>NW_024581127.1:30677127-30895016 GCF_017639235.1 Corvus kubaryi
AAAGGAAAGGAAAGGAAAGGAAAGGAAAGGAAAGGAAAGAAAAGAAAAGAAAAGAAAAGAAAAGAAAAGAAAAGAAAAGAAAAGAGAAAAAAGAGAAAAGAGAAAAAAGAAAAGAGAAAAGAAAAAAGAGAAAAGAAAGAAAAAGAAAGAGTAGAAGACTTTTTTTAAAATTAAAAAATAGAAGGAAAGTCAGTTTTTGTATGATATTTCATGCACTATGACCTAGAGAAGAATTTGATCTTTTGTCAAGATGTCGCTTGTGAGCTGGGACAAAAGTAGATGCTGTAGATCATCTGTGCTTATTTTCTAATGTTGTACAAAGCAAAAATTCTGTACAAAGCTCTTAGGTTGGCACTAAAGCACGTATTAGAGAGTGGAGCAGGCAGAGAAAGGTACTGGTATAAAACCTCAGCTGTGGTGAGACAGTGAAGGAAGGCACCTCTGTCCCAGTCAAATGTCAAAAGGTCAGTTCAGTTGCAGTTGGGCTTTTGTGACCAGGAAGACTTTAACATTTAAGATGGTGCATGAAAACTGCTGCAGAAAAAAGAAAGTACTTGGTTGACCTAGCTGATTGCCACTGGTCTAATTAGTTGGTTATATAAACAGGCTGTCTGCTTTTTTATCTACCTTGATATGTTTTCCTCTGTTTATGTTAAGAAAAACCCCCAAACCAACAAAAACAACAAGGAAAAAAGGAAAAAAAATATTGGCTGCCTTATTCATATTGTTGAAACAGGAAAATATGTTCAATTGAGCATTGGAAGAGTCAGTGCAATTGTCAGAGTCCTGTTTGGTAGGGTTTGGGAGGGATTGGTGATCTTTTGTTTGCTTGTTTTGATCTTTTGCCTTTTGGGTTTTTTTGTGGGGAGTTGAGTGTTTTGTTTGTTTGTTTGTTTGAATAAGTGACCACCTTAATTTTCACTTTTAACTGAGTCCTGGTAGAACCCTTCATAGAATCATGGCATGATTTGGGTTGGAAGGGATTTTAATGATCATCTCGTTCCAATCCCTGTCATGGTCAGGGACCCCTTCCACTAGACCAGGTTGCTCAGGGCTCCATCCAGTCTGGCCTTGAGCACTTCCAGGGATGGAGCATCCACAGCTTCTCTGGATGTGCCTCACTATCCTCCGATTAAAAAAAATTCTTCTTAACATGTAATTCAATCTTTCCTCTTCTAGTTTAAAAGTGTCCTCCCTTCTATCGCTGTCTGCCAGTGCAAGAAGTCTCTTTACCTCTTTTTTTCAAAGCCCCAAAGCCCCCTTTAAGTACTGGGAGGCTGCAATGAGGTCTCCTTTGAGACCTCCTCACTCACATAATGTTGCTCAAGGCTGCTGAGGGGCACCCTCTGTGTTGATGGTGGCATGGACAGACGTGGTGGTTTGATTCTGCTGTGTTTTTTACACACAATTGCTCTGAAAATATGAAACTAAAGCAATCAGAAGAGATGCAACCAACCACACTGCAACACTATATGAATATTTTTTCATATACAAAGTGCCTAGTGCAGTATTTTCTCATCTAATGTTTCCTCAGCATTGCCTTTTCTTTAGGTTCTTTTTTGGTCTTTAATAGCTCAGCTATTATCTTTTCAGATGTGGCCCATTAATTCCTCTGTATGAATTCATGCACAGTCAGCTCTCCCGTGCTAATGACCAGAGGGGAATAATGGGTAATGCCCACAGAGAAGGATATGTATTGTTTTAGTTGTTTCTTGATTTATTGTAATCTCTCTGTACACTTCTGCATTTTCATTTTTTACAGAATATCAGAAAAGAAAACATTTCAGAAACCATCCAAGATAATGGCCCATTTCTGACCAGTGTAAAAACATGGGTATTCTGGGAAGTGGGAGAGGAGAGGGTGAGAACGGAAAAAAAGGTAATAAAATAATACTTATCAAATGCATTTATAATACCAGAACAAAGAATGCCCCAAGAGATCATCAGTAAACACATTAAAAAACTCAGAAAAATGAAGTAATTTTGTGTATACCAGGTTTTAATGGCAGAACTTACAAGGAGTGGGGTACTATGGGTTGTGAAAGAGCATGAATTGACAAAATCAAACAAAACAAGGAGGTACATTTATCTAACACTACAAAAAACACCACTAAAACTTCCAGCTCAAGAAACCCCTAAACTACTGCTTATCAGAAACTGTCATGACTAAATCTTTTCCTGTAATAACAAAATCCTTACACCCACTATCAAACATCAGCTAACACTCACCATCAGACCAGGTAGATCCTTGGTCTATCCAGTTATCCTCTTGAGATGCTGCTTCCTTAACAGGCCAAATCAACGCTCTGCAGAGTACTGACCCTAAAATAAACTGGTCCATGAGCAAGCAAGACAAAAACAAGATAAACCTAAACTATTTAGGGAATTATTAAGAAATTAATTTAATAAGAAACTATTAAAATAATTAAGAAACCATTAAAATTTTCCCCTCACATTTAATATACATTAAGGGTGGGGTTTTTGTTGTTTTGGTCCAAATTCTTTTCCCTAAACATGGAAACACTATTTTTCATTTTTATCCATCCATTGCTGAATATGTTACTATCCATTATTCAGGTTCTGCACCTGGGCTGTGCTGCAGGCCATCTGGGAAGGCAAAATACTCTGTTTTGTATATAGCTTGAAAAATATTTTAACATCCTTGAGGTAAATTAATGAATACAGAGAATGTCATCATACATTGAGGCTTCACATTTTTGAGTTTCTGACTCAACCATCATATTTATAAATAAATGTCACAAATGACCATTTCAGAACAGAAGTAAAAGTTGAAAATTAATAATAGCTTCCTTGTCAGACAACACGTAGACTGCCATAGACTGCAGACAAACAAGAGAGTTCCTTTTTTTTTCAAACCACATCAAAAAATTGTTTAGTGTTCCCAAGGCTGGCAAAGCTTTGTCTAGTGAAAGCCATGAAATTGTTAGACCACTGGAGGAGGCTGCTGACAAAAAAAGGCCAGCTGCTTTTGTGAGTGACATATCAGGTTATTTTCTCTTTGAAAAATATAGATTCAGATCTTACATGTTTTCCTTTTACAGTTTCAGCCATCATAGTAATTTTCAGTTCTAACAGGCTACCATGACTGAAACGGTTCAGTGTAACTTTTAAGAAGCATATTTGCAGAGGGTTTTAGTGGCAACTTCACTGACTTCAAAACTCTTCTCAGCATACAATTTTTTCAGGTTGTCATGAATTTAAGAGGATTCTTTGTTCATATTTTCCACATGTCCGGACTACTGCTTTATATGTAGCTGTCAAAACACATATCAGGACCCAAGCTTTCTCTATGACACAGTTTTTCACGGACAGGATTTTAGACAAATTAGTCCACTGAAGGTAAAAATATATTTGGCTAAAAATCTGTCTTCAGTAATATGCAAATAATGCAAATAATGCAAAATAAACTACAGAGTTTATGCTGATTTGGGTTTCTTTGGTTGTTTTTTTGGGGGGGTTGTTTTTTCCATGTATGTGTGATTTTATGTTTTTGTTACTAATTAAATCTGCAAATCAGTCTAATATTTAAGCTGATTAAAGAAGAGAGTGGTAAGAAAAACAAAGCAAACATTCAGGAAGATCTTTTCTTCAGGGGATATTGCATATAGCCGGGAAACAAAGGAATCCTATTTAAAATTCAGACCAGCTAAATGCAAGATAAAGCTTGCCCTTCCCAAAGTTATTGTCTCTTCTTTATTTCACCAGTGTAGCCAACAAAAGAAAGAAGGTGTTGGAAAAGCATCTTCTGTATCCTGTCATCTGGTCAGAGGAGCACTTACTTCAGAGAAAGGAGACGCAGATTTCCTCTTCCAGAGTTCAAACACTAAGCTATCACTGATTATAATCAGCTCCTTTACATCTAGATCAGTGGTGCACCTCTACACATATGTGTCTGGAGTGTGGAGCTGAATTGTTTCTCTCCAAATTCAGGTCAGATGAAATCCAGCCCAGCTTAAACGGCCCCTATAGATTGCCTATGTACAGCTGGGTTTCACTTCATTCAGACACAATAAATGTAATCTATAACGTCTTAGGATGTGACTCAGTTGCTCAATGTACTTTACAGAACCACAGAAACAAAAAATGGTTTGGGACAGAAGGGACCTTAGGGATCATCTCACTCCAAACCCTTCTCATGGGCAGGGACACATCTTTCTCTAGACCAGGTTGTTCAGAGCCCCATCCAGCCTGGCCTCAAACACTTCCCAGCATGGGGCATTGTGATAGTTTAACCCCATCCAGCAGCCAAGCCCCACACAGCCACTCACCCACTCCCCCACTAGTGGGATCTGGGAGAGAATCAGAAGGGTAAAAGCTGGAAAAATTCACAGTTTGAGATAAAGACAGTTTAACAGGGAAAGCAAAAGCCAGGCACACAAGCAAAGCGAAATAAGGAATTAATTCCCTGTTTCCCATGGGCAGGCAGGTGTTCCACCACCTCCAGGAGAGCAGGGCCCCATCACATGTAATGACTTGGGAAGACAAACATCATCCTTGCAAATGTCGCCCCTTCCTTCTCCTTCTTTCCCTCCTCCTCCCCCCCCCCCCCCACCCCCAATCCCCTTTATATACTGAGTTTTGGACACCTGTCCTGGCTGTGGCACCTCCTATCCTCCCCTGCACCCCCAATTTCCTTGCTGGTGTGGCTGTATAAAAAGCAGAAAAAGCCTTGGCTCTGTGTAGGCTGTGCTCAGCAATAACAAAAACATCTCTGTATTATCAACCCTGTGCTCAGCACAAATCCAAAACACAGCCCCATACCAGCCACCACGAAAAAAATTAACTCTACCCCAGCCAAATTCAGCACATTACACTCCTTATTCCATGCAATTTACATCATGTCAGGTCCCACACTATTCAATACAACCCCATTAACTACCATCCCCTTCACACAGGCACATGGGCACCTACAACTGCTCTGGGCAACTTGTTCCAGTGCCTCACCACACTCACAATAAAGAATTTGTTCCTAATACCTAAGTTAAATCTACCCTTTTTCAGTTTAAAGCCATGGCTCTTTGTCCTCTCACTACACAGCCTTGCCAAAAGTCCTCCAGTTTCTTTTGTATTTGCCTAATGTATTTGCCTAATGTATTTTAACTGTTCTCAAATGTAGAATAATATAATCATAAAAATTGTTTATATTGGAAAAGACCTCTAAGATCACCAAGTCCAACCTTTCAACCTGGCACTGCTGGGTCCACCACTAAACCATGTGCCTAGGTGCTGTATCTACATGTATTTTAAATACACCTAGGAATGGTGATTCCCCCACTGCCCTGGGCAGTGTGTTCCAGTGCCTGACCATCCTTTCAGTGAAGAAATTTTTCCTAATATCCAATCTAAACCTCTCCTAGTTCAACTTAAGGCAGTTTCTTCTTGTTCTGTCACTTGTTACCTGGGAGAAGAGACCTACCTCCACCTGGACACAACCTCTTCTCAGGTAGTTATGTGGCAATGAAGTTCCCTCTGAGCCTCCTTTTCTCCTAACTAAACACACCCAGCTCCCTCAGCTCCTGATTAAAATTAAACTGGATTAAGTCTTACTATATTTTCTCCCATTTTTATGTTCCAGGTCTTTATGTTTTTTACACTGAAATTTGAGCAGACTCCACACCACTCCCAAGACTGGTAGTGGAGTTTTGTGTTAAAACTTTATTTCTATAATCATCTGCAAGTTACAGGGTAATTCTTAGTGGGTCTTTTTCTCTTTAATGTCTCCATTACATTTCAAAGAGGTGAAGGGGTTAAGTATACCTTAATGTAATTAATAATCAAACCTATTCTTTTTTCTATAATGAATTGTCTACATCATAGAAATGGGAGAACAGATAATTATTTATCAAAAAGATAATAAGGGCCAGGAAGAACACACTGAGCTATTCTAGTGACAAAGCAAATAATGCTGCTTAAATAATTTTCATTTATGAAGAAATCAACTTTGGGAGCATTTGACAAAATACTGTATCTTCATGCAATTTCAAGTTTGTTAAGTGGGTCTCTTAATTGCAGGTTGAGAGGAGCACAAACTGTCTGTACTGATACCTAACTAGAGTCATACGTAATTAGCATTCAAAATCCTGCTTAAGGAGACTATAATGTATTTACAGGAATTGTTTATTTGTACTTCTCTGTCACATACTTTATGGGCCTCTGTGATGTGATGACTTTCAGCTGTTATTGCTTTTACTGACATAGTGGCTATCTTGGCATATGGAAATAGAAACTATTTTAAATTCACTTTAATTCAAAGCAAAAGAAGAAAGAAAAACCTTAAAAAACCCCACTAATAAGTGACACAGGAAATTCTCCAATTCTGGTTGTTAGAAGCTGCAACTTATTGGAAAATATACTTTAGAAAAATACAAATTAGGAGGCTGAATATGGGATGAATGGATAGCTATTTGATTTGTAATGGACTCCTTCTGGCCATTGTAAAGTTTAAAAAGTCACCAACGCTTGAAAGAGCCTCCACAGAGGCTCTATATGTGCACATGTTTAGTGCCTAAAGGGTGAATCTTCTTCCTAAAAACCTTTCTCTAAATGGGTAGACTGAGCTTATTTGGATATCTAGTTGGGCTTGAATCTGTTCTTTTTTTAATACCTCAATAAGGACAGAGCTCACCTGAGAATGTTACTCAGATTTCAGATGTTGAGTTTTTTAAAAAATTGCATGCATAAGATCTTTGGATACATCCAATTTCAATTTTGAAACTGGAGAAGTGACAGAGTAAAGCGAAATAAAATAGCAGAGCTTGCTCTTTGAAGCTGGCTTGAAAGTCTGTGACATGGTTTATGCCTTGGCTATTTATACCCCAAGGAAGCTTGCTTTTTAAAAAGGAGCTATGAAAGGAATAAGGTGTTTGGACACAGCAATGTTGAAGTGTGTGGAAAAACTGGGAGGTGAAGCCTTGAGGACCACAAGAAACACTCATAATATCAGAATCATAGAATATTTGAAGCTGGGAGGGACTCAAAAGGACCATAAAATCTGACTTTCTGCTCCTTGCAGGACTGCCTAAAACCAAATCATGTGACTAAGAGTGTGGTTCAGGAAGTGTTTCTTTCCCTCTATGATACAGTTTGGATCATGATCCAATATTTAGTTTAACTGAATATTTAAACTGACCAGTTTAACTGGTTTGCAGTGTCTGTATCCAAGCTAACAAATCCTGTGGCTTGGTTCTGGCCCCTCTGAGAAATCTGGGAGGGCTGAGTACATCTTCGCTTATAATATTCTGGATTCATCTTCAGGAAGGTTGTAGGATTGATGAGAAAAACGGGAATAGACTGAGAAGTGTTGTATATATTTCTGCACACCTTTCTGCCTTCAGTAAGCCCAAATACAGAGCCTACAGGAAGGGAGAAAGAATTAAAAAGAGAATGAAACTAACAAAATTGGTTAGGGAAAAAGGCAGGAAAATTCAAATATATGCAGAGAAGAAGAACTAATGAAGCATGTGCAGCTAAAGAAACTGGGTTAGAGAAAGTCTAGTATGAACAAGCTAAGGAGAGAAGCAAATGTGATTACCCAAAAGAAGAAAAGTGGAAAATGCATGCTGTGAGTCAGGGAGGCATAAAGAAGGGTTAGATAAAGACCCACATGCAGAGACAACCACACACATCACCCTGAGGGAGCACATTATCTGCAGACAGAGATTAAAACACCTCAAAGGTATGGGAAGAAAACTTCCCTGACTTTCTCTATCACAGGAAACTTGGAAAAAAAGACCTGAAGAATGCTAATAAGATGATGGTGACTGAAAGTCAGAAGCATAGCCAGGCTTAGAAAACATGTTTATACCATTTGACATTAATATCAGGCAAGTGTCTATGAAAGTGATAGAGAATACATGTATAACCCCATCAAATGCCTTCTTCTTGCTAGTGACTGTCCCAGATGGTGTATTTTTATCTAATTCCAGAGCTGGTTGTGGTGAGCACAGCTTTATATTTCTAATATACATTATACTACTGGGAAATAAAGCAGCCATTGCTTAGATGCAGAGCTGCAGATGGCACAAGTTTCAGTGCCATCCTTTAAATTACAGTAAAAACACAGGGAACTAGCTGTTGTACAAATAAATGCTAGCATAGATGGTCTCACGAGGCTCTGGGGATCAGAAGCAGCTTTTTAACCTCTGGGTAACATAGTTCAAAACCAGTTCAAGGGAGTAATAGCAAAGGAAAAAAGCTCTGTGGCCTGCCTGACTTAAATTGGTGGTTTCAGCCCACACCCCTGTAGAAGCGTTGCCATGGTCAGGAAACATCCACATTACAGCTGAACTGTCACAGGAACATGTTACCCATATGCTTTGGAAGTAAAAATCCTAGAGATTTGTGGAAGGGGTTATGGCAGTGGTGGTGGAGACCTCAGGGTCAGATTCCGACACATCTGTGTTTTGAATTCCAGACACTGGAAAAGCATCAACTGCTCGTGTAACTGAGGTCAAAAAACACATGCAAAAGAGTTATTTGTTCCCCCCTGAGGTGAGAAATCTTCAAAGTACAGTTTATTACTATCTTAATGAAACCAGTCCCAATTCCTATTAAGTGGAAGTGAAAGATGCATTATGCTAATATTATAATTAAAGGACTTACTGCCTTTTAAATTTTTTTTCCTACGGATTTTTATGATTTGCGCAGTCTGACTGCAGCGTTCTTACATCTGATGAAGTGATTGTACGGATAACAACTCAACACACTGAAGACATATGTGGTACCATAGGCACTCCACTTCTACTCCTGACATCTGTACCCCAGAGAGTTTTTAATTTAAATAGGACTCAACACGCCAGAGAAGACTTAAGGCGGTGTTGGCTGGTGAAGGATGCTGGAGATTCACAATGAGCAGAGAAAGCATGACTCTTTGCAGACTGTATTTGTATACCTTTACCATGATTTGGCTTTGAAGGTTCTAATGAAAAAAAAAAAAAAGTAAAATAAAAAAAAAAGAGGACAAGGATAGTTCTGTCACCAAATTCTACTTGTCTGACTGCTTGAGAGAAGAGTCAAATCTGTGATTGCACTGGGCATATATTTACATTACATATCCTCAGCTAACATTCCTCATCTGAATGATTTAGTGGATTTAGTGTAATCATTCTGTAACAAGAAAAAAGGAATTTGATAATGTTTTATTTGCACTGCAGAGCTGGCCTTAGACAGAAAAACAAACCCATATCTTGGCTGTGCTCTTGAATTACTGAAGAGATAAAATTTTGTAGAATAAAAGGACATGTGGAAGAAATTTATCTCACAGCCATTGAATTTGGGAACAAAGGAGAAAATCCTGTTGGAAGTAACATATCAGCAAAAGTATCAGTCAGCAAACAAAAAGAAGCTTTCTTAATAAGTGCAGACTTCTGTAATAATTATAGAGAGGAAGGAGTTATGACTGAGGAAAGAATACTAACATACCCGGAGTGGACTAAGGAGAGAGAGGATTCCTGTGTCTTGCTGCCCCAGATCCTCCTAGGAATACCTTATGCTCTTATTTCTTCTTTCATAGGAGATACCAAGTACCTTTACTTATTGTTACACTTTTCCATAATTGCTTCTCAAAATGCAACTGAATACAGCTTATGCATGAGTAGCTGGTTAACCACTCTGCACACTCCTTGAAACCAAGCCTCTCGCTGCTACTCGTCACTTTCCCAACCACTGCTTCCTCGGAGAAGGTGACAAAAAGATTGCCTTTTCCATTCCTGGTAGGTCTGTGTAGCTAGCAGAGATTCATAGTCATTCTTTGAACAATGAACATGTTTTGTATCTCTTTGGAGCAGGGGGAAGTACTCTTGAAATGCTCTAACTTTATTTTTTTTAAAGTGGGCAAAGGTAATGAACCAAGCCAAGAAGATCACCAAACTGCATACTTAAATTATGAAATATTGTCTTTTAATGTTGTTCTTAGCATGATGCACTTTATTTTTTTGAGCATTTATTTCTATATTTTAGAAATTAATTAAGAGAATCTGTTGATTTCTTTCAACATCTCTCACAGTTTTACAACAAAACAGATTAATTCTATGCAGCTTTTCACTTCTCCAAGTCAGTGCTGTATGCATGGGATACCTGGTAACTACTGCAGGAAATGATTCCTAAAAAGTGACAACACTGCCTTTTTGTAATTTCTCATAGGTTTATCAATGTTTTCACCACAAGATTTAATATAAGCAAATACCTTATCCAGAATGTCCAGCACTACAATATGACATGAAAGAAAAATCATCTCTGCTCAGCAGTTCGTAAATGCTCCATGGTAACAGCAAAGAAGTGACTTAATTCTAATTTTTGGTTGCTCTAGTATACCCTTTCATTTAGACAAGCTAAAATTTTCAGAGCCATAGTATGCAAACAGACATTTCAGTGACAGTTTGAGCACCAAAGAATAACTGAGTACCCCAACCCCATTTGTGCACTGACATAAGACATACTTACCCTGTTCAGATTTTTAAGAGAGTCATTCCATTAAAAAAAAAAAAATTAAAAAACCCCAACCAACCAATTAAAAAAACCCAACACAATTGTTTCAGGTTTAATTGCTCTTCTGAGGGAGAGTTAAAAAAGGGGGAAAAGGGGAGGACAGGGATATTTAAAAGAACATGGGCAGTCTTTACTCATACTAGGAAAGAAAAGACCAAGATAAGGAAGAAAACAAAAAATTAGAAAACAAGAAAAGAGTTTGGTAAATGTTGGAACTTGCATGAGAAGCACGTGGAAGAAACAGTGCAGGGATTTCTTGTAGCTGATTTCTTTCCTCTGTCTAAGCCAATCTTGTTTGCATATGACCTGCAAACCTCTGTAAATAGAAAAGAATATAAATGGCAGAAAGCATATTACAGCAAGAAAAATTAAATGAGGAGAGAAAACTCCCACATCATCATATTTCTGAAATCTCTCATTTTTGAGCCAGGAAGCTTTTCTAAGTGCTACTTTATGCTAGAATTTGTGCAGTGAACCTATGTGAAAATGGGAGAGCTCAATATAAAAGCTTTCACCAAACTGACAAAATGCTACAATCATTTGTTTAAAAGCCAGCCTGGGTTTCTGAGTGGCAACTGCCATATGCTGCAGACATTCCTCTACAATTCAAGACATACACATAGACCATGGCTGCAAAGACAGTCATCTGGCACGAATGCCAGCACTACCCTGTGACAAAATATACAGAGGGGAACATGCTCATGCTGCATCAGAATGACTGATGTAGCAAGTAAGCTTAGGAAGGAGGAAAAATAAATATGACAGTGGCAGAAAGATTATTATGATTAAATGAACAACTTCTTGGTTTGCCCTTTGTGTTGATGGATGGATAAAAGCCCATCTGCTTTCCTCTGCAATATTGGAGAGCTTTTGTCACACTGCTTCTTACATGTCCTCCAAAAACCTTAGACCTTTTTTCTTGCAGATAATTGTTCTAATTCAACAGGGCTATTCATGGGCAGGAATCAGTACATTCTGGTACAGTAATAACATTAGAACCTTAAGTTCTGAACTTTTTGGGCATTTTTGTTACAAGTGCTGACCCTGGGTGTCTGTGAATGCAGCACAATGAAAGTCTGATTCTGTTCTAAGGTCAAGGAGAAAATGGAGGCACTCCAGCGCCTCTCCACTTGAGGTGACAATGCAAGCAACGAACCGGGATGTTTTGTGCAGCAGTTCACTATCTGAATACTAAAACTCATGCTTTGGTATTTATTCTGATTAGATTTTCTCTCAGAAAGATTCAAATTCACCAGTGAGATTTACTCCCTGGAGGGGTGCAAACACCCTCACAAATTCTTTTTTGTTTCTTGACTCCATGTTCAGATATCAATGACTACAAATCCAGACACACACACACGCAGAGTATAGTGGTAGAAAGGTGTTTATTTTCATAATATATTCCTGCTATTTGCCATCTGAAAGCATTTTGAAATACAGAGCGTGATGAAGTTGTCTGAATAGAAACATTTAACTTTGCTTGAGATGTCTGTGTCATCCTGCACGGCATTCAACTGCTGATCTTGCATCACACAGGTTCCATGTTGGTTGTGTGTTACGTCTTCCAGCACACACAGAGCTGTGGGATACTCTAGGACATCTAATATGGAATAACAGGAATTATGCATAGGGAGGTGACTAATGACCAATTTCCAGCTGGGCTGAAACACAAAATCATAGAATGGTTAAGGCTGGAAAAGACTTTGAGACCATCAAGTCCAACCATCAACCCAGCACCACCACCATGTTCATCACTAAACCATGTGCTGTATACACACATTTTTAGCCCATCCAGGGATGGTCACACCACCACTTCCTTGGGCAGCTGGTTCCAATGCTTTACAACCCTTTCTGCTGCAATGTCTGAACTTCCCCTGATGCAATTTTCCTCTTGTTCTATCACTTGCTTATAGCCCTGTCTGCTTTGAAGATGGTCAGGGGAATCTGTGCAATATAATATATATCACTCACTCTGTTGCAGGCTCATGCTGGGAAAGGTTTGGAGATTTTTTAATTTAAAGGTGTTATGAAGAATTCCACATTTCATGCTAGACACCAAGAAACCCAGGAGTCGTTTTCAACTTTTCCACTTGACACACAGCAGTGAGACTAGGAACGAAGACAATTTAACAGTCTACAGGCTTAATGTTTTGTTATTCTGAAACTGGAATAAAACTAACGAGTTTTTTTATGGATGAAAATAGAGCCATTGGTTTAATGGCAATGAAGAGATATTGAACTAGTTCTTGGCTGCTCTTTGCAATTTGTAGCACTTGAGAAGTCTTAAAAGAAATTTGACAGTGACAAATAGACATTTCTAAAATGTCAAGTAATTCTAAACATGAATTTTCATCTATTTATAGACTTTGATAATCTCAAATGTTACAGAGCTTCCTGTAGACAGTATTTAGTTTTCTATTAGAAATTTTCAGAATCTTAAATGCATTGACATATCCATGAAGATAATGTTCCTGTGACACATTTCACAAATAAATTATATAAAATTAATGCTTGGTAAATATTCTGAGTGCATTTTTCATACATTAAACCACTTTGTAGAGGAACTGCTCCCTAAAAAGGAAAGTTGCCACTTCTCTGAAAAATTCAAAAATCCCATATTGTCACATAAGGATTAATAGATAACACTACTGAAATAAATATACTCCCTTTTAATGTTAGTTGGATGGCCACAAAATAAATGCAATGTACTACTGTAGTGGAAATTCAAAGTCAGCAAGTAAAAATCTTTTATTTCTTCTCAATTTCCTCTAATTTTAGCAACCATGAAAATTTCTGGCTTGTCAATTTTAGAAGCTAAAAAAACCTGTTTACCTATAGGATGGGGCTTTTGAGCTGGAGCAAATAAAAACCTTTTCTTTTATATTTTAGCATACTTTAAAATTTTTGTATCTCCATTTTTATGTTCCTCCTAATCTGTGTAGAAAACAGAAAGCTCCAAATTTTTTGTTTCTTTGGTCAACAAAAGCATTTCTCAAGTTTCTGTACTCTGTTCTTTATGTCTTGTTTCAGCCGGCCACAGAGATTTTTTTACACTAAAATGACACAAACCTTCCCTTTGCTACATATGCTCAATATTACAAAAGATGGAAAGGGGAAATAAGACTTAAAAAATGACATTATCTTTAAATAACCTGAAACCCCATAAAACCTTAATTTGACCAAACCTGAACAAAACTGATTGTTCTAATTGTGCACTTTCGAAACATGGTACAAAGGCAGCATTGTGTCCTCACTGGGTTCCTCTTTGCCAGTGTTTTAATGACTTTCTACATTAAAATTTCTAAATGGATAAATGCATCAATTTGTTTACAGGTTTCAGATATGAGAAAAAAGTAAAAAAAAAAAAATAAAAGAAAGAAAACAACTCTTAGAATATTGTCCTTCCTCTTCACTGACTTGGAAAATTTCTAAAAATTGACTTTATGATTTTAAAAATAAATGGTTTATATAGTTTGGGGACAAGCAAACCCACAGATTTCTAGGAGCTGATATGTAAGGATTTTGACCTGTCACCATAGCCAGGTTCTGCCAGATTCTTCAGAGTCTCTTGTTCCAGAAGTTATTGAACAATGATTTGCAATATGTAACTTGTCTACGAAAGGCCCTGAGCATTTTCCCATTTCATTCCTGTTGTGCTCTATTCAGTGGTCCTTTGAAAATTCAGGTTTCTTCTAGTACAGCCAAATGATCTACACTCAGCAGTACTGGGAGCCAGATCCTGCTTTTCCAGTTTTTCTCCTATAGGCCATAGAGATCAGCAGTGCCAGCACACTTTCCTCTGCACAGAGCTACATCTTCCCTTTTTCTCAGGTGGACAGAGCAAACCTTGAATAAGCAAGGTAAATCATAGGAGTGAGTTCCCATGAATAGCTCCTGAAAAATTATTTTCTTCTTCTTTAGTGGAGTGGGCAATTTGATTTCTGAAACTCAATGAGTTATCTGAAATTGAGCATTGTAATCTGCACTCCATCTTATTTGGATATATCAAAACACGCTTAGTCTTGTAAGTGGATCCTGTTTAAACATCCTACTAGTCTTTTTCAGGACTATTACTTCTCCTCCAGCACAAACACTGAGTCTGACAGAATATCAAATTTGTCTGCCTGTTAATTTATTGATACTGGTTTGATTCACCTTACTTTGGGAATTATCTGTGTATTAATACATTCTGTTCACCCAAATTCATTCCTGATATAGTTACATTTATGTCACAGACCATTAAATTTCACATTCTAGCCCTAGGCTCATTCATCTAGACTGTCAAGGCTATCCTGTAAAGAGATTTTTTACAGAATTGCCTTTTGAAAGAGCAACTTCCCTTAGTATCTTAACATAGTTTATCTTTTCAATGCTTTGTCTGTCCTGGCTTTACTCGAACAGGGGCAAATCATGTCTGTGCTTAACTTTGATTCCTCTTTCTCTACCTAAAAAAATACCCTTTTAGGAACTTTAATTACTGTGGCAGGATATCCCCCCTCTCTCAGGGCTGGGGCATTTGGAAGAGATAACTCAGGCCCAATTAATAGCCCAGCGAGGAGCCCAGCAGGAGGTCAGAGAGCCTAGCAGGAGGTCACCTCCAGGCTCCTGAGAGTCTGAGCCCAAGCCCCAAGTACACATCTTGGTATGAGAGCAGATGTGGAAAGAGATAAAAGAAAATGAACATTGGTGACCAAAGGACATCGTTTTTATGTATATAAAAGCCCACATGAATTATCACAGAGGCAGAAGTCTCTTACACACTCCTTGGGAACGCATGAGAAGATTTCTTCCTGAAGCTTGGACGCAATTTCGCGGTTACTTTTCCAGGAATTAAGGGAAAGGAATTCGATGTCTGCCCCTACAACAATTTGATGATAAGAAACATTGGATCCTAAGTTGTACTATTTCTTAGCTAGCTGTAAATTTAATGTTACCTTTAACCCTACATGTATAATACTAGTATCCTCTTTTATCTTATCCCTGTGTAGCAATAGTCTGTTTTAAGTCTGATGTCTGTTAGTTTTGTGTCTATTAATAAATAATTCATTTTAGAATGGACCAAATCAGCCATTATTAAAAAAACTTGTGAATGAAAGTGGGTTTTTGGGGTGCTGGACATCTCAATAACATGACTGCCTGCTGCCAGAGGCCTGGGCAAAAGGCAGGGACTGATTTAAACCTACATCATCTATTCATAACAATTACCTAATCTATTTAAATTCAAAATCTATAATTCACATGATTGATTGATGAATCTTACCACTGCAAATTATTTACTAAGTGTATTTGTGTTAATATTACTTGTTCTTGTGGTAACTTGAATCCTGAAATTGCGAAAGTTCAGTGATTTTTAAAATGGAGTCTTATGCTAAAGTTGGATATAAATAAATACTCCTTCAATACAAACAAGCCCTGCTTATGGTAAACAGAGATTGTGTCAACCTTCCCAAGAACAGCGCTGAGAGTGCTTCCTTCTGCACTAAGGTACCTGTAGTGATGAAGAATAGACGCAAAAAAAGTGCACACTAGTAAAATAATGAGTGAAGAAGGGTAAGTAAAGAAAAAAAAGAATTCCTTGCTGTGAGGTGAGAATCAGAAGGCTGTTTAAATTTCTGTCATGTGCATTATTATCAGCAAAGATTTGCAGGCATTTGCGGCTTTCTTAAATGCAGCTGCAGCATGTTAAATATTAAAATCAGAAATGAGGAGAAATAATAGAAATAACAGTATTTATAAATAACAAACAAACAAAAAAAAATAGACATAACAACAAAAAGAAAACAACGCTATTCCTAAGGTGATCACACATGGCCATTCAATGAACATTGCCCTGCCAAGAGGAATGAAAACCTTAAAAAAGCCCCCAAAACCAACCTATTCTGTTGGAAATTTGGAGAATGCTGGTGTGAAATCTGAGACTGGTGTTCAGATGACTCCAGCAAATGAAAAGAGTACATTTGGAATACCATCAGATCAGGAGTCACTCTGCCAGCTGCTGGTGGATTGCCTCACTCCGTTGCTGAAACACTGCCGCTCGAGGCTCTGTTAATGCCGTATCCATTCGACGTTCATCTCCCATTGGCACATGGAACTTCAAACTCTGTTTTCATTATTGCTCCAGCTTTCCTGGAAGAACCATTTTGAAATGAAAATGGGACAGGAAGGAAAATTTTCTCTAAAGCACAGTGGCCATTAAAATAACCAAAATCATGGTATGTTAGAGGAACAACTAAACAGAACCAGCAAAGACTATATACTTGTTAAAATATACTTGGAACTGAGATGGCTTCATACAAGTTCCAAAGACAAACAAAAAGTTGTGGAATGAGGCTGAAAATAGTAGAGAAATGTTATGTTTTAAATCAGTTTAGTAAGGCAACAAATATAGGAATGTTGACCTTAATGATGCATTTGGACACTTTACAGCATTCATGGAAAAGGTTACTAAAATTGCAATTTTCCTTCCTTGGATGATTTGTTTTGTAGATTAAAGTAGTGCCTAAATGCCAGAAGTGAGATCAGGATTTTGCAGTGTTGAATGTCATGAAATAAAAGAAATGTTATAAAGCCAACCCTCCTCATAAAGAACACTGAAGAGATTGTAAAAATGTTACAAAATGGTTTTCATAAATGAGAAGTTTTCTTGAACAAAAAGCTTCAGGAAAATTTCTAATATAGCTCAGTGAAAATGTAGGAATTCCACTGGAACTTTTTGATTTCTTTCAAAATTGTTTCTGCAAGTTTTATCTGATATATTATTGAGTATACAACTCCCTGACAGCTATTTTGGAGCAGGTTTGTGAACCTTGAAAGTTTTGTGAAAAATGATGTAGGAGTGCTTTGTTAGATATATTAGCTTGTAAGTCTTTAAAACAGAGCTCAACTGTTGTGGTAATTCAGAGGACAAAAACAAAGAACAGAGCAAATACCATAGAAAATAGTTACTATACTTTGCCATAATATAAACCCAAAGAGATTCTCAGCAAACTCAACAAGAAGAAAGCTGAAAAAGTGATTAAAAGCATTTCATATATGATGGATGTGTTTTATGAAACTCATTAGCACAGATTATCACCACTTGCTGGACTTACGCTTTGCACTGATGTATGAATGTTCAATGCAAACACAATTATGAATTATATTGGATTTTTATATTGCTAATGTTAGATCTCCTCTATTTCCTTTGATAGTGGTAAGGGTTGGCCATATGTTGACCTGATTGGAACAGAAAGTGATACAGCTGTCAGCATGGGTTGGAGTCTTTTTAGGCTTATTATTCCCAGAAACCAGATCTGTACAAATTCTATTCATTCCAAAGGACATTTCTATACAAATTTTAAAACAGCACCACATTTCCTTCTGTTCAGGATATATAAAAGGGTATAGGTGAGAAAGCAGACATTTTACTGTAATGTTGACATCCTTCTGGTACCCGGGTTTAAATAACATATTTATCTCCCTCACATGAGACATCAGACCAGTCACACAGAGGATACAACACTTAATGATTAGCTGGCCCTCACTGACTATATAGTGGAGACAGAGGAAGCTCCCTGAATCTAGCACCTGTGTTTAGCTACTGAAGTTTGACCTCTGGGTTTTTTTGTTGAATTCCCAGCTGCTGTTCAGTAATCTCACAACAGCAATATCAAAGAAGTCAGCTTTGGAATGAAAGCAGATTTAGTTGCTATATTCTGTGCTCCTGTACCCTTGGGACCAGAGCATCACATAAATGGCATGTTAAGCTACATCTTAAAGGTGACCCAGAATGCAATCTGGCAGTAAAAGAAAAAGCTTTCTTGTAAAATAGAAGAGAAAGTTGGTACTGCAGGTCAGATTAAATACGAGGAACTCCAAGGAATTGCTTGTGGTCTGTCTTTTTAGGCAGTATCTCAGGAAGTGACACATTAAGGTCTGAAATTTGCATGAAATGTAGGTGTGGGCTGGATTTCATTTTATTACTATTGGCTATTTCTTTTTGGCTTGCTGACTAGGAGCAGCTGTTGTGTTTAATTTAAATTCCCTACCTTATTTTTAGCAAGGATTCTTACATCTCTGAATGGATGCTTTTTTCCAAGATTTTGATGTATTTATTATAAACAGAGAACTATAATAGATAATAATAATTGTCAGCTGAAACAATACTGAGTCCTGTGATTTGGTGACCTTTTGGTATTAGAAACCACCCACTGTCGTGAGTTATGTTAAAACTTTGCAGCTGGGTTGCAACAATAGCAGAAATATTTTCTGGACCCCCATCTTACCATCTCAGAGCTACTAATAAGCCTCTTCATGCAGTGGGAGGGAGCTTATTCAATGTATTTCAAAAGAACTACCTGCTTGAATAAAGTCTGCTCTGGTGGGAAAGACTGTTGGAGGATTCCCTTGAGAAGGTCATTGGCTTTATTAGGACACACCAGTGGTTTTGCTGCTTTGTGAATCAAGTTATGCCTATAATAGACACACCCATGTTTTTCTTTACTTTTTTTGTTGAAACACTATTCTTTCACAATTCTGGGCCTCAAACTATGCTTACAATCAAGGGTAAGTAAAATAATTTTTAATATATCACCAGCAGAAGGTCCTGGCAGCGTATGCCTTTAAATGAGCTGGAATAAGAAAGGAAAACAGAGTAAAAATCTTATAGCATAGATGAATTTTGAAAGCTTCTAGCTGCAAACAAAAAAAATTAACATTTTATTGTCTCGTGATAGGTAATTCAAGGATGCTGAGTTATAATTAATGCTTCAAAAACCTGAGGTGTAAACAATGCATGTGCCATCAGTGTTGTGCATAGAGCATAAGGCATTTTCAGGAGAAAAATGTATCACATTTATATAGATCTGATCCAGTGGTTTAAAGTTTTTGTTACAAGATTAATGCTATAGAAGACATGGAAGTCTCTGCTTTTCTAAGAGTACAGCTTGTCTTTTCTCTTCAGTGCCTGCAGTTTTTATGCTACAACATGGGGAAGCTTCTGTTCAAGATGTCAGGACTTAAACATTGCAAATGTGTTCAAACACAATTCAAATGAGTCCCATCTTAGGACAAATCACTTAGAATTTGGAAATAAAAATGATGACATTTTTGTCTGATTCTTGTAGTTCCTAAGACTGACTGTCAAAACACCCACTTTTGCCCCACATCATGTGTCCCACTTAGCATATTTAATACACTTAATCCTACTTAATCCCACTTAAATATCTTTCTCACATGCTGGTATGGCATGGCAATTTGGTGCTGTTTTACTCTATGCTGATTGGCATTTTTGTGTGAAATGTGAAATATGGGAGTTGTTCCTGAAGTCTCTGTTAGAGTTTGAAGAGGCTGGGATGATGGCTGCCGAGGTTAATAACCACTTACTGCAATTGTCACACTGCAAACAGACAGAAACTGCAAGGTTACCTGGGCCAGGATCAAGTGGGGACCAAGAAGTCCCTTCCTGAAGTGCATTGACAGACTGGATGGGTGGGATTCAACTCCAGATTGTAGGGGTGGGGTTTAGTTCAAGACATCTAAAATCTACCCAGCTCACCCTGAAATATATGTTTGAGTTGATTCTCACCCCCTCTTCTGTATCTCTTCATATTACATCCACCTCTTTCTGTATGAAAGACCATTCAAAGGCTAATCCGAGGCAAGAAGTTCTTATTTCTTGTAACCAGCAGAATTGCTACAATTTTGAGTGTTATATAAACAAACCATAATGGGTTTTTCCTCAACCAGGTGTTAGCCTCCAGCAAGGAGAAGAAGAAACAGGTATTCCAGCACAATCAAGCTCCTTGCTCTTGCAACCTGTACTGCATCATTATCCTCCCATTAATTTCAAATTAATGGTGCTTACTTTGGATAATGGTGACTGGGGGGAAGACACGTAACTAATTAACACTAACCACACCAAACGGCAATTTCTCTCAAAAACTTTTTATATAAATGCCTGGACAAAATTAATGAGTGACAATGACTAAAGGAAGACTTCTCATTTACCTTATTTCTGGATGGAGAGAAAATGACTGGGTATCCCTGGAAGTTTGCCTAGTAAATTAGAACAAATGCGCACTAAGTAGATCCAAGTGCTTTGGCCCTTGGGTTAATTTAAAGCAACGGATGTGTTCCTGCCTTTGAAACATGCAGCCATGTATTCCAAGTGTTTTGTCTCCTGTTGTAACACCACTTAAAGAAACAATCTCAAAGTATGCTAAAATATTAAGCTTCAAAAATTTCTCCAAAGTGTTATTACTTGAGAAGAGGGAATAAAGAGCTTGATCTTAGTTGCACTAACTTTACACCTTTTAAGGGTGTTAGACTCAAGAGTAAGATGACTTCAGACAAGGCTGGGATGTTTCTATTAGCACGACATGTTTGACACCCGGAGATGGTGGCCTGGGATGTCAGTATTTTTGGGAGACACCAAGAACTATGAACATACTCTGGACATTGACCTCATACAGCCACAATCCCATGAACTCTCCACATTTATTTCTGTGCTACTCTGAAACACGAGTCACTTAAACTTGTCATATCCTGCCTTATTCTTGCCTTAATCCAGGTGCCTGGATCTGAGCTTGCAATGCAGGTGACACTTGAGGCATAACTGAACATGAAGAGTACATGGAATATGCCTGGGAATCTCTGGCTGGCTGGCCAGCCATGAAAGTCTGTTTTCTACTATAGTGGCTGATGAACTTAAGTCTCCAAAAAGGGCAACAAACTGTGCCTTGGAAACAGTCCTCAACTTGTTCTAACTTCTGTACCATGATGAGGTGTTTCTGACCACGCTGCCATGGGCAGAAAATATTATAGGGAGTGTTGATAGCAATCTAATTATCATTAAGATCTATCCCTTTCTATCGGATTTGAATAACACTAAATATTGCTCTCAGACATGAGTGGTGTAGGGGCTCAGAAGACAGAAATTCCAAAAAAGCTAATGAATGAATCTCTCCTTATTAGGAAATAAAGTGAATTAAATATTTTGTAAACTGTATAATATTATGCATTATTTTTCCAGTAACCAAATCTGCAGTTGCTCCACTGATCTCATGAAAAACAAGTAGAGTAATATAAAATGTAAATTAAAGGGAGGCTATTAAAGAAATTGAGCTCCCTAAATGCTAATTGCAACAAAAAAGAAAATTAAGAGTTTAACAAGAGGGCAATAAAAGAAGGAATTTAAATATTCTAAGTGTATTCAGATATAAGACTTAATTGGTGCTGAGCAAGTTTAAGTTAGGCAGCCAACAAGATAAACACTTCTGATGACAGAAAATTAATGTTGTGTCACAGCAACAGACTACTTTATTTGATATTTTATACTTTATTCATGTTATATGACAATTTAATTAAACATTCAAGTAATCCAGTCAAATAGTTTCCTAGTGAAATAAACCAAGAATGATCAACTCCCTTTTCCGTAAAGGATCGATGCAGTATGACACCTGATTTATGCTTTATGACTCTGAAGTCTTAAATTTTATGTCAAAATTAATGAGACAAAATAGATTTCTAAGGGCTGTTATTTTCACCATCACACATGCATGGTAAGTCAATTGCTGGAAATAAGCTATAATAGAGAAACTTCTATGCTTCTTGTGATAGGATTACTTTTTAATTTAATAAAAGCATATTACTAAATCTCAAAGGAAGGGGGAAAAGAAAGGCTTTCTGTGCAGATCTGTTTGTTAGGAGTAATTTTGGAATATTTTGAGTGATACTTTAATGTTTTGCAATCTGTTGCCTTTTACAGGAGCTAAAAAAGAAAAAAAATGCCAAGACATGTCATGTGACTCTGAACCAGCTTCTTTGAATCAGTATAAACATTCTTTCTACTGAATTCTATTAGAATATTAATAATAATATTTTTTTGGAAATTCCCTTAATTTGTGTGCTCTGCTTTTAAAGTTTCAATTAAGTGTTGTTTCTCTTGTAAATTGAACAAAGTTTCAGGATTGGGCTCACTGGCATGACTTGAGGCAGGTAGAACACTTGTGCATTTATTTTATGCATGTTTTGTTTACCTGTAGCTGTGCACACCTGTGAACCTGCGGTCTGACAGAAATTGGGAAAGGCTTAAGCTGCTGCTGAGACTGACCAGGCTTCGCATGAAGAGCATCCCCGTGAGTTTCTGGTGTATTTTCCCCCTGGCAAAGTTGACCAAAGGTGAGGAAAGGCAAACAGGGAGATTGCCTTGCCCAGCCTCAGAACAGGTCAATGACAAAAGTGTGTCTCCTTTATGGACTTTTGTTGGATGAGTACCTCAAGAAGGCCCTAAAAGTGTCTGCCTGAGGGAAGCAGATAATTTGTAAGACTGAAAGGTTTTGCAAACATTGGGAAGGCTGTTCTGCAACTAGACATGCCTAGTTTTATAGCCCCAATGTTTCTTCTTGATGGCCTACATTTGTATTTTGATTTTTTAATGTAGAACAGGAGCAAATCTTTTAGTGACAATAACATTTGAAATCTCCACTTTCTACTTCTAGCAAGATCATGTGTGGTCCTAAATTCTTTTATAAAGTACTATAATAATTTACTTTTTTATTTATTGAGAAAAGAAGTATTTTTCTTCCAATAAAATGTACCAATATTTAAAAATGTTTAAAGAACATTAAAAATGCCTAAATACCAATATATTTCTCTGTCAAGGGTAATTAAAAAAACATTTTCTTGCACTATTCAGCAACAGAGATCTCTATTAAAGAGCACAGATAGTTCTCCAAGACTGACAACAACAAATAAATGAATTTACGTGTAGAATACACATCTATGTACATTAGCACACAGATGCAACACTTCACCTTGTGCTATTTTAACAACCTCCTACAATTTTTTTTCTTATTTGCTTAATTTTTTTCTTGTTTCACATTAAAAGACCTTCCAAAGGCTTCCTAAATGTTCTGTTGATGACAAGCTTTTTTATCCTTTATCAAACATTAAAAATATATTTACCCTGTGGACAGTGGACCTTGGCTGGCTACCAGAAGTCCACCCAGATACTCTCTCGCTCCCCCTCATCAACACGACAGAGGCAGAAAACAAGATGGAAAGGCTCACTGAGAAAAATACAGGGAATACTCTAACATTTTGTCATCTTAAAGCAATCTGATAGAGATTAAGTGATAGAGAAGGTCATACTGAATTTTTTAAAATGACAGAATTTCCATATAATACAGTCTTCGAAGAATATCCATCTAGAGGAAGCTGTGTATCAAGATACTAAATATTTAACCTTTTAAAATCCTTTAGTTTGGATGAAGGCTGAAACTAATTTATGGTTATATCTGAAAAGTATTTAAAAGGCTGGAAATATGAATATATGATGACCATAAATTGTTTCCGGAAATAAATGTCCCAGTAGTTTGCAGGAGAGGAGTCCAGTAGCAGAGATATTCTAGCTCAGCAAGAATAATAGGTCACAGAATTTGACTGAAAAATAAAATCCCAGAGAAAATATATCTGATACAGTCTCTTTCACTCCACAAAGTCACTTTTAGAAAATGCTAGGTGGATAAAGCAGGATTGGTGAATGTGTGTAACAAGGGTTTCACTAAGGAATGAATGAGGAGTGATGGAACAGTCAAGCGTGTTGGCTGAAGGATGCACTTGCAGACCTAGAAGTACATATGAAGGTACAGACCATCAGGTATTGATGAAAAACACCTGAGGCTGCAAAGCAGTGATGGTAAGGGAGTTGTGAGCTATAGAAAGACAGTAATTTCCTCTGTTGGCACTGACAGAAAGCAGGAAAACATGAGGAAAAAAGGAAATTGTGCATGTAAGTTAACCTTTCCTCTTTGCTACTTCTCTTGTGTGAAGTATGTTGATCATCTCGGATTATTGTTGCATGTCTTACTTTACGTAGGATGCTAAGAGAAATGACATCTGCACATTGAAATACAGAAGTAACTAAGCAGTGACTCATCCAAAGACTGGTAAACATAAGGAATGGATACAGCATAGATTGTAAACCTTCAAAAGCAGCAGAGTTTTCTTTTTGAGGAGTAAAGATTAAAAGTAGAACTGAAGAAGTAATTTGTAACAAATAATTTCTTTTCCTTCATTCTTCTGGCCAAAAAACAATTGACAAATTTTTAGGCCTCTTGTTAGTTCTCTGTTGGGGTTCCTTAACGCAATCGGGGGCTTGTTATCACAAGCCTCGGTGTGCCCTCGGGCAGAGGGGACGCAGCGTTAGCCTCCACAGCGTCCTCGGTGGACGGCTCAGTGGGATGGGCGCGAGATGGACGCATGCGCTGGCTCCTCTTCGGAGGAGGCACGTCAGGTGGCTGCTGGATTAGGCCCATGTCAGCCCAGAAGCAAAGAAGGCAAGAGGGGCCTCTGGTGTGGGTTCCAGCAGGTTTATTTGCCAGAGGGACCAGAAAAGGCCCCAAGGAGAACAGTTCACAGCCTTTTATGGGGGGGCAGAGCAAGGTGGGGAAAGGGGAAGCAACCAATGGTGTACAGGCAGTGGGGAGGATACAATTTTCCAGAATCAATGGGGAAAACAGGGAGGTGGGAGTCATAACAGGGAACCAATTAACAACTAAGAAAGGGAGAACCTTCTGGAACAGGGGGAGGTAACTCGGGATTGGGAGCCACCCAGGGGGAGGTGACCTAGACCTCAGTGATTTCCTCTGGTCCGCCTTCCGACCCACTTGGGTGGGGAAATCCACGCAGTGGATGGCCCTAGTTTGACTGACATTCCATGGTCTCAGCCCAAGAGTAGGCTAAGCCACCTCAACAGTTCATCCCTGCTGCCGTGGGGTCCTGGGAGAGGGGACCCTGGGGTAGAGGCATGGCCTAGGCACGGGGTCTCCCTGCTCCCTGGTCACATGTACCCCAGTCCTGTTCCCCTTTGGTTGTTTTGTGTTCCCCTGCGCGGGGAGGACCCTGGTTGTCCCGTGATTGCTCGGTTCTTTGGCAGTCCCCTGGCCATGTGGCTGGAAAATATACATCTCTGAAACTTCTATCAAGAATTGCTCCCTATTTCTTTCCATGGGCCTCACTGTCTGATGCATGTTGCAGGAGACCCCACTGCAACAGTTCTCCAGCAAGAATACTGCCCTTGGTTCATCTATAGCTGGTGAATTAGTGAATAGTTGCCAGAGCTCTCCAATTCTGCTGTCTTTGCTGTGAAACTTCATGTCGTTGGATGATACTTCCAGCATTTCCTGCTTTAAATGGCAGTCCAGATTAGTGAGAAATCACCCTTTTTTTTTTTACCATCTCATCTTCCACAGCTTTCATATCTGAAAGTCAAGTTTATATCCCTTGGTTTTTTGTGTTAGGCAGGACTCTGGGAGGATTTTGGCCACATTTTCAGGACTATCTGAACTTTAATCAGTTTCTCTACTTTGGAGCACAAAGTCTCAAGTGTACTTTGACATTTAAAGGTGGTTCCAAAGTGCTCCAGTGTGAGTGGAAAGACAATTTGTTGCTGTGAAGAAACAACAGCTTCCTCTATCAGAAATGTGCAGGTCAAGCAGCAGGCTCAGAGAGGACATTTGGAAATGGGGTCAGAGAAAGTGACAACTCATCCTTTGCATGAAGTCTGCTCATTTCTACAGAGAGCAAGAGACTTGTATCTACCTCACAGCCCAGAGAAGTGTTCTTCTATCCCTCTACCTACCAAAGCATACCCTGATCGGTACAGCAGAAAGACATGATAGAGATTTTGAAACCCTCCAGCCAAAAATATCTATCTCATAAAAAAGCTAAAGAAACCATGTACCTCGCTGAGCCAAGGAGGCATAAATTTTTTACCTTGGTTTCCGCACAATGTGAAGAGGCACCAGTACTTGTATTTTCAGGATCCAGTGTAGAACAAGAGCCTTTTTCACTGCCTTAAATATAGAAGAAAATGATGTGGGGAATGGAACAAAATTTCTCACTCCTTACACCATTTTCTTAATCACCAGGCCCCATGTGTCTGCAAAATGGAAGGTTTTGATTCGATACTTCTGTCCCCACTCTCAGACACATAATCCAGTGATTAGGCTCTATTTCTCTGAAAAGGGAAACACAATAAAGGCAATAAGAATTGAATTTGAAAAGGGGGAGCATGATTTGTCCAGCCATTGAAGATGAAGCTCATACTTTCTTATCTACGTGAAAGTGAGGATTTACATGTGTAACCCAGATTTGAACTTCACAGGTAGGTAAAATTGTATTCTTTGTTGGTGTGAATTGCCACTGTTTTATTCAAAATTTAATCTTTTTGTTACATTTGTTGAACGCAGGTATTTGATTACCTGATTTTATTGGCTCATCTGCTTACAAAGGTGAGCCTGTGAGATCCTGACTCTCAGCAGGCCAGACCAAGCACCAAGCTGTCTTACTGCCTGTAGTTTTACCAATTAATGGGAAATCCTTCTGAAGCATTATTTAATTGATCTTTATGATATTTCTGCAACAAATGCAATATTGTTCTGCTTCTTAGGACACTAAACTGAGCTATGAAAGATAAAAATCATGATCCATCTGGGAAAGCATAAAGAAAGTAATTAAAGTATCTTAACTAGCAACGTCATGGTATATGTACTAAACAACCTTAGCAGTGAAAATGCCATTATAAATTACTTCTGTAACCCTGAAGTTTAGTAAATATTACTTCGTCATTGTCAGTAACAGACCACGGCTTCACAGAATCTCAAAATCATTTAGGTTGGAAAAGGTAAGACCCTTCACTTACAGTAGGTACAATACTAACATGGAGCAGAAAATGACAGAAGATAAAAGCAGAGGGAAAGCACCAGTAGATATGTATAAAATGTTATATGTACTTTTTCCTGTCTTATTTTGGTCTAGACTAATAGCAATTCTTTGAGTAGGCTGTTAAGATTTCAATTACACATTTGTGATTTTATATAGAAACTATGTTTCCTTTTGCCTACAACAGGGTTTTGAATACAATATTTTTATACTTTTGCTTAGCAGAAAATATATAGGGTCTATTAATGATAGTTTTTTTTCAATTTTTCTCTTTCAACAGGCAAGAAATGCAGCAATCAAAACAAACATTAATGGGTAATTGCTATATTTTGAAAATACCAGAAAATAACATGAATTTTAAATATAGCGTCTAATTTTGCATATATTTGCATATATTAACTTTAAAAATGTAAATCTCTACTCTGACTCCACTAAGGACTTTTTTTTTTTAAAGTCCATTCAAATTAAACAGGCTGTTTGGCAGACCAAACTGAAATGTTCTTTGTCTTCTTCTGTTCTGAGATAATCCTTATCACTGATTTTGTCATTGTTGTTTTGCTTTGGGGTTTTTTTTGGGTATAGTAAGTGATCTGAAATAATTTAGTTCTTTTCTAATTCCTGGTTTACAGTCTTATTTTGTTCTAGGTGTGATGTAGAAAATGGCTTAAAATAACACAAATTTGAATGACAATTTTCTGCTCTAGAATGGGCTGAGCAAGAGAGAAGTAACTTTCATTTGACTAAGACAGACTTCACCAGAGTAAACCAAGTTGCTTTAAAGTGGACATTTAAGGTCTTTAGCAGTGCTCTGGGATACTAAAGACATCTGCACTCGGATTGTAAATGATACGTACATCTTAGGAAAGCCAAATCCTTCTCCAGTCCCATGCTTAAAATGACAGCAAACACTCATATGGAGGAAACCCTATCTTGTTGAGCATAAAATAAATGCTTTGAGCTGATTGTCTCTAAGCTTTTATTGGTCGTTATCAGAAAATATATTGTAAAAGACTATCTGTTGAAAAGAAAGGAGGGAATTTTTTCCTAAAGTGGGGGCCTACAATAGGCCAAATGCCTTGCTGGTGAAAGCATCCATCTTTCTCCACAAGGTATAGCAGTGATCTAGTACAGCTCATAAAATCCTGCTGATATCATGCATTCCATGAGATGAATACTGAGATACCAAATTATGTCAAATTCTTCAATGCCTTTTGTTTCATTTTGTGTTTGTTTGTTTGTTGGAAATACCTAATGACAAGAACTTCACTGAATTATGTGAAATGATACTTTGCTTTGCTAGTGGATTTGCAGGCTTGTAGTTTGACTGCACATAATTTAGGGTCCCATACGCTGCACACTGTTCTCAAAGCTGAATAGATCTATTGATTGTTCAAGAGCAGTAGTGCAGATCATCAGCTTCTTAGTATCGTATTCTTATTTGCTTCATCCTGAAATGCACAGCCTTTGTCATCGATGACAAAGAGAGTTGGGCAGAAATGTTTCCATAAGTGATACCTTGCAGATAACTGGTACTTCTGAAAAAATATATGCATCTAGGTTGTTTACATCGCTTGGTTTTAAGAACACATATATCTTCACAGCGCCTTTCCCCCGAAAAGTATTAAATTGAGAATATTTGGTATAAAACTAGTGGTGACTTATGAGACATCACATAGAAAGTCTAAAATGAATCTGAAGTTTAAGTGAGGACTTCAGCTCCAGATTAAGACAGGTGAATGCCAGTGTCCTCATATGCCATCTGTATCCAATTTCCCCATTTTTTTTCCAATGGGATTTTGAGTGCTTTGAGATGAGAGAGAAAATTATTTGAAATTTAACTTACTGACAATTCAGCTGAATGTTCCTCTGAACTCCTGTATTTCTGCTCAAGGGATTCAGTTCAGCTTTCTGTAAACAGACACCTACTTAGGTGCTTTAGGGTATTCACAATCTATATCCATGGCTGTGGCAGATATAACACAGGAGGCCTATTAAATTCACACATTTCTGGTAGGGGTGGCCCATATGCAAAATACAGGAAACATGTGAAAAGTTGATAAATTAGAGTAGTAAAAGGAAGAGTGTGAAAGTTTAAAGCTGTCAGAAAAATTATTTCTTGGCAAGTTTTTGGTAAGAAGAACTTTATTTCAACGTGTGTGTGAAATACAAGTGAAATTGTGAGACCCTTACACCAGTGTATGGTTGTGGGAATTCATTTTGGATGACAATTTAGGGACAGTTTCAGCTTTGCTTTCTCTTACCCCCCAGACTGCCTCACTATACTCCTCACCAAGTTTTTCAGAAGCTAAGAGATGTCTGCTGCACTGAGCAGAAATTTTGCACCCCAAGAAATCTTTCTAGTATTAATTTTATTGATAATTTGATTTTATAAAGTCTCTCTGTTGCAATAAACACATGATTTCAAAGTAGTGAAAAAAGATGTTTTGTTAAATCATTCTCAAGCATCCTAGTTAGATCTTGCCTTTGAAATTGCGTTGTCTACACTCTGAGAAAATATTACATTTCTGCTGTGAGGTATAATTCTCTTCAAAGCCACTTAAGACCTGTGGAAAAAAATGTCGTAGCAAAAATCTTTGTGACATGGACTGGGGATCCAAGTACTCTTGCAGTGTGGTTTTTGTACCTGGAGAAAGGATAGAAAAAGAATTGAAGTAAAAATGAGAAACAACCCAAAAATTTTTAAAAGAACCTCATGAATTAAAAGGGCTGTCTCATAGTGGTTGTGAGCTTGGACTTTACAAGCTAATGCATGTGCATCTTTTCTTGTCCTTGATCCATATTCTTTTTGAGTTCAGGAAACCTTAATGGCTGTTTTTGTCTTCATTGTCTAACTGGGAAAGACCATTTTCATCTACTTGGGCTTTACATCAAGGAAATTGAAGCTGTATTGGGAGAGGTTTAGGTTGGATATCAGGAAAGGTCTTTCACCCAGAGGGTGGTTGGGCACTAGAACAGGCTGCCCAGGGAAGTGGTCATGGCACTGAGCCTGACAGAGTAACAAAAGCATTTGGACAGCATTCTCAGGTACATGGTGGAATCCTTGATGTTGTCCTGTGCAGTGCCAGGACTTAGATTTGATGACCCTTATGGGTCCCTTCCAACTCAGGATATTCTATGATTCTGTGACATTACTGAGTTACCTTTTGAGGCAGTATGGTGTTTCATTTCTACCTACACTTAGAAGAATATTACCCCTTTATTGTTGATACTTCGTGATTCAGTCCTGAAAACCATTATTATTTTTCTTATTCTACTTGATGCTATGTGTCCTCCAGTTTGGAGTGTGAAGCATTTTGCTGCTAGTCCTTTTTTCTCAGGTGTGGATTATATCTACACTCGTTGAGGGTTCAATACAGTAGAAATTCAGTAGTAACTGCTGGTACAAATACCAGCTTGCATTTCTGTGTTTTGTTCTCCTAATGAAACAGGAGGTCTTTGAAGTGTTCTTTATGCAGGGAGAAGGAAGAAAGAGCAAATATTTCTTTAGCTATTGTCACCTTGGTAAAAGACCACAAAATCTCAGACTTACAGACATAGTTACAGCTTCTGCTACAGCAGGATCTAACCAGAAGATCCAGTTAAAAGAGGTGAGTTCCACTGTGTGGCTCTTAGACAAACAAGTGAAAGCACAGAAATGAGGGAACTGAATATTTTTAACAAATGGGGAGTAAAACCTTATGGAGTTAGTGTTCAGCTATAAAAGATCATGGAAAGGGTCAAAAGAGGAGGTAAATATGTAGGCAGATGAAAGAGAGTTAAGTTTTCATGTTCATCTGGAGATGAACTGAGCTATAGGGAATTCAAGTTAAGCAGAAAACAAACACCAAACCTAAAGATCTGCAAGTGAGGAAGAGTAGAATTGTCAGAAAAACCTGGCTTGGGTCACAAGGAGAAGACATGGACAACATGGAATGCCCAACATGGAATGGAAAGCATTGCAATGGACTTTAAGGTTTGGAAGGGGCTGCCCAGGGAGGTGGGGAAGTCAACATCCCTGAAGGAGTTGAGGAAACAACTACACATGGGACTTAATGCTGTGGTTTCATTGACAAGGTGGTGATTGGACTTGATGATCTTAGAGGTCTTTTCCAGCCTTAATAATTCTGTATTTCGATGATTCTGTGAATGGACAAACCTCAGAAGTTTCACTGAACGCTCACTGACCATTTATGGATTTTCCAAACTGCACAGGCAACTCTAACCTTGGCATGTGCTGTCCATTATTGAACTGAACACTGCCTTACAGAGAGTGTAAAGTGTATTTTGAAGCAATATACATAAAGTTCAAATATTTTGTTATGGCATATTGACTTAACATTACAAATATTGATCTAAGCTGAAAAAAAAGTAATTATCCTGAAGGGCAATAAACATTGATACTAACTAACATTGATACATGTTTATTGCACACAGACCCAAAAAATATCTTATCCAGATACCAAAATATTCCATGTATTTTCTTTTTAAACTCCTTCGACATTTTGAAACATAAAAATAATGCAAATGTGAACAGACAAAGTTACATCAGCAAGTAAAATATGAGGAAGTAAGACATGGATGTTGATTTGCCATTTTAGATGAATGTAAGGGCTTTTTTTTAGAATCTGCAGTACCGTTTAACTATGGTAAATAACAAAAACGAATTCTTAATGTATATGTCTCTTTACAGTAATTATGAGTTATTTTCACAGGAATATTAGAGTATTACCTACTTAAAGGACCTTTGTGATGGTTTTGTCATCCTCAGTAGTCATGGCAGTAATAACAGTTTATTACTTCATCACTTATCATAAAGCTAAGGTATGAATCCCATCCTTACACTATTGTTCTATAATGTCTAATAAAACAGGTCTTGAGCTCAGTTTGGGTTTCTGTTTCCAGCAGACCTGGAGATTTAGATTAGAAGCATAAATATAGATTCACTGTAATAATAAAAATATTACAGTGGTACCTTCACAACCTTGTGCAAGAAAAATAAAAATGAAAGTAAGAAAAATATGCCACTGCCAGTTAAATCAACAGACCTGGCTCTGAAAACACACAAGGAGAAAAACTATGAAGAGAAGTGTTATTTTTACTAACATTCTTCATTTTTTTGAAGTTAGATAATGTTCACAAAGTGTTTTCTTATGCTTGGATGATCAGCCCAAAATAAATTGAAATGAAAATGTGCTGGATAAGTGTTATTAGTAAAAATATGGATTGCTAGATAAAGTGATGTTTCATGATACAACACAAAAATAAACCAAGAGTCTTGAGGTAGAAACTGTTTTGCTTTGAAAAGTCAATGAGTATTGATTTTAATATGAACTATGTTTGTTTTATATTGCTATCTGTATAAAAGATCTTGATGCTTTCAATAGAATAGAAAGACAAATAGAATTGTAGAGGATTTTTTCTCATTGGAATAAATATGTAATAAAATTGTCAGAGAGCTTTCAAAGATACAAGGCTTTTTATCTATTAAAGTGCGTATTTCAAAATGTTGATTCTGCACATGCTGGAACTTAATTGAAAAGTAAACTACATCATAGAGATTATTAATAAATGAGAATAAGTGGATGAGCTATCTCCTTCAATGCCAGTGACTGGTTTTTTTTCTGCCACTTTGAGAATAAGCTTCCAGAAACTGGGAGAAGCAGGACCTGCCAGTCAGGGCCTAGAGTATGGAGGCATCTCTCTCTGGCTTGGTTGCTAATGGAAAATCCTTTTACACTCTGGTTTAAAAGGATATAGTCACAACTGATCTACCTCGCAGCCCCTTACAATACTAAAAATTGAGAAATTATCATATAATCAAAGTAGTGTGTGAATGTGAGTAAATGAGTATGTATATTTAATAAGCTTTTATTTTCTAATATGCACCAACATCCTGGTGAGCTTCTGGCTGTGCAGACACCACCATCCTCTCACCACGCTGGATCAATGCTGCGCACATCCCTGCAGGAATGTACACGCACATTTAGGCAGAGTTGTCCACTCAGTTCAGTAAGACATCATTGCTGGAAGCTTCCCTGCAGAAAGATAAGTTTTGCTGTTTATCCTGTTTAAAATGCACTTTATTCAAGGCCCGTCTGGAGGAATTGTATGTTTGAACTGTGTTGTGGTCTAACCTGGCATGTATCTAAACACCACAGTCACTTGTTCACTCACCTGCCCCCAGGTGATAGGAGAGAGAATTAGGATAAAAAATGTAAAATTCATGGTTTGAGATAAAGACAGTTTAATAGGACCAAAAAGGAAGGTATAGTAATAGCAATAAAACAATTAGAAGAAAAGTGATGCACAATGCAATTTCTCACCATCTTTTTACTGATGTCCAGTCACATTCCAAGCAGTGGCCCCCAGCCAAATTTGCCTCCCCATTTTACATACTGAGCATAAGACAGTATGATCTGGAACAGTCTTTTGGCCAGTTGGGGTCAGCTGTCCCAGCCGTGTCACCTCCCAACTCCTTGTGTACCCCCAGACTCCTCGCTGGTGAGGTGGGATGAGTAGCAGAGAAGCCCCTGACTGAATGTAACCACTAAAATGTCCAAGTATTTTCAACACTATTTCATCCTAAATTTAAAATACAGCACTACACCTGCTACCAGGAAGAAAATTAACTCTATCTCAGCCAAAACCAGGACAGTAAGTAAAAGCAGATTACCATAATTCAATCAACCTATATCTGCTGAACACTCTTGTCATCTCCTCAAAGATGTAATAGTGCACTTCTTTGGCCTGACCTTTGCTCACTCTGACAGTAATCTCTGAGTGTTCCAGGAACATTTCTACATAAGACTTGCTAGGAATCAAGCAACTTTTAAAAACTGGAAGCAGAAAAAAGCTACTTAGGAAATATTAAATGCAGATGTTTTGCAGTTTTCATCATAATTGTTAGTACTAACTGGCAATAGTTCTTAAAAAGATCTGGTAATCCAGGATAGATTTCAGTAATCAAGATGAATTTGCTGTTATTAGGATGTATTGCAATGCACACTGAAAACAAAAGAATGATTTTTATGCATATAGATGAGACACTCTGTGTTATTGATAACATTTTAAATTTCTTTTTTCCAGTACGAAATGGTTCTGGGTTTGATTAAAAGTTCATATAGCCTCATATAGGGTCTATAAAATTGACCTCTGTGAATGGTGTAAGAAAAAGGGACAAGAATGGGACAAGGATATTGCAATAATTTCTGGAATATTTTCCCAGCACAATGATAGGTGATTCAGAGGCCTCCTTAATCAGAAGACTTTTCTTCATATTTAATAGACTTTGATGGATATTTGTCTCATTAATTTGTCTAATCACTGTCAAAAAGTTCCTTATCTTAGAAATTCATTAATGCAGACATTTGACTTCTCCAAATTTTCCATTTTTCCCTGTTCACCTTCTCCATGACAGATCTGATTTTACAGACCTCTATTGCATTTTTTTTTTCTCTGTCCCTTCTTCCTCTGCTTCCAACTGTTGTCTTTTCAAACAAAATGCTCTTGGTCCTGTAATTAACAGATTCACAGAATCATACAATAGTTTGGGTTGGAAGTGACCTTTGTCATGGTTTGACACTGGCCCAGTGCCCGGCACCCATGAGAGTCACTCACTCACCCTCCCCTGCCACAGGTGGGCAGAGGAGAGAAAGAAAAAAAATTAACAAAGGCTCCATGAGTTGAGATAAGGACGAGGAGAGAACACTTCAAGGGTAAAACAGGCTTAACTTAAAGTTACAAAGTGAATTTATTGCTAACAGAATCAGAGGAGGATAATGAGAAGTAAAACAAGACCTTAGAACACCTTCCCTCCCCAGCCCCCTCCCTCCTTCCCACAGATAGCTCAGGGAGACAGGGCATGGGGGTCTGGTCAGTTCATCACCGAGATTTCCTTCCGCTGCTCCGGGAGAGGAGTCCTCCCCTGTGAGGCTGTGGGGTCCCTCCCACGGGAGACAGTTCTCTGTGAACTTCCCCGGCGTGGGTCCGCTCTCAGGAGCAGCAGCCACTCTGCCCCTGCTGCAGCATGAGCCCCTCCCACGGGCACACAGCCCTCCCAAAACTGCTGTGCCATGGCTCTCTCTTTCCACGGGGTGCAGTGCTCCAAGGCCAGGCTGCTCCAGCCTGGGAGCAGGGCCCTCTCTCTCCACCGGGTCTCCCACTGGATCACAGCCTCCTCCAGGCACCCACCCGCTCCGGCACGGACACCTCCCCCACGGGCTGTGGGTGGATCTCTGCATCCCCCGTGGATCCCCAGGGGCTGTGGGTGGATCTCTGACTTCCCCGTGGATCCCCAGGGGCTGTGGGTGGATCTCTGCATTCCCCGTGGATCCCCAGGGGCTGTGGGTGGATCTCTGCATCCCCCGTGGATCCCCAGGGGCTGTGGGTGGATCTCTGCATCCCCCATGGACCCAGGGGCTGCAGGGGCACAGCTGCTTCACCATGGGCTGCACCACGGCCTGCAGAGGCACCTCGGCTCCGGCGCCTGGAGCACCTCCTGCCCCTCCTTCTCCACTGACCTTGGTGTCGCCAGGTTGTTTTCCCTCACATGTTCTCACCTCCTCCTCTTCTCTGACTAGAATCCAAAATCCTGTGACTTTGTTTTGATTTTCTTCTTAAATCTGTCATCACAGAGGCGTTACCAACCTCTCTCATTGGCCCAGCCTTGGCCAGCAGGCATTTCCATCTTCAGAGCCATCAGGCTCTGCTGGGCATGGTGAAAACTTCCAGGAGCTTCTCAAAGGAGCCACCTCTGAGGCCCCCTGCTACCTAAAACCAGGCTGTGCTGAACCAATACAAACCTTAAAGATCATCTATTTCCAAATGCCTCTCACATCCCCTCTGGTAGGGACACCTTCCAGTAGACCGGGTTGCTCAAAGCTGCATCCACTGAACACTTCCAGGGATAGGGCATCCATAACTTCTCTGGGCAACATGTTCCTCACCAACCTCACAGTAAAGAATTTCTTCCTATTATCTAATTTAAACGTGCCCTTTTTCAGCTTAAAGCCATTCCCCCTTGTCCTATCCCTGTTTGCCCTTGCATCTTCTTCAATCATTCTTTCTCAACAACAAGATGGTTCAAACTTTGCTTTAATATTTCTGTTTATAATTTTACTCTTTATAACAGAAATATGACTGTAGTCTGCTGTACATACATCCACACCATTCCTGTTGACAGGTGTAGGAATAGTATAGAAAAACCTCAAGCCCTGAGAGCTGTAGTGTCTGTGTGTACACAGTCTATCACAATTAGAGAACACTGGTTTACCATGGCTGTGCTTCTTTCACAACCTAGTCTATGCTAAATAGCTATAGTTCCTGCAATTTGTCAAAATGAAGAAAAATTTTTAGTTATAGTGGTGTAAATACCGGCTAAATCCTTAAGGAACACAAACTTGACTTGACTAGTAACTAGTTCACTAGTAACAGTACTCTGATATCAGATTTACATGTTTGCAGGTTATATTCTGCTGTAGGCAAGTAATTTATTTTCTCATATTAATTAAAATATACAGCTTGTTGCTGAACAAACAAGAGAAAATAGACCGTTTTTCTGGGTTTTATAATCTATGTTTCTGTCTTACTGAAAACACCCAAACATAAATAGATAATTAAAGGTATGACTGACTTACTCTTGCTTTGCTAATGCATGTTTTTTCAGAATCCTGTTACATTAATTATATATTACATTAGCATTCATTCTTGCAATTAATGTTCTGTTACATGAACAGACAATAATTGCTGTTTACAGATAAATGGAGTCTGACAGTTGTGCAGATGCTTTTAGTCAAATTTGGAACTGGTCAGCAAAACTTTTCTTCACATCTTTCTGATGGTTTTGACAGCATCAGGTGTTACCAGTGCTGCTGAGATCCATGTGATACAGTTTTACGAAAAGAGACAGCAATGTGCTTTGTATGGGTCTGCAGGATAAACCAACACAGGAGCTGATGAAAAAGGAAATATTTTACTTGGTAAGAGTTATAATTCAGCATTAGAACCTGAGCTAAAGTTGTTGAGCACAGAAGTTGGGGATTCTGGCAGTCATGAAGGCTTTTCATGTTATTTATTGACTGGCACAAGGCCAAGTCTACAGACTTAAAGACTGTACTTCATAAATCTGAGCCACCTTGGGTAAGTCCATGAGTATAGGAGGTCCAAGTGGTAAAATACACAGAAGATGTCACTCTAAACTGGGAACTGTCTTATTCCCTTTCTGAGACCCTTAAACTTGTACCACATCTAAAAGTCAACAGGACGAGGGAGGGTTAACTTTGGCTTAGAGTCAAACTCCCACACAGCATGTCTCTCCCTCCCCGTCTTCAATGGGATGGGGGAGAAAACAGGGTGGAAAAGTTTGTGGGTTGAGATAAAGACAGGGAAATCCCTTACCAGGGATCCCTGCTCCGGGCCTGAAGCCCCTCTATCCCTCCTCTTCCTCCATGCCCCTTGGGGTTTCTTTGCTGCTTGCTCCTTCCTTGGCTTCCTCCTCCTCTGCCACTCCTGCCTTTGGCCTGTTCTGGAAACTGTTTCACCCTCAGGCATCACCAGCTTGGATGGCAAGGATGTTCCCTGAATTTGGGTCACATGAAAAAACCTTATGAGACACATCACACAGTATATAAGAAGCAGTAGAGTCTTACATGAAACTTAAGAACTTAAAGTTCTTTTCCTGATATAAAGATTTATGGCTCAGAAAGTTATGGAAATATGTGTAGTCTCACAGTGAAGTTAGAGAGACATTCTGGTAAGAGATTTGCCATATGTCTTCATCTCTCCTGTAAATGGCTGTGGTTCTATTCATAGGTATTATGCACAAGCCCTGAAGAAAGATGGCTGAAAAAAGGGTTTTGACAACAGGAATATATCTTTGTTAATAAGTTCCTTTGGAAATCTGAACAATCTTCCATTTCTGTTCTCATTTCCCTTTTCTTATATTAATTAATTTTCAGATCACCACTGATGGATATGTTTCAAGTGAGCCATAGTATGTCAAACTGATTTATAGAATAAAATATGTATTTACTATTCTTGGATCCTTCTTCAATTAATATTGTAAAAGTGTGCTATTTATATAGTCAGGAAGGCAATTTGTCAGGACAATTGCTATTACCTCTTCCACCTCTTAGCAATAGTATTTTTTACAGTAAAACTCAAATATATACATGAGGGCTCTTATAGGCACAGGTTCACTCCCACTGCTTCCATATTTGTTGACGGAACTGAATTTTAATTTAGATTTAAATTTAGTCTTAAAATAAAGTATATTAACTTGAGTTAGCTTTGAGTTTATATTACTAGTTAATTTTTGGTTTATGTAATCCTTCTGTTAATGCATGAGTCCCTCAAAAATACAGAGATGTTCAACTGATTTGAAAGCAAAGACCCCACCCCTCTGAGATTTCAAAACAGGAATTTGTATCACTAAAATGAAAGATCACCCTCATTATGTCAAAACATCCGTGGGATGAAAAAAGATATGAACAGGGAACTTCCCTTTGTTAGCCATTGTAAAATTTGCTGAAACCAATCTAAAAAGAATATGGTTCCGAGTTTTTGTCTGGGATACACCTCAAGCTCTTCAAGTTTAAAAACAAATTAACTCTAGTGAAATAAATAGGAATATATTTTTAATATCTTTTCAAAATACTGTTTGAAAGATGTGTTTCTTCACTTTTATGGTGCATAATGAGTTTACATTTAGTCTTCTAATTTCAGCCTTGGAAGGGAACAAACAGGGAAAGACAAAAGATAACTGAACTGGTTCACCTCATCTGAACAACTGAACCACTTTAATATACAGTGACTAAAAATGTTAACTGAGATGAAATATGTAGAAGTTCTCTAGGAATTATTACCCAGCCTATCCTGGTCTTTAAAGAAAGGTTTTTTGCCTTGACAGCAGGACTGGTAGATCTGAGCAAGTTCCAAGTCCTCAATTCCTGCGTTCCATTGGTTTATAAGCACCAGATAACATGATAGGCTTTTTAAGAGGGTCAGGCTCAATGTGTGTTGTAACAAAATGAACAAAGTAAAACTTCTTTAAATGTTTGGGTGAGTTATCTGGCACAGGCAGAGATCAAACACTGATGTTAGTCAAATACTTGGTTTATTCCTGTTACACTGGATTGAGTTTATTATCTCTTGATGGGTGGCGGGATGACTGAACATCATGGAATGAAGAATTGCACTGAAACATCTGTTTTTCAGATTTCCAATTAATATGAACAGTCATTAGCAGTGCAGTTCTCAAAAAGATGCAGCAAAAGGTCAGAAGTTTTCCTGACATAATGGTATTTCATTGTCATTAACCCAATCAATGAAATAAAATAACTGGCTTTTCATTTAGGAGCAAGCAGGACTCGGAGTCTGGCTAATGGGACGTGAAGATATCCCACTAAGCCATTGGTTTAATTTAGCCTAAATCTGCAGTCCAGGTACAGTTACCTGGTAGTGGCTGGTGTAAAAGGAAGTACTGATTTCAAAGGAACACAGACTCCTGGTTATTTTTGTCTTCACACTTAGTGGCAGATTTTCTAAGCAGTTTTCTTTTTTACTACATTTTATGCAGGAAAATTATGGGTAACATCTCACCTTGCATCGGTCTGTAGAGCACTTGAAGATTAGAGCTGAAAAAAAAAGTAAATAGGTGCCAAGTTTCTCAGGTTGCCAAGTTTTTTAAATCCAATGTGATTCATGAGCAAGTCAATTGGACTTTTCAAAATACAAAGGTAAGTCCTATTGGAGAACTTTTACCAAAAGTCAGCCATTTGAGGCTACCTCTAACATCATCCAAATTCAGAATTTACTATCCCACATGTAGATCCCTTTACCTAGCACTGAAGGAATTAAAATGAAAAAAAAAGTTTGAAAAGTGAAAAAGATAACTATGATTTGTTCTTGATTGGAAAGTAAACCCCATCCCTCTGTTGCTATTTCATAGCAAATGTACTGTATGAGAGCAAAGAAGAGATAAGAGAAGCAGAATACACTGAAAACTTCAATCCCAAAGTATTTGAAGTTATTCTCACAAGATAATATGTTTTAGTGTTTGTTTTTTTAATCATTGCAGAAGATTCTTACCTTTTCATAACATTCTTGGGGAAAATGGGGTAATATCTCTTCTCAAGGAGGCTCAATTGCTTAATTTCTGTTCCAGGATGAATTTAGGTAATCCAGTGTAAACAAAATCTAAAAATATACTAAGACAAGAAGGTCTTGAATTGATCTAAAGCAGAACTTAGATCTTAATAATTAGGTATTAGTTTGTGTTCCAATGAAAATTTACATTAAAGACATTAGGTTTCGCCTTAATTTTAGTAGCAGAATAATTTGAGCAACCAAAAAGCAAGTTTCTTTTTACTCTTCTTAGTGTAGATACACTTCTTGGCAGTAAAGACATGTGACATCCACAGGTACAGAGTGGAAGAATAAGCAGCACAAAAAAAAGCACAGGAAGAGCTCTCTGCCTTGTGCTAAGGCCACTGAACTATATGGAAGATTTTGAGTATACATCTTGCTTCTCCAGTTTTACACAGTTCACTTTAAATAGTTCCTGGGCCAGGAAGTGGATGTCATTTTTGGAAGCAAGGCCAAAACCCAGGTTAAGTGTCCCAGCTAATAAGTCATCTAGAAAGCTGAATGCTTTGTCACTACACCTTTTTGTGCCTCAACATAAAGCTCAGGAAGAGTTTTCAGAATCCTTGCAGAATATACCGAGGTACCTTGATTCCCTTGGGACTAAGATGGAGCAAGATGTATCCAACATTAATGAGCTCTAGACTTGTTTAGAGTCATGCTTTCCAGACACAGAAGAATGTATCAAGCTAAGTAAGAAGAGACTTTAAGAAATTATTTTAGATCACTAAAGTTGATTTTAGATCCCAGTTGCACCAGGGTATAAATAGTACTTTTAGACAACAAAGCTAAGTATGTACCGCAACAACAGGATTGGGTTCTAGCTCCAGGGACTCTGTGTCCTGACTAATATCCCAGCTCTACAGCAAAATGGTATGTGAATACCAGCCATCTACTTCCTTTCCCCTCCATCCTTTTTCATGATATGATTTTCACACTAGTAAAACACAGACATGGGGGCTGATCTGCAGGTCTCCCAGCCAAATTATGGGGACACTTGGATTTATATGACAAACCACACATTTTTTAATTGTCCAAATATATTCATTTCTGTGTTCCCTGTCCTAGCATTGCTGAGTGATTCAGACAAGTCACAAAGTTCTAGGGTCTGAATTGAGACACTGGAATCTTCATTTCATATTCAGGTGGAGTATTGGCAAATGACCAAAATGAGAGAAACTTAATGCTGTTATTCTGTGCATCACTGTATTTACTCTGTTGCTTCTTGCACTAGGACATTTTCTGTAAATTGAATTGAGGAGAAGTAAAACAAATACAGTCAAGATACCATCAATCCCTTAGAAGACTTTGACTATAAAGAGCAATGTTTGTACTTTAAATAAGAGATACCAAAACTCATTTCCGTTCCTGTTATCTATATGCAGGTGGTCCTGTCTTTTTTAAGTGAGAACAAGATAAACAATGAAAAGCAATTTCAAGAAAGGTCTTTTAACTATGAAAATGAAATAAAAATCCCAGTTATATTCTATGTTATATTTTGTCATATTGCTGAACTCTGACAGCCACTACACAGAAGAGCATTGCAAAAGGGGAATGGTCTCTCATATCAAAGTGTTATTTCTTTTTTTTTTTTTTTTATATATGCCCTGTGATGACAAGTAGACAGGTGACAATGATTGGCCTGTAGGAAAAAGAAAATAAATTTTAAAAATAAGCAAAGACAAATAGTTTGGCCAATTAATGAACAATCTATTTTTTTAGCTTGATCCTGAATTGATGCCTTGGTTGATTTGGCTTCATTTGCTTAATAATTCCCTCTCTATTTTTTCTTGACTTAACAGAAAACTCAATGCATAATGGACTCTTTGCTTCCCAGAATTGAAAAACATGGTCCAGATCCTGGAAAGGACTCAGTTGATTCTGTGTCCTGTCTCATCCTTAGGAGGGAATGTAGGAACCCAGAGTGCAGAGAATATTTCTCTGCCTGTTTTGAAGGGTTCTGCCCCCCTGGACAACACTGTTTTTGACCTTCGTCCATGGAGAAAATTGCCTACCCTCTGGGAAGAATTAGAATCTACACTGGTGTGAACTAGGTGATAGAATATTATGTAAGATTGTCACAGGGTGAAAAATTTAGAGGATTTGGGTTTGTTAATATAGTAAATAGATAAAAGCCAAAAACTTCAAAATGGAGGATTGTTGTTGTTCTCCAGACCTTCTTCTTCTTCTTCTACTACTCCATATTCTGCAGTAGAAGTAGTTTGGGATGACTGGATAAAGAATTCTGCAGTTCCTGTCTACATGACTAGATGATTTCTTATACATTGGTGGAGAAGTAAAAATAATGTACGCTTTTAGTGACCATTGGTTGATTTACCTTTAAAAGACTGTGTAAATATTGATAATTTGGCATCATCCTGCATTCTCTGCTCTGTGTTATGTCTGGATCACATTAGTACCATCATACCTGTATTAGTTTAAGCATGTACTTTTACCCTTCCAAAGGACTTGACCACTTGGAAATAGAACTGGAATGTATATGAAATAAGCACAATTTCACATACTTTTCCTGTATTAAAGAATGGCACAAAAGCCCTGTGGACTTCTTTGTTCCAAAAAAACTGTACTGAAACGTGTTTCCCCATCACTCTAATGGGATCAGTGCTGTACTCAGAGCCAATACTAGCCTTGCAATCCTCATCCCATCCACAGCACCACAGCAGTCTCATGGTTGTCTATTTCTTCATGACAGGGAACACGGTGACTAAAATCTCTTCTCACAGTCTTGTGAAATGGCTCTGTGTCTCAGGTTTCTGTCTATAAAATACGAGGCTATCATTTCTGTCCTCTGTGACGTTATCGTAGTATAATCCTATTAAAGATTGTGACATTTCATAGTGCTAGTCCACATATGGATTGCAAACAAATATTGCAAAGACTAGCACAAACTCTAGTCTCTATGGACTTTTTGTCAGGGTTCAGAGGGCACTCACACTTTGCACCTCTTCCAGGGCCTTCTTCCCCTCTCTCTGCTGATGGCTCTGGAGTCCATTTCAGCTCCTCTGGGCTGTTAACTCCTGACTCAGCGACACCACAGGACATTGGTCTCTAGCTCTGGCAGATCCCCACCATCTGGCCAAAATGCACCAGGACAATCCCATCAATGGGACAATATCTGGCTCTTAGTTCACCTTCACCCCCAGGGAGGTGCCAGAGCCCAGGGCTGGTGTTGTCCTCTCCTGTCCCTGATGACCCCAGGCTGCCCTGCTCCAGACTGTAATGTTGGGACTGACCTTAGCTACCACTCTGCTGCCCTTGGAGAGTTTCCATGGCTCCTTGACCCCAGTCCCAGAGAATTGCCACCCCCATTATGTCCTGACACTTTTGGAGTTATACCCCAAATATCATAAAAGATCAAGCTTAATTTAAAAATAATTTCATTTAAAAATAGACAATCTCCCTGTTGCTTAAATGATGATAACCAACTACCTTTAAAAGCTGCTTCAATACATCCTTTTAGTTTTTATGGAATCATTCAAATTAGACACATTTGTCCACAAACTAATGATTGTCTCATGGAACAAAGGAACACCAAAGGCTTGTTCTCTTGGCAATGGGTACTGCTATTGGACTTGACATGAGGTTGGAGGGTTTCATGTCACAGAATTTGTGTCATGCTTTTTCACAGGATGTTGTAGAAAGGAAAGGTATGTGAATAGCCTTTCTTCTCTTTGAAGCACCTTTTAGATGCTACTTAAGGAACTAGAGAACTATAGCTAAGACTTTTTCAAAGGTCTTTTTAGTTGGATGTGAAAACTGTGTTCTGGAGGTATACAGGCTAAACTTATTCACAAATGTGCACAAAAGCTGTATAATTGCATGAGCACCATTTCTTTAAGGAACGTGAAATAGATGCGCAAGGCTCTCATCACAGAAACGTTACGAGAACCCTGGTTATTGCTCCAGGTTTTCTTCTTCATTTACTTTTGTAATTTCCTGCAGTTCTTTGGTAAAAAAACCCTAAGAATATTCCTGCAGATTTGCAGGAATGCAACTTTTTGCAACACATCAAACAGTCTGGCCCTTGGAAAAGGAATGAGCCTGTGATACAAGCAGAGTACAGGGAAGAGTCCCAGAAGCCACAGAGTAGGGAAGAGGAGTCAAAACCACAGACAGAACTGCTGATGCCATGATTGCCACATCTTAGTTCAGGTTCTCAAGTAAGTACTTTAAATATTTGCTAGCTTTTAAAAAAAGAGTAAGCAAGCTCACCTTTTGTGACAGTTTTTAAAAATGCAAGCCAGTCATTTTAAACTGCTGCCCACGTTTCATGATTTCCTATAAAGTGTTGAAATGAAAAACTAAACAAAAATGAAGAATAAATAAATAATAAAAGATATGTCTCTTTTCTTTTTCTTCCTGATCTGATTCACAATAGCAGAAACTGGAGCTTTTATGTCAATACCAGACAATTCGTTTTAAACTGGGGAATGCTTGACCAATCAGTTAACTCTTATGGTGCATATGTAGGATTCATATATTTTCTATTTTCTTTTGCAGGGTGAATCTGAGTGATCCACAAGCACATGCCTACAGTACAGATGAATTCTTAGATAAGTTATTGATTTATCTGAATTCAGTATTTCTCACGTTCCTGTCCACCGTGAGCATTTTGAATAGAAAAGTCTAACCAGAACAACGTGGATAGTCAGAAATTTCACGTTGCTCCGAGGATAAATTCTTCCTGTGACATTTTAGATGAGTGGCTGGGTCAGTGCTTTGGTGGCACTGCCGTGCCAACTGTGAGCCCTTGAGCTAATATCCCCTGGAAATTATACTTTCAAGAACAGTATTTTTTCTCACTTTCATCTCCTTGGACTGCCTGCAGCAAGGGCTGACTCAGTTATTGATTAGTAAGCTGAACTCTAATGGAGCTGAAGTAAGGGACAGTCAGCTGAACCTGTTTGCATGTCAGTGCTGAATTTCACTTATTACTGTAGAGAAAGCATATTGCCTTACTGTATTCAGTGCTCTGATACTGTGCTTTAGAGCAGATCAGGTACTGAAACCTTCTGGAAAGAATCCAGTTCTAATTTTAACTACTAAATAAATAAATTGGACATAGATAAAATAGCTATCCAACAATACAGTGATAAGTGTTCATTTATTATGCAGTCCTTTTTACAGTACACTGCAGTTTTTATTTCAAAGGATAATTAGAGATAGGTTCTCAGGTTCCCTGTAATTTGCTATAAACAATACTTTTGTTTCAAACTGCATTGTATTTCATCAGATACTATTGTAAAACATCAGCAGGAGCTCTTGTGGCTTTAAGGCTGGCTTGTTGGAATACCTTTTTTTTCTCCACAGATTTTCTAAATGCATGTAAGTCTCTTCTTAAGGAGCTATGCTGTTCAAGAAGACTTCTAGAAAAGGCATATTGAAAGATCCAACTTGGTGGTCAGGAAAACAAGGGCAAGTTACTTATGTGCTACTGAGTTTAGGAACTGCCTTGCTTTTTTTTTTTTTTTGTGTTAGCCTCTCAAAGACAAAGATTTTCATCCAGCAAAGCAAATAACAATAAATTTAATTCCTAAGGTAAGCCTGTGAGGATCTATAATTGATTTGAATATTAAATCACTGATGATTCTGGACCTCTGTGTGGAAAAGAACCCTTTCTTTTCAGCATTCCTTTCTCCACTGAAGCAATGTAATTTTTTGTTTCTTTTTTTAAATTTCTTCTGTCTTCAGCTATTGCATATGGTAAACCAAAGATAGTTCTGGATTTGTACCTTCATAGCTGCAGATTTCTGGTGACAAAGTCTTCAATCTTGGGAACACAGCTGCTGCCGTGCCAATTTCCATGCCATCCCACTGCTCTCTGAACATTCCTACTGTTCTTCAAGTTATCATCAGTGCATGAGGAGTCACTCACTTAGCAAGTACTTATACACCACTTTCCTGATGATAGGTGTTTCAAGTTCTGTACTGCCTGGAAGTCCACGCTGTGGAATAAGGTTCTTGTTGGAGTGGGGACCACACAGAATCTGAACAAAGAAAAATAGAAGACCTTCTTTAGCTAAGAAATCTTGCAATCTAAATAGAAATCTCAGCAATACAGACATTTTGGAGACCCTGAGAAAGCCAGGATTGTTTCTTGGCATAGCAGTAACTTACTGTTCATTTATGTATTTTGTGTAAGAACAAAAGCAAATTTTAAGAAGAACACTGAGAACAAAGTAGTTACTTTTGCTCAAACAAGTAAATGTTCTTCTTCCCACTCAGTATACAAAGACACATTTGAAAAGTGGAGTTCAAGGAAATGCAATGGGAATCATTGTAAGATGTATATATAGCTGACACATTATTATCCCCACCCTTTCATAAGAATAGACTGTCTGTCAGATTTTTTTTACATTCATTGAGCTGCCACTTATCAACACTTATGCTGTCAGCAATTTCTAAATTTTTTAATGCACCATTGCAAGACTGAGAAATGGCTGTGTTGTAACTGCCTATACATTTCCCCATACATTGGAAGAGGTGGAGAAAATAGCTACAAAATTGATCAGAGGAAAAAAGCTCAATTTCCACTGGCTACTGAATATAGGATTTGGTTTTTATACCCGTCAATACTTTGACTCTTACCAGTTTTAAGCACTGCCCAAATATATAGGGATGTAAGAGAAATAAATTGCAATAGTCTGTATGACTTTGTAAATTATACCTAGAAACTTCCACAGAAGCTTTGTCCCACTCATTTTACTGTAGAAATATCTAAATTATTATGTCCATTTGAGTGTTTTTTTAAATCAAAAATCTATTTCACTTTTTCTGTATTACTATGTATCTACCTAAGCTTTTCCTTGGCTTATGAAACTCATGGATGTTGTGTCCAAATCATGAATCACGTAAAGTGATAAAAAAAGGCTTTCTTATTTTAATATCCCCTTGAGTCCTAGAAGAAAGCTCTTATACCCAGACTGACACAGTGATAGATCCTATTCCACTCATGCGTTTGATAGAACATGTCATCATCATTTACTATTTTATTTCTTTACAGCTGGGGATGTGTGTATGTTTGTGGAGAAAGACAGGCTTAAAAAGAAAGTTAAAAATAATGTTTTCATTGTGTGTTTGGACAAGACATACATTTTAAGTGCTCAGTTTCAGAATCAGACAAAACACTGCTGAGGCTTAAATGACTTCTTAATAGTACTAGGCAATTTAGATGCACTTAGAAGTGACACAGCTTCCATTGCTGGCCAATTGTTGAAGGAAGCATCATTTGTCAAAATGGTCTCCAAAATGATCCATTTTTTAAGTGCCTCCAATGCCTACATATCAATCTCAAACATATTCCTGAGTGTTTAAAAGTTATCTAATAAATTTTGCTGTAGTGTATTCTGTTTGTGCCTCAGAGACCATTACCAAACCCATACTCACAGTGACAGCCTCATGGTACACAGTTTTAATTCTGACCTTCCACTTCAAGAGAACCAGCTATTAAATTCTGAATTGCAGCACTTTTCAAAATCTGTTGAGCTGCAGACTTTGTAAACAAACTAATCCATCAGCAGATATCAGCACTATATATGAAAAAGGAAGAATAATTTGATGGCTATGGGAAGGAGAACAATGAACATGTTAAATTAATGGGAGATATTACTTGGTGAAATGTAAGCCCCTTCATAAAAGTCCTTTAAAATTTAAATTCTTTTCTTTCTCACCTCTAAATCGCATGTTTTGACAGTGATTATAACAATAATGTGGTTCCTGATAGTTTTCCTGGTGTAAAAGGCCTGCACTCAGGATAATGTCTGCATTTTTCCTCTTAGGTTGTATGTAAATATGGGAAGAGAGTTTGATTTTATAGGTTTTGACCCTCTCTTCCACAAATTATTTTGAAATTCTGTACCCAGAAAGAAGGCAAGTGGAATCTTGAAATTATTTAACTCCTCTGTTTTCCAGGGAGCTAGAGGAGCAATAATATATGAGTTTGAGTACAACCTAATTTGAGAGAATGATTTATTCAAGCATCAGTGCAGTACAAGCTTGTTAGTTCCTCTACCCAGCTTCCCAAGCAATACCAGGAAAATATCAACACAGTGGTAGCAGGAATGTTATTACTACTCTGCTAACACTTAGATCCACCACTGTGGGGAGGTTGTGTTGGTGTTACTCAAACACATGAGAAAAACAGGTACCACATACAGACAGGCTTCAATTCAGCATGGAAAGGATGGTGCATTCTTAACCAGGTCCAGAAGTTCATCACCAGTAAGGCACAAAGCAGCACGTCTGGGCTCTGGGCTGAATCCTAATGGATCAGAATTTCCCATGGGAATTGCATCATTCAAATCAAAGGTTTTACAGAAGCAACAACCCTCCAATACCAGGTATTGAAAACCAGCACTGTCAAGTCATTAAGTCCCTTGCCTGGGTGCAAAAAGAGTTTTTCCTGAGTTTTGACATTGATTTTGTTCTGTGACCTTTGGCAAATAACTTGGTATTTGGGTTTGCACAGGCTTTGTCCAGCCTGGGATAATGTTGGAATCTGAAAACTTCCTTATTGTGAATCAGTGGTCTTCTGCCCCCAGCATGCACCCCTCTAATGTAAATAGCAAATGTGCAATATAGAACTACGAGCTGCACATGTTCTTTTGCTATCTAGCTAAAAATCCCCCCTCACCAATCTTCAAAGACTTCAAGAAGGCAGAAATGGGAGATTTTTTTTCCGTATATGCTCATTATTACAGCAAAGACAAAGGGAAATGAATTCTGATTCAAGGTTCACAAGTTCTTCTGGGACTTACACTGCCAGGGCAATTTCTCTATTAAAGCTCACCAAAATAAAGATGCGGAAAGTCAGAAACTTGAAAATCCTTTGATTTCCATATTCAGTAGCCTCTTGCCTTTTTTTAAGGGTTTCTGTGTTCTATAATTCAGGTTTCTATTTCTTTTCGAGATAGGTCATGTATTCCCTTGTATAAAACCTCACTCATAATATTTTATATTTTCTTTATTATGTTGAAACACCCTAAAGCTTTCAAAATTAAATATGTATCTTTTGAAATGCATACTTTTTTATTCACATGTGCGGTTAAACTTATATACAAACCTGTTGAGCAAGTTTAAAAATTTAAAAAGCTTATCACAGAATTGATTGTTATATAGTGAAAGGAAACTCAGTCTGAGAGATCATAACTAGAATATGTCCTATGAAAACTACTTTATAGTATAGAGAAAAACAGAGACTTTTTTATTTTGCCTATATTAAGAAAATCATGGGTTTAATTTGCAGAAAAGATTTCTGCCAGGGAAATAGACCACAGTTTCTTCCAAAGGAGTAACTTTTGGACCTTTCCCTATTTATTTCAGACTTTGGAAAGGGATTATCAGATCAACTGATATAAAATGGCATTACTTCATTGTTCTGCGGAGCTGCAACATTCCCACAGTGCTGAGGGCTCTGGTTTGGGGGCTGCCCCTGATTGCCCCCATTCCTCCCTCTGGTCCCCCAAGAATCCCCTGCGGATCCTGACTCCATGGAGTCACCAAACTTTGCAGCATACTGCGAGTTCAGTGGACCTTCCTAGAAGTTCTTTTGCAACATATCATGATTAATAAAGGGGCTTTACAGAGTCAATGGAAAACATTGTTCCAGCGGTATGGGAGGCTTTAAGAACCACCCAGCCTAAGCTGGCAAGCAAAGAACTGGGCGAAAAGCTTTATAAAAATATAAATATGTGTCACTCGCCTTGCACTTCATGTAATGGCAACAGAAAGTGAGCAGAGTCAGTGATGAAGTTGGAGTAAATATGCTGTGAGGATTGAGAGTCATTAAACCCCCCAAAGAAACTGGATAAGATAATTCTGAAGAGTACATAAGAAGGTAAACAGAGTGGTGGTAAGGTTTGGAGATAGAGAGGAACAAACAGTGGAAACTGAGTACCAAAACATCATTAAGGAACAGCACTGGGACCTCAGAAGCAGCATAAGAACTTAATATTCCCCCCAGTGATCAAATCTCCCTCTGCTAGAGTTTTGCTTACTTAGAGTAAACATATTTTATGCAGTGGATAGCTGTTGATAAAAAAATGATTTGTTAGGGGCTGCAGAGTGTCATCCCACTTGTGCTTTGAAGGAAGACAGAGGAGGGTTTCATCCTCTCAGCAGGGTCTCCTTTGCTGCCTCATTTTAAAACTAGTTTGTGAATCGGACTGTGAACCTCTGCTGGGTGGCCTGACTGAGAGAGGCAGCAGCCTTCAGCTGATGGGCAATTATTCAAGTGAGTAAGTCAGTTTTGGTGGGTATTGTACAAACATAAGAATGCAAAAACACCTTAAGACCACCTTGGAACTTGAGCAGAGATCACTGTAGTCTACTGCAGACTGACATCTCAAGATTATCTTCTTCTCCTGAAATACATCACTTATATAAATATATAAGTTAATATATATAAGTAATATATAAATATATAAGTTAAGAAAAATTTCATTGAAAAAAGGAATCAAAAAGATATCTGGGCTATACAAAGCCTTTCAGGATCTTTAAATGCAGGAGTGGAGCTGAGAAAATAATTAAATTTTGAGTTTGTGTGAGCTCTGGAAAAAAAATATTTTGGACTGAACTATGTTGCTTTTCTCAAAAGTAAAGACTTTTTATCATTAAGTAAAAATACATTTTATTTCAAGATCTGCAAAAGAACAAACACTTTTTTTTGCCTCAAATTGCTTTCACAAGTGCATTTGCAAAAATAATTTTGGGAAAAAATATCATTGCTATTTTAAAAGTCTTGAAATAAAAAGCATTATTTTAAGTTATTTTTCGATGGCTTCTATTATTGACACAAATCTGTATTTTTCAGAGGAAAGCACACTTCACCCATCTTTACTCAAGAGACTATAGATCTTACAGCTGAACTCAGCTCAAAATAGTTAGCTTCTCTTTCAATTTTTTTTCTTTTGTGTTTACAGTAGCTTGCTTTGTTTTGTTCGCTCTTTTTAATTTTAACTAATTCCCTGCATTTACTGTACTTCTAGGATAACTAAGTGAATATGAGAACCAAATGTGCCTCATTAATCAGTTTTACCAAAGGGAAGAAAACAAAAACGGTAAGGCAAAGTCAAAAATGCAGAAGGAGAAGCACTGTTATGAGTGGCATGATCTTCTATAAAGAAATCAAGAATTTAGATAGAATATTACGTACAAGAACAGGTCTGTCTATCTGAAGCTGAGAAGTAATTTATTTTTTTCTCATATTTGACATTTAGAATCACATCAGTCTGTGACCCCAAAAAATGTATTGACATATCTTGGAGAAACTCGACATAGCACTTTTTGAAGAAATATTCTTTCAAATAACTGCTGCACATCTAAAAATCAAGATGCTCTTTCAAAAATAATTGCAGTGAGTAGAAGGAAAGCTAATAGCAGCACACGCAGATTCCTTGCAAAACAGCAGATGCAGAGGTTCTCGGGCTACCTGAATTATTTATGGTTAATTCTGCACATCTCTAATAATGTCTGAGGCTTTATAGGTCTCTGAAACACATCCAAGAAAAATGCACCCATATTCATGCACCTGCATACTTTCAATTATAAATTCCATGGATTATGTGAGCCAGCCATTTAGAAATTTTGTCTGAATCATTCAGAGGGTAATTCGACATACTTTGTGCTGTGGTCTGCAAAAGCCTCACATTTATTTACAGGCATATTAATTTTAATTCAATGACTTTCAAACATGACGTGATTCAATAGCACAGACACACAGGAATCACAATACCATCACGGATCAAAGCTCCCTCTAGTCTGACTTTGACTCCACTTCTGCACCTAGATCCAGGAACAAAAAATCCTACCAAAATCAATGAGACTGCACTGACATAGGATGTTCAATAGCTGAGGTGTTTGTTGGGCACAGCCCTTCAATAATACCCAAAGAAAAGATTTCTCAATAGGAAAGTGGGTACCTCAGTAACTTTCATGGATCATTAATAGCTAATGTTACTTACTTAACTATTTTTCTTCTCTAAATATGTTTCTACCTCCTTATGTATATGCCTATAAATCACCATGAACTTTGTAGGTGTGAATATTACATAAAATCTCAATAACACATGTAATGATATTCAAATATCTGCAATTAAATCCAAGTATTTTGTATATAAAAAAATAAACAACCAAAAACTTGCAATAAACGGATGTTTAAACAAGCAACAGATTATTGAACATCTGAAAAATCTAAGATTTAAAATACAAGGATTTAAATTTGAGGTCTGGATGAAACAATCAGGATGAAAAGAAAGATCTGATAAACTTTCTGCTTTCTCAGTGTTTAATTATTTTTTTCTTTCCCAGAATCATTTCCTGGACAGAACAGACTAGGGTTTTATTTAGCCTGTATATGTCCTGTGTTCATGTGTAAGTTTTTTTCAGTAACAAATACTTAGATCTTATTTCTTCAGCTGTTACATTGTTCAGAAGGTCCTTTGATTATTACAGCCTTAGAGTCAAGAAAACTGAGTCCCTAAAAGTAGGACTTCACTATGTTTGGTCTGTACAATACCAAATAAACAACTCCTTCTGCAAAGACCCAGAGTATGATAAGTATTTTTAGTGATGCAATTCAGGTACAGGATCAGACACCAACTGCCTGGTGCCTAAAGCCAAGGAGAGCTGGAACTGCCTTCTAATTTAGTCCACATTCAAGAAAGACCATGACTGCAAGTTATCCAGATATTTTTTGCTTTCCAAAAGGTCCCAAACATACATGTTAATCATAGAATACAAAACTCAGAGCAGCAGCCTAGAAAGATTAGGGCCTGAGCTATATTTATTTTAAAGTTTTTTTGTTAATTTCTTTGTTTCCTGTTTGGCTTGGGGTTTTTTTATTTGTTTGTTTTGTAGTACATTTATTGGTTGGTTTGTTTTTAATATTGACCCTTGGTCTTTCTGTATTTCAGGTCTTTATTCTTAAAATTTATTATCACTTCCCTACTTCGCAGTGAAGCTGTCAAGATAAAGTCCATTAACGGTTTTGAAGTGCTCAGGTAACACAGTTTACGTTGTCTGTAAAGATATTTTACTTAGATTTTTTCCTCACACATACTTCCTTGCTTTACTCAGCAATTGCTTCAATGACGTGTGGATTAGAAACAGCATTAACTGAAAGTGAAGATTTCTAGCCCTCATTTGTTCATTAATTGCAACGCAAGAAGGAATCTGGTATTTCAGAGTATGGTTAGTCTGCAAGCCTCGTCGAAAAGAGATGACTACACCTGGGATGTTGTACCTACAAAATCCTCTGTTGGTTTACTTGAAACAGTCAAAATCAGCTGTCCTAGGCTAAAAATAACCCAGTTTAATTTCACCACAATCCACCCCTCACATGGTTCTGGTGAAACACTTTTCACTCAACAACCAAACTGCAACAACATTTAAAATAGTTCTGGAACTGTTACTGTTGCTGCTTCCTTGTTTTCTCCCTATTCTTCCATCCCTGGTAACCTCCAGATGAGCTTTGTGGAACCAACACTAACCCAGCACAGTTTGTTATCTGAGGCTCTGTTCATGATTGTGAATTCCTACACACATCCTGCTGTTGAGTGTTGGAATTCTTTGCTAGTGTGAGATAAATGTATCTACCAGTAAAAAAAAAAAAAAAAAAAAAAAATATATATATATATATATACAGAACTATAGCCATGCTATTCTAAGAAATTTGCCAACTTGCAAAAGTATCAAAAATAATGTAATAGCATAATCTCCCTTGGATCTGAACTGCTTTGTAGTACAAGCACTTTTGACCTCCCTTAATAGGCAATTAGAAATTCTGAGCTGTTTCCAGTTATTGAAGAGTAACTATGAGGCTTTTAAAAACTCATGAAAAAGCCTGTAAGAAGGAGAAAAAAAAAATCTGGAGTGTTGTAATGGGTTCAAACAAAAGCCAACATGTACACAAAACCTATTTCTCAGGGGACATTCTTTTGAAAGGGTCTGGAAACATCTATTTACCAAAATGCACAAAGAACTGCTTTCATGTATTCAAAGCACAGTAACCCAGTGCACTTTACAGTTGTTATTATGATATAAGTATAGATAAATGGCATTTAGGTGCCTAAAATAGGTCTACATTGCTTGAAGGGGTTCCCTATGAGCCAAGTGCTTTTGGAGATGGACTCTGATCATTGAAGAACAGGTTTTCTTTATCTTTATTTTTATTTTTATTTTTATTTTTTATTTTTATTTTTATTTTTATTGGATACCAGCAGTATCAATTAAACAGGAAGTGAGACCCCTTTTACAAGAGGTCTTCCAGCAGAGGAAGAAAAAGTATTGGATCTGATGACTTGCTAACACAGAAACACAGAAGACCAAAATGGGTGTGTAAGAAACTGTTATTTCAGCTACATTCAGTTTTATTCAATGTAGAAGTAGAAAGGGATCAATTTAGTGACTGGCCTTTGGGATCTTTTGAGACAGCCCAAGGGGGTTTTCCAGAAAAGAAACATATAAGTTCCTTTAAATACTTTATAAAAAAGTCAATCAGCAAGAATCAAAATATTCCCTGTGGAAATGTCAATTTTGCAGGGAATATTGTGATGCAATAAAATATCATGTTATATTAGGCTATTATATTATCTATTATTTATATTGTATCACATCAGATCATATAAAATGATATTTATATTATATTATATTAAAGCCCATGCTTGATCTCCAAGTACTAGTCCAAAAAAGTGCAAGTCTCTGTCAGTTCTTTTGTTTCACTCAACTGCTTTGAGAATACTTTGGATACTCTTGACCTTAATCAGCACTGGATGTCTCATTTTTCCAGGCAACTGAACTTATCCTCAAATTTTTATATGAAAAGCAGACTATTTTTTGTTTCAGTACTTCTGGTATCTGAATTCTATAGTCTCCTAGCAAAATAAATCAAGCTTTGGGTTTAAGAAGCTTGGCTGGTCAGCAAAGACTTCTCAGCTGTTGAGCTGATCTACCTTTTTTTTTTGGGCTTTTTTTGCAAACCAGAACATAAATGTTATAAATGAAAAATGTGAAGACCTAATAAAAAAAAATTAAGCAAGAATTAAAATATTATCTGTGAGAATTCAGATTTTGCGGGTGATTTTTATTTACTATTTTATTATTTAATTTTATAATTCATTTTACTTTGTTAACTTTATTTTCCACTGGGAAAATTGATACATCTGTTTTTCCTATATGGTATGTCCAAAAAAGAATATTTAATTTTATGGAGTTAATTTTAGAATTTTTTTTCTTTGAATCAGAGAAAAGTATTTTTTTCCTGCACATTTGCTCTTAAAGAAAAGACATATGTGTCAGAGTTGCCTCCTACAGTCTGAGCAGTTGAAGACACTGTTTATTTGAGGTTTGGGTGATTTCTTTTCCATTTTAGATACATACAGCTTCTCAGTTTTTTGAAAAAGTTACAGATCCTTCCGCAATTATCTTTATTATCCAGTACTGCAGTGTTTTGCTGAAGAACTCTTTATGGTTCCTCTTCCTTGCCTACTTGTGGCTGCTGAAGAACTCTTTATGGTTCCTCTTCCTTGCCTACTTGTGGCTGGACAACACCTTGAATAGCTACGGTTTCATGCAGAAAATATATTTTCTGTTCACTATGAGGAGAGAACATCAAGATAAAAAAATTAGAACTGAAAGTAATGGACTGGAAAGAAAAAATACACATCTACACTTGTCTATGAATGTGCAAAGTAGTGATTTTAAACATATCATTAGCTCATAGACACTACAGAAATGTGCAGCTGAAAAGGGATATATTGGATACAAATTCCTTACAATCCTGTGTACGTATCATTTCATTGCCTTTTGTGTAATACTGAAAATTTCCTATGCCTGTTTTAGATTTAAGTCATAAAGCTGTTATAGTTGTTCAATGTTTTTCTAAACAATTCCTCCCCACTGTTCCTGGATTTTGTAAAACAAAGCAAAACAAAGACTTTTTCCACCTGGCACTGCATTCAATACTAGAAGCAACTAGAGACTCACTGAGACAGAACAGTTTGAGCAAAGATTTGCTTAAGTCTCGGTCTAGCAAAATGAGATGACCTTATTCTCAAAAATGAGATATTGAATTTGACTTGATTAACTTTTATTTAGTATTATGAAATCTGATGAGTCCTATTGATTTTCACGTCTATAACTCTATCCCTTTAATTCCTCCTATTATCAGCATTAGGTACTGATTGATAATGTTAAGAGGTTCCATAACTGTAGAAACCGTTCTTATGATTACTTTGATATGCCTGATGACAATCATAACGTCTGATAATTTTAGTATCTCATTAATTGAAAGACTATTACATTGATTTACCTGTGCTATGAAAAATAATCTGACAAATGCAATATATCAAATGAGTTTTGAGTTTTTTGTGTAATATTTAGTTATTAAAAAAGCAAATGCTTTTTAGTCTGTTTGGGGCAAGGAGCCTGTTTAAATTCTCCCTTTTGTTAGGGGTAAATCAAAGCATGAAGGTTAAACACTCTTGGGAGATGTTGGGACCTGATATGGCACATCCCACAGTCCTGAGAGAACCAGTAGTTGTAGTTGCCAAGTCACTCTCTAGCATATTTCAGACGTGTTGTACTTAGGTAAAGACTCATGTAACTGAAAAACAGGAAACATGATGCTCATTGTCAAAAATAGTCAAAAGGAGGAGCTTGGGAACTACTAGCCAGTCAGCCTGAACTCCATGTGTGGTAAGATCATGGGACAGATCCTCCTGGAAGACATGTTTAAACATATGGAAGACAGGAAAGTGATTAGAAGCAGCCAATATGACTTCACCAAGGGCAACACATCCTGAGAAATCTGGTGGCCTTCATGTGAGTGAATGCATCAGTGGACAAGGGAAGAGTTATGGATGTAAACTGCTTGGAATTCTGTAAGGTCTTTGATATGGTCCCCCACAACATTCTTGCTTCTAAATTGGAGAGATATGGGTTTGATGGATATATAGCCAAAGGGACAAAGAACTGGCTGGATGGCTGCATCCAAAGTGTGTCAGTCAGAAGTTCAATGTCCAAATCGAGATCAGTAACAAGTGATGTCCCTCTGGGGTCCACATCGGGACAAAAAGTATTTAATATCTTTATCAATGACACAGACAGTGGGATTGAGTGCACCTTCAGCTCCTATGCAGATTACACCAAGTTGAGTGGTGTGGTTGATTTGCTGGAGGGAAGGAATGCCATCCAGAGGGACCTTGACAGCCTTGAAGAGTGTGCCCAGGTGAACTGCATGAAGTTTAAAATGCCTGGTGCCGCATCTGGGTCGAGGAAAACCCCAGTGTCAGTGCAGGCTAGGTGATGAATGGATTGAGAACAACCCTGCAAAGAAAGACTTGGTGATGTTGGTGGGTAAAAAACTGAACATGGACTGGAAAAGTTTGTTTCCAGCCCAGAAAGCTTATCATGTCCTGGGCTGCATCCAAAAAATGTGACCAGCAAGTCAAGGGAAATTATTCTCTCCTTCTCCACTCATGAAACCCCCACTTTGAGTATTTCATTTAAATGAGGATGTTCCAGAGTGGGTCCAGCAGTGGCCACAAACAATAGGGAGGGCTGGAACACTTCCCTTGTGAAGTCAGGTTTAGAGAGTTGGGGTTACTCAGCCTTTCAATATATAGAGAGCGACATAATACATTTTGCATTTAATTAACAGCATTACAGGTAAGATGATTCTCTAGGTTCAAACTGACAACAAAACTCTGATGTACCTGCTGGAGTTATGCCTTTATCATTCTTGCAAGGGCAACGGGGAGGAGATCAATAGAAAGTTAATTTTATTACTTTTTCCTTGTCAGATAAAATGGTCTTCTGTTGGTCTTACATTTTACATATAAAATACAGAAAGTAATTATCAAGGGTGAGTGCTTATTTGATATCATTACTTCCAGACACTTCCAAGTGCCAAGAAACAGAATACTGTCATAAATTTGGTAAAGCCAAAGTGATAGACTTATATTACTTCTGTGAATGAGGAGGGGATAATTAGATAAATCAAAATACAACAAAAGGATGTCCAAACTGCCTAGGTCCTAATTGAACAGAGCCCAGAACTAGTTAAGCATGATCAGAAATACCATGTGATCCAATTTTAAGGCTGACCTTTAACTCCTATAAAGGAATTTTGAATGTTTGCTGTTGGAGTGTAAAAAAACCCCACCTGCATCGTGACAAATGCTGGTATGCAAATTTTATATTGTGTTTGAATAGTCTTAGTTTTTCCAGTGATTTGCTTTAGGATATCATCACAGTCTTGATTTTCATGTGGGTGTTTTGTTTGTTTTTGTGGGGTTTGTTTGTATTTTGTTGTTGTTTGTGGGTTTTTTTGGTGGTGGTGGTGGTTTTTTCTCTTGTCTCAAATTATTCAGAAAATTTGAGGAAAATGCACACTGTTAATTGCACACTTTCCGACACTACTTTGCAGTAGAAATCTCATTAAAATAGCTGCTCCTCACCCCTCAGTTTTCTGATGCTTTCAAATCAGGGATTAAAAAACTGCAGGCAAATTGTTATGACATACACATAGGAAAAGCTTGGTTTATGTCCCAGCTCACTGGCTGGCTCACTGGAGACTAACAGCTCTTCTACCCTCTCATGAAATTATTCCCCTGGACCTGTAATCTAATGCTGTAAGTTATTGATGGAGGAGAAGAGGAGATGATTTTCCCAGTGCATGACTGATTTTTTTTTCAAATTTTGTGAAATGCCCTTCCCTTTTTGTGATAAAATTAAGATTCTTAACATATTATATGGAAGAGTAAAGAGGGATTTTTCTTTCCAGGAGAATTTCAGAGCCTTACTTTTGATATGTAGCAACCCTATATCTCTGAGTCAGGGAGGGGTTTGAATGTATGTCTCCAATTTTATATTAATGGCTTTAAATATTGGGTATTGACTAAAAAAATGCAAATATACATAGAGTCATACTCCCACAAAGCACACTTCACTTGATTACACCCTTGAGATATTTCACAGAAAATTTTTAGTTCTAAAGAACTACCATTTTATATTTATTTTTGCTTGTGGTTAGAAATGCTGTGAAAATCCCTTTTTCTCTGTGTGTCACTAACATGTTCAAGAAATTTTCTTTTTGATTAAGTACCAACTGTACTTATGTCAATTTGTTGATCTGATTAAGACTCTAAACCTATGCTCAACCCGAATTCTACTATTTGTTTCAGACACAAAGCAGATCTGAGCTCAAAAGTGTCTTTTTTTTTGCTCCCTACAATATATAGCAATAACTTTAGAAAAACTAAAAAAAAAAAAAAAAAAAAAAAAAAGGGGTATTACATCCCATATAAACTTTTCTTAATGGATTTGGATTTTGGATTTTATCTGCGGATTAAAACCCTGTTGGCTATCCCTGCTTGGATTTGTTTAGAAATACCCCTTCATTACTGATCTTGCATAATGTATGCAGATAAGCATAGGTTTGAAAAAATAAGGCTTTTAAAATAAGGCTGTTTAAAATAATTTTTACAAGATCTTTTCCCTTTTTTTTTTTTGTAAACAGTCTTTCTCAAAGGTTTCAGAATTCAGGTTTGTTTAAAATGAATGCTAAAATGGCTCCCTGGCTGCAGTATCAATGTATTTGGGGTATTTTTATTAGTCAAACATTTTTCCCCATCCATTTTAAAAGATTTATGTTATTGGGATAAAAACATACCTTACCTGAGCTAGTTAATATTATGCTATTTTAATCACGAGGAGGATGAAAAAAATGAGCAATACAGTATCAGTCTTCTGGCAAACATGTCAAAAGGAATTCCAAAGCTGCCCTGAAATACATTAGAGCTGTGAATGGAAATAGGAAACATAGTAAGTGTAGGGAATGTTTTGAAGATTTCTATGATTAAAATAAAATATAGAACCTTTTGGAAATACCAATGGACAAATGTTGCAAACAGCAGTGAAAATTAATTTCTAGTTTCTGCACAGGTTCTTCTTATTAAAAAAAAAACTGAGTTTTTTTTTATTTTCTTATTTGAGATTTGCCACATAAATATTTCCATGCTAAACTGAAATGCAATAGACAAAAGGAGAAAGTGGTATGGATGTGCAGTACTGCTTAGGCAGCATTGAATTAGAAAGTACTGTGGGTGTACAATAGACCCTTCATGGTCTAGTAGTTGCTCATGGTAGATGACTTGGATAAAATCTCCTGTAGCTATAGTACAGGAGCACTGTAATTGTTCCAGACTCAACCAAGTAAAATTATGTGTACGTATCACCTTGCTCACATCACCTTTATCGCCTTCCTCTTTTGTTTCTCCTTTATCTTCAATCAATCTGAACTATTCTTCACATTGAGTATTAATGAAAAATCATGAAATCTTTCATTGGGAGAGGAAAATGAAACATACTGAAGTGGAGGCTTTAGTTTTTTTACCAAGGAGAAACATATTTTTAAATGTGTGACTTATGAAATATATCCCCATTAATGTGGAATACTGTGAATATCACCCTTCTTTTATTTATGAGGCTTCAACAATATCAAGTGTCAGAGAAGGCTGGTGCAAGAGACAGTGACTTTGACATTCTTATTTTCAGTCTGTTTCTTGTGCTTTGCTTAGAAATCTGGTGAGATTGTCTGCAGTGTTGAACTGTGAAAATAAACAACTCTAAACTTAATACAGACATGGCTCATGGCTTCAGCTCATACTTGGGCTCACCAAAAACTTCTCAAGGATCTGATGAAGAACCCCTAAAATATTAATCTGTGGAAGCAGGTCTTAAAGTGAGTCTGCGTGCTATTAATTGTTTGTAAAGACAAGGTTAAATTAGTGTTAGAAAATACATTGCATTTAGGGATATCAGCTAGGATTTACAGCACCTGGCTGGCCAGTCAGTCTGAAAGTTAATAAAGAAGCCATGGACTGTCATCAGCAATTCCCCAGATAAGTGTTTTAGTAGGTTATACTGCACTTAAACAATTAATGCTATATAGCAGAAAATCCAGCAGAGAAATCCCCCAAAACCTCTCAATGTTGAAGAAAGCAGAAGACCTTTATCTTCAGCCAGGCAGTGACCTGTGATCTTCTGTACTGGGTTACACCCCAAAAAAGCAACATTAACTAGTGAATGATGAACACAGGCTGAAGGGGAGGATGGCTTTAATTAACTTTAGGTGAGATTTCATAAACTCCATATTTGCCCCATGGTGTAAAGCAAAACACAAACTCCTCTGGATTAAATTTTCGTGCCTCGGTGTTGGTTTCTATTAGTGGGGAACCTGATCATGGACCTCCCAAAGACTATGGATACCTCCTTTGTGAGGTCCTTTTAGCTGCCAATGGCAGCATAACTTCCTCACAGGGAATCTATAGCCAAGGGACAGGGTGACATTTCCCCCTTTGCTACAGGGAGTGGTGCCATAACCTGCAGGATAGTGCTCTACAGCTATCAGTCTTTACAGCTCAGCACTGGTATGGACAGAGTTAATAGTTCTGTGTGACATGTGAACATAAACTTCACTCTTTGGTCACATTATAAATCCTTGTAGCCCAGTAGAATTTCTCTGAAAACGGCCAGCTGCAGATTCTAAGAAAAAAAGGAGCAGAATGATTTTGCAAAGAGATGCTTGAATAGAAGAGGATTTTATTTCTGTATGGTCATGACTGGCCTGGAGAAGGTAAATAGGAAATGATGGTTCATTGTGCCTGCTATTGCAAACAGATCATATGTTAAAGCTGATGCTCCAGAAGCCAAAAGTTTTCCTGTGACCAAAAAATAGGTAAACAAAATTAAGGAAGGGAAAAAAGGTCATCAAAACTCTTAAAAAACAACCTTTGGCTCAGGAAATCTCAGAATCAAAATGTTCCCTCTTGTCCCACAGCAAATTAAACTCATCAAACGTGTTTGTTACTGGCCCTTGTCAAATGCCTCTGGAAAATGCAGTGCTCGGTGTTACCAAAAGACACTTGATAATGGCCATCACGAGGATATTTTGAAGATTCTTTAGTAAACAATAAAAGCTAGTATGAAACTGAGCACTGCTTGGAAAAGGTGTTGTTGTAGGGTTTGTTTTTGTGTTGCTTTTCTTTCCAAGGACAAGCCACAAATCTGTAAGAAGCTGTCAGGTCTAGCTACTATCCAAAACCCTCCTGTGCTTTTCTAAGGAGCAGCGTTAGCAGATTTCACTGTCAGCCATTTAATTTGAGCTCACAAGCTTAACCAGCTTCTTGTCTTCTTCCAGACTTCACAAAGTCAGTCTGGCTGCCACCAGCCAGGGGGCATTCAGGGGCTCTCCGGTTTACGATTCAAGCAGAGATTGAAATGATTAAGGCATGGGAAGATGGCTGGAGTAGCACCTGAGGCTGATGAGTCTGTCTGCCAGAGCTGAGACTTAGAAAATGTTAGTGAAGAGTGATTGTTTTCATATTTTAGAGGTCATCTGATGTAGGGGCTTGTAACAGAGCCGGTGTAATCACAACAAAATCATGTACAAGATATCACTGAGTCCCTGCACTATTACAAATACCTCCCAGGTAAAAATAACTGCATTCATTGTGGGAAAAACTTCCATAAATTTCTAATTAAGAAATGTATCTTTCTTCTCCTCTCAATACTTGTTTCTCTAATTTGCATTATAAATAGATGAAAACACTCAAACTTCATATAGGCCTTTATGAAGCTCTCTAGTACTGTTGAAAATCCAGAAATTCACTCATAAATCACCCCAAACTCACTTACCCCAGCAATTTTTTTTCCTTCTCAATGCATTTGGATGTTATTCCATTACCTCTGAACAGTCACCCAGAAGCTGTTAGTCCAATAACATCCATTTCATGCTTAGCCACTGCTCAGATTAAAGTATTGAAACACCCTTGAGGAGCTCCTTTTATCAAAGAATTTTAGCACGAAGGCAAGAGAGTCTATCTTATTTTTTTTATAGAAGATTTCATCAGTTTCTTTCAGCCCTACACCAAGCTTTGTGAAAGGACTGTGGATCAAGCCCTCAGTCAATGTAGTCATCTTCGATTTCTTTTGAGCCATGGCTCTCCTAGAGGCAATCTGGTGGAGTTAGGCAGGATTACTGGTAAACTTTGGATTTCTTTTTTATTCTGCTGCCCTCTCCAGTTTCCATCATCTGTGTTTGACTCGGGGCTCCTTCTCCTTTTTCTGTGGGCTTATTCCTGGGTTTGGAAGGCTTCATGGCATCCCCAAATCCCATCTCACTTTTCATGGAGAAAGAGCAGGAGTAATCCCTGTCACCCCCTCATGTAACAGCCCTGCTGCCTCAGTCTTGGTCCATTTCTCCTGGAGATAGATGATGGTTTTTTGATAGTAATGGGAAAAATTTATACCAGCTGAAGGTCTGCTTGGTTTTTGCAGCTAAATAAATATCTCACCAGTGCAACCCGACACCGCCAACCCACTGCTCTTCCAATTTGCAAAAAATACCTTCTGAGTTTTCTTTTGGAATGAATCAAGTCAACAAAACAAAATTTAGTTCCAGTTTTGGGCACAGTTCATTGCATGAACCCTCCTAAGTTCCAGAACGGGTGAGGTGATATCAGGTTTGTATGCCTTGGGCCTGCACAACCCTCTGACACTCTCACGCAACTCTCAAACTCTACTTTCTTCTCTACACTGATGATATTTATGTCAAAAGAACAGACAGTATGGGAAAGGGTTTGCTTTCTGGCTCTGAAGGCAAGTGACATAACTGCTCACATTCATACAGTTAATCCTCTCCCCCTTCAAAACAGTGTAGCCTCATCCATGCAGCCTATTGCGACAAATCCCAGAACATACCTGAGCTTTGCCTGGAGCAAAACCCATTCCAGCAACCGTGGTAGCAATTAATCTGTAGTGACAATCTCAGGACAGTGCTCAGAATTCTGCTCTGTCTCTGATTTATCAGTTAAGACATAGCTGGAGAGTCTGCAGAGAATTTGAAGGAAAACTTGGTAGTATGTGCATTTAAACCCTTTACAGACCAAAATCACTTTTGCCAAATTCTATATATATCTCTATATCCTTGCCTGGAACTACATCTGCCGCAGTGCTCAGCAGTGCTCTGGTGTGATTTCCAACACTTGCAGGTACAGCAGTCGGTACCTTTGCTAACAGACACGTTTATTACATGGACAGCCAGGGCAGGGAGCCGCCATTGGATGCCCCGGAGCAAGAATTGTACTCTGCAAGCAAGCATGGCACCTCTTTCTGTAAAATACCAGCTTGGTGTTGATTCCAGCTATTTTGGGAGAAGAGGGAATATGGAAGGAGAGTGAATACGATGGAGGTGATAAGTCTGAGGGAACAGGGACTGTGTGTTCTGTGACAGCCCAGCACAGGGGCTGTGATCGCTTTTGCATGCTCTGCGTGCTCTTTGAGACGCTTGTGTCAGAATGCAGCTCATGTATTGCAAGACTTTGTGGCATATTTATCCTCCACACTTCAATGAATGACTAGCATGAGCTTTAAGGGTTTAAGAATGGCTAAAGATACAGGCAGATAGCTTAGACAATTTTAAATTGTCCTTCTTGACTGGCTCCTCCAGAAAGCCCATATGTCCTTTAAATCTTAATCCTCTATCAGAGGATGTCAGCAATTTTTCTCTAAACAGTGCAGCAGATAAAAAGTGTTGCCTTCATCCTGAAAAGGCTAGCTTGGACTGTCCATTTCTCTCCACAGAGCAGTTGAATTTTAGCTCACCAAGCATCTTTTCAGCTTTGTTTCCTAATGGGAGTCAAGGACTAATTCCCAGAGGGTTGTAAACTTTATAGCAGATATTGCAGCATTTAAATACCTCAGATAAGAGTGTCCATTGAATTACAGATGGGAAGGTCATGCTCTTACCATCTTGTATTTATATATTTTGGATTTATATTATTGTTGATGTTGTTCCCCTACCAGTAATATAATAAAATCTTCCATGTTTCTCACAAAAGGGAGTGAGAAAATAGTAGAGTAATACCCGTACCATAGTCACAGAGTTAGCACTTCTAGCACTCACCCAAGGTGTGTGTAAACCCTGGATTCAACAAGACACTTGTACCCCTGGCGAATTGTTCCACTGCCAAATTGATGAGAGTACTGAAAGAGTGTTCTTTTTTTAACATGTTTATTACTACAAATTCCAACTGGGTCAGAAGGATTTCTACTTGACGATGAAGTTATCAAGAGGAGGAAATTCTGATTTCAGTGATCCATGGTGTCATAAAATAGGTTTTGCTGGGCAGTTTAAACCAAAATACTCTCAGCCCTCAAGCTGAGCAGGAGCAGAAAAAGTATGGTGAAAGCAAATCTCCTGATTTCATGGACCTTCTCTGGCATTTTACCAGCTGTTGATTGTCTTAATCACATCTTCTTTTCTTAATATATCTATTCTTTTATGCTCTTTAGAAATTCTTCTTTCTACATGATTAGGCTGAGCCTGAGACAGATGGAAACACAGTGGGTTCTGAAAAAAGTCTCTGATGAGCAACCAGTGGTGTGTGGAAGTTGAAGAAGTAACTTCTGCTGCTGTTATTTTTTAACAATTAAAATAATATACTTGAGAGACGTAGTGGTACTTAGCAGCATAAAGAAGGCAAAATGGGTTGGCAAGGCATAAAGTGACAGAAAGCTTACTTGCTGGGCTGTTTGTAAGAATTTTGCAATTTCATGTAACAGAAAAAAAGCAGCAAGTGAGAGAAACAGATCTGTTTGTCTCCTCACTAGTACTGGAATGGTTTGGTCACAAATGCTTGTAGGAAAAGGGTTAGTCTGGCAAAAAAACCAAGGGGACAAATGTTGAAATGGATGAAAATTACATTTTATAAATAAAAAACTTGATCTTATTGGAGTTAAAGTTGTTTTGATTTTGAAATATATATTGATCAACAGACAAAGAATTGTAGTCATTGACAAGAATAAAAATCAAATAAAATATTACAAAACAGTCCAAATACATTCTTTCAGCCCCTGAAAGTTCTACAGATTTCAGTGAATGTTTCCATATTTTCACATTAACATCAGTTTTGAAATAGATCTTTTTAAAAATCCCAGATATCTCCAAGTGATATAAAATGGAGCAAACTAAAAATATTTCTTCCAGGTTGCCTAAGTGTTTATTTTAACTATATTTGGGTTTCATTTTCAGTTCCATGCTAACACTTGACATACATGATATACAAAATTCTGGTTCTCAGCTGATGTCAGGCAGTTTTATTTCAGTGGCTTCAGTAAAGCAAATGCTTGTTTGCATCAGCTGAAGTTCTGGCCTAGAAATTGCTGTATAAATAAATACACCATTGAAAAATTTACTTGTGACTATATTAAACAGATGGGGACAAAATAGAAGGACTCAGTAAATTAATCACAGTTCTCAATAGTGCAGTCTATGAAATGTACAGGAAAATGTATTGCAAAAAAAAATGTCGAAGTAGGTGTAATATTGCATTATAGTAAAATATTAATTTGTGCCTTGATTGTTACATAGATAATAGGAAGAAACCAAAAGATCTGTGTGGACACAGCTGTATTAAGAGGAGGTTGTTGTTGTAGTATTCCCAGGGTAACCATGGAAATATGTAACTGTTCAGCCAAATTCCTCTACCCTTTTTCACCAGTTTAGTTCTGGATAAACTAAATTCATTAAGTGACTCGTTCCAGGTTTCAATTGGTGAGCTGCGCAGCATTTGGCTTCTTGTACAAGAAATATATCCCCATCTGTAATTGTTACCATCTGTTTGGTATTCAGGATGTAAAAATGTAATGGAGATGAAGTCATATTTCATTTTTTTTTTTCCATTTGGAGGTAAGAATGAAGCTATAACAGACTGTAAATGCCTCTGCTGGTGATAAGATAGTACAGCTGGAAATGGGGTGCTGGATTCTGCACAGTTCAGAAAGCCTGTGTGTAGAAGCTGTTATACTGTGGGGTATGCTGGTATTCTGCGATCCCATGAGATGATTGATGTATCATATAAATAGGGTGACAGAAGACTATTTTTGCTGGTGTGATGGGAATAGGAAGTGCAAAATGTCAGTAATGCCCTGAAAATAACCATTCAAATTTATGCAAATTGCTTAATTAATTGACCTCATTTGCGCTTGCAGATTTTCTTTGCATTTCCTTTGTGAATTAGTTATTTTTCATTGTACACTGACACAATATTCCAAGGCTAATTAAATCCTTTAAAGCTATAGGTTTATATCTGATTCCTATGTAAACACATTTATAAACATTAATCAGATCTAAATTACCCATTTTATAAATAATGTTTTATTCAGTCGCAGCTAATGGATGTACTGTCTGTATTTATTCTGCTTTGGGCTCAAGGAGTTCACGTTAGTCTGTAAAAGTTATTTTTTAAATGGTGGCATTCTGTTTACTTGGGCATGTATTTCCAAGGTTCTCTGCAGCTTTATGATCACATGGAGATTATTGGATAAAAGTCTGTTTGGAGTATAAAGACTGAACTCAGAGATCTTCTGAGCCTTGAATCCTGCTGATGGATGAGGTGGATGCAAAGATGGTCTAGGGAGGGAGAATGTGCAAGAAGCAAGGTAGGCTGATCCTTTGGTGGAGAGGTGAGGCAAGGTGAACGTGTTACCATACATTTAATATACCTCTTGAAATATCAGTGAGTCACCTGCTCCTGGGAAACTGAGCTCTTACCATGTGTGAAATGTAAACTAATTCAGCTCTCAGTGAAAAAACAATCTTTGATGCGTGAAGCTTCATATCCTCTCCATATTTACTTGTTAGCATTTGTCTAAACATGGCCAATGTAATTTTTTTTCTTTGCATAAATATCCCATCCCCCTTGGAATTTGATCTGTTTTTTGGCAAACAGTTGCAAATACATGGGAAACAGGGAAATGCATCTTTTTCTGCTAGACAAGATCAATTTTCTCTTTCTTATTTGAATGAATAGTGAATAAATGCTGCTTCACAAGGGAAACTGTGGATATTACTTCATAGAACATACAGTGTCATCTTCAATCACACAGTGATTCATTCTCTTGCTAGACCAGATGTAAGTAAATTTTGACTGCATTGGTGCCATGATTTTACATGGAATAGAGTTGACAGAGGCTGTGGTCTAGATCTTGTCCTGGTGTACTGGGTGAGTACACCAGTGAGGTACAAATCCTGAATAGGAATCTTTCCTTTTATGCAGAATTTAGAACTTGCATTAATGAAATGGCCAACAGCTGGAGGAAAAGGTGAGACTCAAAAAAGTGAAGAGGCCTTGCCCACCATTGTACCTGAAATCTGCAGCAGAGATAAAATTAATGCTCAGGTGTTATTGTTCCCAGCATGGTGCCATGTTTGCTCATGCCATGACAGCATATTGCCTTGTATTTTATAACATGGACGTAGGTTAATTATTTGCTGTCAGCCTGTATAGCTGCTGTGCATACCTTTCTGCTGGAATTTTTACTCCACAGGTCCTCGCAGCATCACTTGCCACAAATATCTCCTACATGCTGCTCACCTTGTTTTGTCAAGTCACTGCTGGGGAGGCTGGTGAGACTCAGCATGCTGCTGATTCCTGTGCCGCTTTAGATGCACAAACTTTCTGTTCCACTGTCATTATATTCTGTGGCCCCATAGCCTGTTTATGCTTGAACTGTCACTTTTTAAGTTCAAAATTACTTTAATGACTGTGCTGCCATAGCCAGTGTTTTTGTATAAGCCAGATATGTTTTCTGATCTGTTACTGTTGTTCTTTTAATTTCATTCACTGGTTCTTGAGAAAAGCAATCAAGTTTGACTGCTATGATTTCTTTTCTTACAAGCTCACAGAGCTTGTTACTCAGAGATATGATATCTTGTACATGGTTAAGAGTTTGGTTTTGTTTCTCTGTTGTGATTTTTTTTTTCTGAAACTCATTCTGTTGTGTAGAAGGGTTGGAAATTAAACTTACAAAGCAGTAATTACAAGGGTCAAATGCTGGAAGATTGATACCATGTCTAAATCTCTGGAACACCTCCATAACATTTCCAAATAACTGTCAGTATTTCTGTGAATTTATTAGCTAATTAGACAAAATTTCTGAATGCATATCAACTGAGCAGCTGACAGTTTTATTCAAAATTTACAAATTTTCCTTAAATCTGGGGTGTTTTTTTGCTTTTATTCTGGAGTACTATATCCAGTTCTAGGTTCCTTAGTTCAAGAGGGACATGGAGCTCCTGGAACAGGTCCAGCAGAGAGCTGCAAAGGTGATTAAGGGACTGGAGCATCTCTTTCACTGATGGAGTGAGGTGGGCCTGTTCAGCCTGGAGAAGAGATGGCTGAGAGGGAACAGTGTAAATAGCTGTCTGAAGGGAGGGTGTAGAGAGGATGGACCAGGCTCTGCTTGGTGGTGCTGAGGCAATGGACAGAAACTGATGCACAGGAAGCTCCACCTGAAAATGAGGAAGAACTTATTTGTGTTGTGGGTGACCGATCACTGGAACAGCTTGTCCAGAAAGGGTGTGGAGTCTCCCTCACTGGAGAAATCCCAGAACCATCTGGACACAATCCTGTGCCATGTGCTCTGGGATGACCCTGCTTGAGCAGGGAGGTGGGACCCAAATGACTCCACCCATGTTCCAGCCTTACCCATTCTGTGATTGTGTTACTCCAAGACCACGGTCTATTTAATTGTCAAAGACAAACATGAGCCTTCGTGAATGGACATATCTTTCCTCTCTTCTCCGTCCTCCTTTTTCTCCATATAGATACTTATGGATATATACACATATTAAAGACACATGCATGTATGTATCTAGTACATTTTGAGGGCAGAAGGGCTGAAATTGTATTACAGCCTCTGGGCCATCTGAGGCTCATTTACAATCTTGCTTCTTTGACAGCTGTGTACAGATAGCTAAGTGAAGCACTTATGAAAATCTAAGGAGACATGTCAGGCAAAGGGACCATTCTGTTACACATGGAGTTTTCTCCTCCATTTCATAGCTAACTGCACTTGTCTCAGGGGATAGTCTTTAATTCGTGGGCTTAAACCTATTTGCTGTGAAAAGGCAAGCAAAAGAAAGAAGTTACATGTAACAGTTCTTTAAAAAATATAGACCTAATTAAGCAAGCAAAGAAATTCCAGCTGAGGCTGTGTGAACCACAAGATTTCTGTGCCTAAGTGTTTGAAGGACAGTTTTTTATTATTTTTGGTTTATATTCTGTAGTTTGGTACTCAAGAATCTTGGATACCAGCTCTATTCTGAAGGCATTCAAAAATATACCGCCTCTGAAACTACTCAATTTCCATTTGCTAAGTCTTTGTAAGCAGGAAATCAACCAGCTGGTGTCACTTCCAGGTGACCTTGAAAAACCTGCATTCCTGCATGAATTTAAGCCAAAATCTGGTGTGGGAATGTGCTCAGAATATGGACTAAGGTTGAATGAAATCCAGCCAGAAATTGGCCCAAGACTGCTGAAAGCTTTGCAAATTATTTCTGGTTTGTTAGGAAAATGTTGCCCAGCTGTAATCATTACAGATGCATTGTTACAGTTATTATACAAGTGAAAGAATGTCCTGGGGGTATGGAAAGATGGAAGGTACCTTTTCATCTTGTGTACAACAGCAGAAGGGGAATCCAAGTTTAACTTAGCAGAGTTCTAATTAGAGAGACTTACTGTTTTCTCACACAGTAGCCCAAAGAAACCCTTCTTGCTGGTTCAACAGCTGGTTCCCTCAGACATTTCCTCCAGATGGGTTCCATTTGTATTCAGCATGACAACATCAGTCATGTGGCAAATATTTTTCAGACGGTAAGGAGCCCTATGAGAAGGTGGTTGTTTTCAAAAGGAATAATAGTACTTTGTTTGAGACTTGTAGCCTGAATCACTGCATATTTCTTTTTGCACCCTCCGTTGCCTAATGTTGTTTATAAAATGTTCATCATACATCATTGCAAAATAGGATGAGGACATTTTTTATTTATGTGCCTCTGGTTCAAAAGCTGAAGGCTTTTTTTTCTTCATTGGATATGAAAGGAATCCCCATGTAATTTATGAAATCTTCCTTTTCTATCGTATTTTCCATGGTAGAAATCTTCCTTTTCTATTGTATTTTCCACGGTATGTTTAAGTGGAATCCTTACAATGCTGGTTGTAAGGAACCTCTGGAGCCATCTAGTCCAATTGCCTGTTTGGAGCAGGACTATTGTCAACATCAACATATCTGGATCAGGCCAGCTGTGCTTGACACACCCAGGTGTGAAAACCTCCATGGATGGAGGGTCTACAGCTCTGCTATCACCTCTCCTTCTGATGAACTGCCCTGCTAGTGCTGTGATTCATCCTATTGTCCAGTTTGAGCATCTCATGCTGGGCTGTTACCTCTTGTTATGTTCATGTCACTGTGGACAAGAGCTGGGCTCCATCACCTCTGTAGTTTTTCTTCGAGTAGCTGAAAGCAGAGCTCAGATTGTCACTCAACCACCTTTTCACGAGAGTAAGTAGTGTGAGCTCCCTGAAGCTCCTCCTGTAGGTAGTGTGCCCTACAATCCCTGTTATCCTGATAATCCTCTGTGCAGCCTCTCCAGCTTTTTAACTTAATAGTCCTGATGTATCCAGTTCCTATTAGCAATCTTATTCCATGTTTTTGGTGAAACTCTCCTATGCTGTACTCTGTCTCTTTGGTTTGGTTTATCAGCTTTTCTTTGGGTGAGTGGAGAAAAATGTAAAATGTCAGAAAAATGTTGAGAAACCGTGTGGAAATTTTCTTTAAAACCCAAGTAGGTTGAAGTTTTCAATCCTCAAAAAAAACTTACCAAAACCACCAAAACAACAACAACCCCCCCCCCCCCAAGCTTTCCCTATTACTTCTTATCTCTATCTTGCAGCCAAAATTCTACATTCTAATATCTTGAAATGACTAAATTTTTTGAGCAGAACTTTTGCTTGTCTGTTTTAACAGCAATCCAAATAACTACATTAAGTTCAGCATACTGAAGCTGAGTGCAAAGAAAGGTTTCCCAGCAGTGAAAGAAGTTTTAAAGGCATTTAGACTACACAAAAGTGTGAATTGCTTTTCTGTTTCTGCACATAGCAAAGCTGAATGGCTTAAAAGATTGCTTCCAGCATGGACTGCATCAGGGAGTATATGACATTTATCAACTGATGCACACCAAGATGCTTTTTCTGTGATTGGTTCTCACCTTGCACGGTGATGTTTCTCTCACATGTACAGGTACGTGAACAAATCTGTATTTTTGTGTTTTCAGCTGTAAAAATTCACTAAGGTAGATATTCAGCTGATCGTATTCTGAGAGGACCTTGTGAGAAGGTATTCCCCTGGTGACCCAAAACCTAAAGAGCCACATGAACCACTTTTCCTGCTCACATCCATAAGACTTCCATTTCCCTCTGGACTTGACTCCACTCCAAGGAAGACAAAGACAATGTACAAAATTTTGCTTGATCTTTTTCTGTCAGAGAGGAATTAGTCAGCTAAAGGGGAGAGTGCAGAACCTCCTGGACTGGAATTTCCAGTGATATTTGCTGATGAGGCCAACAGAGTTATATCCATGTGCCAGCTGTTTTTTTGCTTGCATGTTTCCCATGAAAGTCAGTATGAAGTTCCTATCAGAATCTTTTTGTTTAGATGATGGGATGGTGGATGGGGAGTCAAAAACCAGCACAGTCAGGGAAAACAAAACAATCAAAAAGTATTGCTGCAGTAGAATGGAAGCAATGCAAAGATTGAGACCGAGAGTGACAAACAAGGTCCTGCCACAATTTAGAATTTTAATTCCAGGAAGAAACAGAGGGTCCATTAGTTTGCTTTGAAATAACTTGGCACAAAAAGTCTCCCTTGTATTTAAACAAAAGCCAGTGCAAAAGGATTCAAAGAAGGACTAAAAAAGTACCAAGCTAAAAGGTCTGATTTTCTAAGAAATTTTGACATTTAAACCTTTGTTTTCATTCTAAGTTAGAGTGGAATAAAACATTCTTTTAAGTTTCATGAATAATAAAAGTTCAAAATATAATTGAGATTCTAAAACATCTTGACAGACTGATTTTTATTTTGTGTATTTCAATCACTTTCACATCTTTTCATGGTATGTGATTAATTCTGTTCTGTATCTTAATGTAGGTGACCTCTGGAAGTGACTACGTGGTTGTTGAAATAATTATATTAATTATTTGCCAAATCGTAAAGGACAACTGCTATAAGTAAAGATTGAAATATCCTTTTTCCTTTGATGAATCAGTGTCCTCATGTGGTTTTCTTCATCAAAATGTTCAACATTTTAATACAAATTATTAATTATACCACAAGTAGAAGATTCTTTAATCTAGATGCTCAAGCATTTCACTACAGGAAACAGGAAAGAAATTGATTATCAGATAGGATGTTTCAGTCACTGTTAACTACCAGATGCCCTTAAATTTTTTTACCAAGATAAACTCAATGACTGGAGAAGAGGATGCTGAGGGGAGACCTCATATCTGTCCACAGCTTCCTCACAAGGGGAGGGGGTAGGGACTCACTTTTCCCAGGTGTCCAGTGACAGGACCTAAGGGAATGGCCTGAAGCTGTGTATAGGCAGGTTTAGGTTGGATATCAGGAAAAGGTTTTTCCCCCAGAGGGTGTTTGGGCACTGGAACAGACCCCCCAGGAAAGTGGTCAGAGCACCAACCTGACAGAGCTCAAGAAGCACTTGGACAATGCTTCAGGCACATGGTGGAATTCTTGGGCCAGGAGCTGGACTTTGATGATCCTGATGGGTCCCTTCCAACTCAGGCTATTCAATGATTCTATGATTCTCTCTTATTTTGTATGGTAGTGTGTCAGCAATGATTAATGGCATTATTTTGTGATACTATGAAATAAGGTAAAAAGTAAAAATAAAACCATTGGATACGTAGATAAAAATCTGTTATCAGTACTCAGAAAGTTGGTTGCTTTTTTTCCCCCCAGACAACAAACCTTCCAAATAAATATGTGAATTATGCTTTCTGAACCTTTCTCTTCTCCTAATCTTCCATTAGCTGTATTGGTACAGTTTCCTCTGAAAGCAGTAGTTGTGTGTGCATTTATATGTTGTCCTAAAGGCAGGAAAGGCAAATTTAGCTAATTCCATTAGAAATTTCCCAAAGCTCATTAAAAAGCAGAGCCCAGAGCCTACTTAAAGTATCGGTGTCCTTCTGAAGAGTAAAATGCAGTGATAGATGCACATACAGTTCACCTCACTAAGGCTGAAGCTGTTGAATGTAAAATCTCCAATATCTTTGCCTCCTTTTAAGGTATGTATCTTATGCCTAAGGGAACATTTAAAGGCAATGTAAAAATCTGGTTCCCACCAGAGAGAAGAAAAGATGTTCAAAGTAAAATTAGGAGCTTGGAGACTGAAAATGGGATTTTTAGGGAAATCATGGCACATTTTAAATAGAAATCAATTCTCAAAAAGAGATTGAAAGATGCGTTAATTTTACTTCAATTTAATGTTACAAGCACAACATGAAAATGTCTTGCCTATAGGAAACAGTTTCAGTTCCTGTGGGTAGGTCAGGATAATCTGGCCTTTTCAAAATAACCTGCCTGCAAGTTTTTGACAAATATTATCATTACTGAGATTATGAAGAGATCTTTTCCTATTCTGCTATATATTATACCAGATGAAAGATTTTATTCCCAAAGAATGACAAATGTAGAACAATTTCAGTTTTAAATCAATAAGTTCTTTCTTGTTCGTCAGAACTCCAGGTGGGCATTTTTTATTTTTACTTCATCCTCACAGAGGATAAATGATGAGGAATAAGTGTACTACATCTCAACCTTTTTTTAAAATTTCTGTTCACTTGCTCTTTGTTCCTTTCTATTTCTCCATTCCTTCATATATTTTACACTGGAGCAGAACCAAAACTTCTGAATATTAAGGCAGAATGTAATTATGTGAGAACATTTGGTTACACTACTCTTTTTAAAAGAATATATTTATTTTTATATCTCTAAAAATGATGGATGCTCTTGTGATAGACATCAGAACTCTTCCATTACTAGTTTTTAGAAGATAAGACTGGAAATCTGGCTCCAGATGGTCTTTCTCAAGCAAAGAGGTTGGACCAGATGATCTCCAGTGATCGTTTCCAACCTCAACCATTCTGTGATTCTATGAATGGACCAACTTGAACTGCTTTATTATTGAAGAAAAAAAATATTTCAGTGAAGAATGAAAAATCCCATTGTAACATGTACTAACTAGCACAACTTTAGAGTGTGGTTCTAGGATGAAAAATGTCTTCATACAAACCTACCCTTCAAATCTGATTTCTTTCAGCTCTAACTAAAACCTTTAGGAGCAACTCAAGATTACTCTGTATTTTTAGGAGAAATTCATCCCTCTGTGTTTTCTTGCAGTGAAAACCCAATACAGGGGGCCCCTGAGTGCAAACAAGTGTTCGAGTAAATGTGTTTTACCAAAACAAGGTTGGAAAAAATAAAGACTAATCATTTTTCTCAAAAGTCCTGCTTGAACTTGAGACATCTGTCAAAAATGCTGATTAGGGGTTTTGTTCTTTTAAGAAACAACTTTCCAAATGGACTTTCACTTCAGTTGCAGCTGTCAGCTCAGTTGTGGATCTGAGAAAGAAATTGTCATCCTGCTTTACCCAGATAACTGTGGGATGAAAGAATCAAAAAAACATGGGCACATAATTTCGCTTAGTTTGCTAATGTCATGTATTTTATCTCTTTAGAAACTTGTGTCTCTGTTGTTAATAATCAAGTCATAGGTCTCAACACATCAATAGAATTGGATTAGATAACAAGTATTGTAAAACATGTTTAAAAAAAAAAAAGTTGAAATCCAGGTTTTCACAATTGTAAGAACTGGCTCCTTGACAGAACCATTGTTAGATAGAGGCAAACCAAACAATTTACAATAACTAAATTATAAAAATTATTGTCCCCCAAAAGTCATGAAATTGCTGCTAAAACCTTGCAGAAATAGTGTGAGAGAGAAGATAAATTTAGTCCTGATTCCAATCTTAGCTGTTATTTTTAATGCACATTTAAGGTATTATAATCTTCAGGAAAAAGATATTTTAATAAAATGTCAGAAGGAGTTGAAAAGCAATAGATTGTAATGAACTGTGGATTTAATATGCTTTTTTTTTCTGGTCCTTATACAATTTTCAGGCAATAATTGGACAAAAAAGCTATTAAAATTTGTGCAATTTTTAGTTTATTTTAAAAAGCTAGAAGCAAGTATCTTTCTCTCCTCCCTTGTAATATAAATAATTTGGTCCAGATTCTCTTTTGCCTTACATAATCTCTTTTTCATATTCCTACCTTTCATCCTTGCAAAACAAGTGATGCTGGTGTAGAAATGTTTTATATTCCTGATACTAATTTCTTCTGTCTATCAAAAATATTTGACAAAGTTAAATACCAAATCAATTTTTATCAGAAAGTCAGACCTACATAATATAGCACAAACAAAAAAAATATTTTCATCTCTAAATATCACCTCAGCACAGGACTGAGAGTGTATAATCAACTTAGTCATCTACTGTGATCGGTAGTCTTCTGCCTTCCACAAAAGTTTGTGCCCTTTTTTCACTTCCTGTCTGTGGCATGTCAGGAGAAATGGAATGAAGAGAAATAGGATGATTTTGGAACAGCAAATCATTGAAGAGCATCTGTGAAAGTTTTTTGAGAGAAATATTTTGATCTAGAATAGTTGATCAGAGTCAATCTAATATACAATAAAAATTTAAAAATGTAATTTCAGTGAGAAGAAAAATGCCCCAGACAACATCTATTATTCTTCTGAATCTCTGTGCCTGTCTTTCCAAACAGTTGAAGAATTAATGTAAAATGAAGTCTTTCTAGCAGCAACAAAACAGAGGTAAATGGCATCATCAGGCAGAGATTGTATCCATCCTAGTAACAAACAACAACATCACTACCTAAATCTTTCCCAATTATTCCATGACCAAAATGGTATTTATGTGATCTATTTATTGCCTGTGTGAAGGGGTTTATGAGTATTTAAATTTTAAATGCTGTCACACAATCCCAGCCCTTTGAGGGCTTATAGTGAATATTGCTATGAGTTATGTTTGGTATGTGGATGCTGGTCAAGTCACCAGCTGTCCCCATCTGCCCTGAGCAATGCTGACACCCCCTTCCCTCTTTCAGACCAGAACATTCACAGTGTCAGGAGACCAAAAGTTCACAGCTTTATCACAAACCCCTTCTTGCTCTGAGTCATGTGTCTACCTGAAAAACACTGGCTCACAGTCTCCATCTGGGCTCTTCATGAAAAAAACCTAAAATAATCACTGGCACAGCAGTGTCTCAAATGCCTTTATGCATTGTCACAGTCTCCCGCATGTTAAAACAACATTTGCTAGCCCAGCAGGAGCCATTCTGACAAAATTGCTGAACAGGGCACTTTGGGCCAACCTTGTCCAATCCAGTGCTGTTCCAGTTCCCATGGAAAAGTGCAGGCTGTGATATACTTCTGCATCATAAAGAGACAATGGAAACTCTGAACATGAGTCATACAGACTGGGGTTACACTGTATTTTTCCTCATAGTACATCCCAAAACAATCCTCTTACCTTTTCTCCTCACCTTTGCAGTTCCCTAATTATAAACTCAGTGTGTGACCACAGAATATTTTATATCAGACTCACTCAGAAAGGTTTCATACAAAGCTCAAAAACCTTCTTTTGAAGAATGAGGATTCTCTATTAATGGTCTCCCCTTCCCTGCACTTTCTGCCCACCAGGTTGTCTCTTTACTCTTTTTTAAAATGTTATTCCTTTACTCTTGCTTCTATTTACTCATCTAGTTACCTTGTTATTGAACTCTGTTTATCTTCGTGGCAGGATCCCAGAAAAAATTTGCAAGTTTCCATTTGGTACAATTTATCTTATTTGTGTTCAGAGATATTAGAGACATTCTATCTAGCTCTTGTCTCTGCCAATCTCCAAAGGACCCTCATTTTCCTCCACTCCTCTCTTCTACTGCAAAGTTAGCCCTCACATCAGCACCAGAAGATGACTTGTGGAGTGCTAGCAAAACTCCAAGCACCATCCAAGGTCTGTCCCTGTCTATGGGGACACATTGGTGCTTAATGACTCACCCTCAGCTTTGTGTGGGGAGAGGGACAAGAGCCAACACTGCATCTGGATACGTGTGTGGCAGGATGCTTTGCTGACTGCATCTGCCCAGTGCTAACTGGGTCTCTCAGGGGGCTGCCCACACCCAGTCTATGTCCCTGTATACAATGTATGCCCCTGTTTTCCTGTTGGGAAGGCAGAGATGACTTGATCCCAGCTAAGCACAGGACATGAGCAAACACTGGCAGTGACCACAGGGAGCCCGGTTTGGAGTGCAGGCTCAGTCTTGAGCATCACAACAGTGAGGGCAGCCTCTGGGATATAATTTAGATCTGTCAAAAAACAGATGAGCCTTTAATGGGAATAGTGCCTGGGCCACCTGTGATGGATTATCACCTTCCTGGCTTGCTTTTATCAGCCATGTCTCTGCTGGCTGATCAGAGCCAGCAGGAATTGTCTCTGTGACAGTGCTTATGGTGAGTTTGGCTCAGGTGAGTGGTGAGAACGGCAAGGAAAGACATAAATCTGGATTGCGAAGTGTACTGTGGCTTGAACAAACAAAATTACACATTTGGCTCCAAGAACCAGTGGCTCTAGAGGAGAGCAGCTGATGTGTTGGTGAAAGAGCCAGCACACCTCCAGCAGTGGCTGGTGTTTGGATGACTTGTGGTGGCCTGAAAAGCAGCAGCTGCCGGACACAGCTGTATTCCCATTTCCTTCAATCTGCTGGTTTGGGCTGCAGGGCTTCCATTTACAGGATTCTTTTTTTCCTTTCTCCTAGCCACAGGGGATCTTATCAGATAAAAGAACTTGTTGGAGTGACAAAGATTGATTAACACTGCGGTGGAATGGGATTTTTATTTCTGCCTCCATAAACACCTGAGTGACAGTCAGATGTGTGTGACTGTGGTCTTATCAATAACAGTTTATATGAGATGGGTTTGAACTAAAACATTTTGTATTTAAACATCTAAATCTTGGGAGACCTGAATCTTAACAATATTAGGTAAAGGAATCAAATGCTGAACGGTTTCAGCACCAGGGAACAGCTGTAATAAACAGGAAATTTTTCAGAGAGAGATGACAAAAGCTGTGCAACAAGGTTTGGGAGTATTCCAAGGGATAATTCCCCAAAATTAAAGTCAATATGAGAAATATTGACTGAGAAAATGAAGATGGTAGAAGGCATATTTCAGATCCTCGGCCCAGTTCTCTTCAACGTCAACATTAACAACTTGTACCCAGGTCTCAAAGGAATACTAAGTAAGTTTGCTGACAGCACTAAATTGGGAGGAACTGTCAAGTCCTTTGAGGGTAGGGAAACCCTGCAGAGAGACCTCGACATAGCAGAGAAATGGGCAATCACCAGCTGTATGAAGTTTAACAAGGGCAAGGGCTGGATCCTGCACCTGGGAGGGGCAACCTTGGATGTATGGACAGACTGGGGAATGAGAGGCTGGAAAGCAGCGCTGCAGAAAGGGGCCTGGGGGTGCTGGTTGATGGAAAGTTGGATGTGAGCCCTGGCAGCCAGGAGGGCCAACGCTATCCTGGGGGGCATCAGGCACAGCATCGCCAGCTGGGCAAGGGAGGGGATTGTCCTGCTCTGCTCTGCTCTGCTCCACTGTGGAGTCCTCACTTCTAGTCCTGGGGCAGTTTTGGGCACCAAAATACAAGAAAGACATGAAACCATTTGTCAGCATCCAAAGGAGGGTAACAAGGATGGTGAAAGGCCTTGAGGGGAAGCCGTATGAGGAGTGGCTGAGGTCACTTGGTCTGTTCAGCCTGGAGGAGACTGAGGGGAGACCTCACTGTGATCAGCAACTTCCTCACGAGGGGAAGCAGAGGGGCAGACACTGATCTCTTCACTCTCGTGACCAGTGCCAGGACTTGAGAAAACAGCATGAAGCTGAGTCAGGGGAGGTTTAGGTTGGAAATCAGGAAAAGGTTCTTAGAGGGTGGTTGGCCACTGGAACAGGCTCCCCAGGGAAGTGGTCACAGCACCAAGCCTGACAGAATTCAAGAAGTATTTGGACAATGCTCTCAGGTACATGGTGGGATTCTTGGGGTGTCCTGTGCAGGACCAGGAGTTGGGCTCGATGATGGGTGCCTTCCAACTTAGCACATTCTATGATTCTATGATCTGATTGCTATATTTCTCATGGGTTGCTTTGTAATGGAGGATTAAAAGGGATGTGATGAAATTAAAACTGCTTTTAAAACCTGAATAAGAAAATAACTCTCTGGGGTTTTGGGGAGATGTCTTTGTACAATCAAGGCTAAAATTTTTTAATGCAACAGATTAGCTATTATTATTATTATTACAGAATAATAAGCTGAGGCCTCACTGGGATCCAAATCCTGTTTTTCAGTCAAAGGCTTGGATAACAAGCAAGCTGCTTGTTTTGCAATTTGGGCTAAGTAGGACCTTGAGAGCATAAGTAACAATGTCTGTTTTCATTACTACAGGCCATATGTGGATGAAGGGAGCCACAAGAGACCATCGAGATGAGTGACTGGTGTTTAATCCATTTTCTGTAGACCTTGGTAAGGCTTTCATCTGATATGGCATATCAAGGATGAAATTTCTTGGTGGAATTTCTCCTTCCATTCCTGCCAGCAGAGCCTTTTGTTCATGCTCCTCTCTGTTGCTCTCAGGCCTAATTGGGAAGCAAGGGCCTTTACGATGAAACTGCCATCTCAGATTGGGCTAAAGGAAAATTTCAAAATTCAATAGCAGCTTCTAGAAGTCAGTTCACATCTCTTCTGTGCTGGATAACAAGAGAAAGATGAAATTTGCATGCACACATGTGGGTGCTTGCACCAAGTAAGAAAATATGACCTGTCCTCAGTTCTTCTCAATTTGAGGCCAGAAGCTTCTATTGACCCTTCCTTTCTATGCTATAAATAAATAAATAAATAATTTTTTTTGTCTTCTGAGTTTTGTGTTAAGGGCCATTTGACTCTTCTGAATAACAAAAAAAACCACTTTTTTTTTTTTTTTTACCATATTTTCCAGAGATAATCTATGATGGCCACATAGAAAGAGAAAAAGGCATTCAGTGTTTTGTTCTCTTTCACATTTCCCTGTTATTTTCCAATGGACACTTAACCAGCTTCTTCAGTAGGATTCATTTCTGACCACAAGGTGCTCAGTGGTCCCTGACAGATGTGACATTGCAATCCCCGTGTCGTTTCAAGATGCTGCAGCATCACAGCTGAGATTGGCTCTTGATAGAAACTGTGTTGATGGCATTAGGAGCTGGAATAATCACCAGTGTGAGAGGTTAAAAGTGTTTAAAGGCAAAATTTGGCATGAATCTTAAAAATAATGACGGAGTTATAATGGAACAGAAGGACTAGTATATGAGGGAAACAAAAGATTAAGTAAAAAAAGGAGAAAAAGAGAAGAATGCTATATCACAAGGTTGGAAGACTGAACTTTTCAGAGGGAAGAAAGATAAATTGTAACAATATTTGCTAGCAGTTTTTTAATGTTATCATAAATATAATCTCTTCTGAGTGTGCTATTCAGTAGTTTAGTCAATACGATAACAGGAAAATTACTCATCTGATTTATTTGAAAAAGTATTTTGGTGTTCCTTGGATATTGCTCTCTCTTGTTATATTAATGTCTGTGCAGCACAGAAGTCCCATTTCCATAGTTGTTTCTTTACTTCTTTTACCTTTTTCCACTAATTTTCTTGATTGTCTTTGATTCTTCCATGGCTTTGCATATCTACTTTATAGAATTCTCTACATTTCATACTGCCTGAAAAGTGATAGAGTTTTGTTTGTTGCCTGAGTGGGTGGCCAAAGTAGTGGAGGGAGTGGAGAATCTGGCTCTACTTCAGTGTCATGGGTTCATTGGTTGTTTTTTGGAATTTTTTTCAAGAAACTGTGAATAGTGCTCCTTCCTCATACTTTGTGTCTTGTATGCATGTTTAGGAAGGATTATATTTGATCCTTTTAAATGTGTTTCTATAACACTGAGCCATATGGAGTCCTGACTGTTATCTGGGACATGTTGGTATCATTGTAGAGCAATTAGTGCTAGTGTTCCACTGCAGCAAGACTACAGAGTGTTTAGGAATGAAGTTGCATTGGGGATCATCTTCCTCACATATCTGCTCCTAAAAGGAAAGTTTAGTAATTTAGTATCAGGTTCTAATTTTTTTTTGTTTTGTTATCAAATACTAGCTGTTCTTTGTCCACGTCTTTATAACTACTTCAGCTGTACAAGTGTTAAGCTGGACAATCAGGGTCATAAATCATAGAATCATGGAATGGTTTGGGTTCGAAGAGGCCTTAAAGATCATCTTGTTCCAGCCCCCCTGTGAATGGGCAGGCATGACACCCAATAGACCAGGTTTCTCAAAGCCTCATCCAACCTGGTCTTGGACACCAGGGATGGGGCATCCACCTGGGCAACCTGGTCAGCAGAATAACTTTTATCTACATATTTACTTTAACTTCTGTCTCTGCAGAATCAAAGGCAACTTTAGGGTCATTTAAAAAAATATGAGGTTACTAGTCTGAAGTCTGTGTGTATTTAGCCAAATTAACTCATAATAATGTGAAGATAACTGATAGATCTCTGAGTACCTCTGTCGCTGGTTGAAATTTAGCTGTAGGTTAAAAAAATCTCTTACATAAAAGAGACGTAAAAAATATTTTATTCTTAGTTGTGCTGCATACCTTGAAACAATTTTTACTTATTGTAAGATCCTTGGCAACCTCAGTGAGTTTGAAGAAGACTTTTCCAATTGATTTGATGGAAATATTTAAATATGTTGGAATAAAACTGTGAATGTACTGTCCTCTCATAACTAAAACTGACTACTTTGAAATGAGTTGAAATATATTAAGGAGAATGATTCTTGTACACATATTCATTCCATAAAAGTTCTATATGGAAGCAAATTAGCAGGAGCAGTTCATTCATGTTTTAATCTAGAGTAGTTTCTAAGCATCTTAACTCCAAAAGAAAACTAAAATATTGTACCAGCAAAATAACCGAAAATGCTAAGGAGAATTAAAATACTTCAATAAAAAATAGGTTATTAGTGTTTACTGATCACCCATTGAGCACTGAAGAGTTCAAACTACTCAACTAGTGAGAGGGAGGATGAAGACCAGAAGGAAAACAAATCCTTCTGCAAGTTAACTGTGAAGAGGGCAGTGACTTCAGTGAAAATGAGTGACATCTGGCCTTTAAGACAGTGTACAAATCTTGTGACCCTTGCTAAAGATTGGTGCAATCAGTGACATTTCCTAGATGAAATTTGAAACTCCTATAGCAGACAGAAAAAAAAGCTTTTTCTGTTTTCATTGGCCCACGGGAGGAAACTCTAAGCACAATCATATCTTACTAGTCCTGTTGTAATAGATGGGAAAATTAAGACAATTGTCTTAATTGCCTTAATTTTAAACTCAAAGTCCCAAAAGAAACTCAGAGATGTTTAGAAATCCATTCCTCATTCCCACTGGCTTCCAGCCCTGTGTTTTTAACCAACAATCTAGAATTGTTACAATTATATATAAGTGGACTTTCTGCACTCAACATTCTGTCCATTAGAACAGTATATCACTGAACATATTGGGGAGAAAAAAAGTTCAAGAAAGGGCCTAAATATTTTTATTACTGTTTCTAAGAATTCCTGCATGTTTTAAAATCACAAAGCTCTCATTTCAAATACTGCTTTGTTGTTCTAGACAGGTAAACATGGAAGATTTCTTATTTACCACTGTCATTCTGAGTGTCCAAAGAACTTGCCTTGACAAAAAGGGTTATGCTCCCTATAAACAATTTAAGGGGGGGGAAAAAAAGATAATGCGTGAAGGTCTATAGTCATATCCCATGCTAAGAACAACAATCCTGCTGCATAACATTTAGTGAAAGCACTGCACAGTAATACTACATTACAAAAAAGTACATATTCCTTATGCATTGATAAGGATTGAAGTAATTCACAGTAATTCATGGATCCACTATGAGTCTTTTCATTTTTTAATGGACTCAGTATGCTTATTTCCTGTGCCATAGTAAAGCTTTACTAAATGGGAGCAGGTGCTGGTATTTGTACACATGACCATAAAGATTGAACTTGGTTTGGTTTATGACTTAAGCTTTAAAAGAACCTTAGAGGTTGTGATGGGAACTGAGTGTTGCCTCACGTGAACAGGAGTGTAGTAGAGCAGTTGAAACCTCAAGAGTTCTGGTTTGTGACTCTCAAGTTCCTTTATCGCTGCTTTTTCTGGATGTTCTGGTTTTGCTTTTCTGGTTATACTGTTTTTAACATGCTACTCCGTGATGGAGATGTATGAAAATATGTTACTTATCAAAACCTTATCTCTGCACTTGTGCATTCTGTAAAGGCTGGCAACTCTCCTTTGCATTATCCCAGGTACACCTGTACCTGCTAAACAGTCAACTGTCATGTGTTTTAGGGAAAATTCTGTGGAGAAAATGGATGTGAAATGATGAATTTTACATCTGTCCAAGGGTATTTTAACACAATAGTGAGCAGAAGATGCATATATATAAAAAATACTAGGGCTTGGACAGCCCAAATATTTGGACTGTCCTGTAATAATTTCTTTTACAAGGAATACTACTGACTTCTCAGATTCCAGTAAATATAAAAAGTGAATTTCCTCCTTAACTTTATATGATGGATTCCAGCAGGCAACCATGGAGCCTGGTAAAGCAATGAAATTGCTTATCAGTGTGCTTCAAATCAGAATGTTTGGTTTTGTGCTTGTTATTTTAGATTTCTTGGTAAAACAGCAGACTCAGAACTAAGGTATTATTAATGAAAAACTGAGGTAGGAAATAATCGTGTTTAGTGTAATATATCTTCTTCAAAACATCTGCTTCTTGTGGATTTTTTTTAAAGTAATGGTATTTTAAATACTGAGGGCCAGAACAGAGCAGACACTTCCAGTAAACTTTTTGGACACCAGGATAGTTTGGAGATTGTTAAGCAGTTAAAGATGAATAAACACACAAAAAGGTATGGAAAACTTAAAAACCCAATTATTTTGTCATGGAAATTTTTTTAATGCAATCAGCTATTTTTAAAAAGTTACTGGATTGTGTTTTTTAAAGATCTTAACATCCTAACATTCAAACCACCCTTAAAAGGAGAGATACGTTAGTACAATAAGCTAAACAAAAAAGTTACTCCTCTATGAGGAAAAGTATTTTCAAATAGGGAAAGTAAGGTTGAAAATTCTTAGTATTATACAAGAACACATTGAAAACTCCCCTGTTTGTGGAACTCTGTCAATTACTTAGCCAAAGAACAAAGAAAGAAAAGGGGGTGGACTACAAATAAAAAGAGTTTGGATTTAAGGAGTTAATAGAAATTTAATTTTCAGGCCATCCTCCAGAAAGTGGATGTCCGATGTTGAATTCTTCGGCCTAAAGTTAGATAAACCAAATTATTTAATCTAAATGACCCCCTGCTCCATTTTTGTCATTCTTTTTCTGCCATTATTTTCCATGAAATTTGCTTGCCCAAAACTATACCAGAAGACAAGATTCAGATATTGTAGGTAAGGCTAGAGGAATTATTCATGTAATTTAGCAAATCTGATTGATGGCAGAATTTTCTGTCGAATAACTTATTTGCAAATTGGTGCCTTCCTATTCACAGCTGAAATCCATCTGTGTGCAAAAGACCTCAGAGAAGCTTTATATGTCACTTCCATCTCAGTTAAAAAGCATTTTGAGGACTCTTGTGGGACTAGCAAGATGAATAGACCCTGTTCTGACCTGCTGCACAGGGGTGAGTTTTATCCTTTCTGACTGGCTAAAATGATACGAACCTTAAATAAAGCACATATTGACATTGTAAGACACTATTAAGGTCCTCAGTGTACCACAGTGATGAACCATGACCAAAGTACTCCCAGGGTTGTAATAATTCGTTGCTGAAATTGCTTCGTTCTAATGACTAAGGCTGACTGTGTCAGAGAGCTTGGACTTCTAACCCCAAAGCTTGTAATATAGCATTAAATAAATCTCACTTTCTGTTCATTTACGTACTGTATCAAAGGTCATGAATCATAGCTGACAGCAAGATTTGGATAGGTATCTTTTAAGAATCTCCGTGATTATGGGATGAAGCTGCTGTTAGGCAAGCCTGGTCTCACTCTCCCAAAGTGATGACAGATACACATGGATGGTACTGAGAAATTCCTTCCCATTCACAACTGAGCCAATTGTCCTCTAAATGTTTTCTCTGCATTCCTAAGTCTTATTTTCATTTTTGTTTCCATTTTTAGTTTGGAAATAGACAAACTCTTTTGCTCTTTCATGTGAATCCCAGCTAACAGAGAACACAGTCAATTTAAATCCATTGATCTTGGACTTTTTCAAACTCTGCCAGGAAGTGGCATGATAAGGAATGGAAGGCTCATCCTCCCTCAGGCACCACCACTGGGTTTTACCTTGGAGCTGAGGGAGGTGGGAATTAGTTCCATTTAACAAAGTAGAATGTGGAAGGTGAATGTCTCTTGCCCTGGGTCAGTGCTCTAACTTCTGCATTACAAGAGAAAAGCACTTCATGGAGCACTCAAGCTGCTCTTCTAAATCAAAAGTGACAGCTAGCACCTTATGAATATCTCACATTTTTCAGTGTATATTTTACTACACTCTGGAAATACCCTAGTTTAGAAATATTCTGAGCTTTCACAGGACACCTGTCTTGAAAGAATCAAGACTCACGCCTTTTGGTCCTGGTCCCATAAACTTTTCCTGTCTGCATACGACCCCTCTGACATCATTAAAGTTATTGGCAGAAGTGAACCGCCTGTAAACCATCGTGTATACAGCAAATGTGAATCTTCCTGACTAAACTACCACCATTTGCCTTTGAAATAAACAGGAAAATAACTATTAAAGGTCTTAAATGTTTATTTGCATTTTTCAGAATGTAATAATCTTCATGCAATGAAACAGATGGACCATGGAAATTCATGCATGAAAATAAATAACCCTTTCTCCACCACTATCTGGCAATCACAAGACCCAGTGATTGCTGACTTTCTCCTATTTTCTTGAAATAGTTCTTAAATTAGAGGTGACTGAAGGGGTTTTCTTATGTGCTTCATTTTTCTTTGCATAAGATTAATTCTTCTTAATTAATAAGTAAAAAGGAATAAGATTTACAGACTAATTTTGAAAATATTTGTTACAAGACATTTTAAGGTGTGACACTACAATAAAACAATGGACTGTATTAAAGAGTGGGAAAACCAGGATAAAAAAGTAATCTTTCAGTATAGCAAGGACTTAAAAATTAGTTAGGCTTTTGATTAGCTTAGTTTGTAATTACCATCACAGGTGGCAAGTTAGAGGAAGGTGAAGGTGATAAGTAAAAGAAGAAAAGAAGCACAGGGGAATACATGACAAGAGCGGTTATTTTGCTAAACTATTTCTGATTTTCTTCACAACTGCAGTGTTCAATGTAGATCAGATCACTCTGGAAAAAATGTCTGAAAAACTAGACCCTCAAACAGTTTCAGCTGTTCAGTAAACCAGTGGTTAGAACATGCCATAAAGAGATGAAATACTCTAATTATTCCATTTCCCTTAGAGAAATTTCAATTATGTGAATACTGTAACCATCAGGCTCTGACAAAAGGTGAACTGTTGGAACTCTGTTGGTGAACCTTTCCCAGAAGTTTTGAATAGCTAACGCTGTATTTATTTGACTCCTCAAAATATGTGGGCACCAGAGTATTTCATTTGAGGTTCCGTGAGCGTATTGTCAAATACAGTAACCTACTCAGCCTAGGCTTTCATTTTGGAAAGAAACAATGAAACATTTATATGCTTGTTTAAATGCTAATCAGTTTTTGTTTAGGAACCAGACCAAAATATTAATTATTCTTACAACCTTACTCAAGGGCAAAGATCCTGTTGATGAGCTTCAGAAGGACTTCATCTTACATAAATGGGTTATTAGATGGCAAATGAAATTCTGTTCTGAAAAAATAATTAAAATAATAAAGCAAAAGGAACTCTTAAATCACTTTTCAAACCTTGCAGCATTCAAGACTAGCAACAATGAATGAAGGAACAAAGGCATCTCTAAAGATCTCTCCTCAGTGTTCAGCTGCAGTAAAATGATTATATTGGAATGCACAAAGAACAAGGTTGTAGCATTTCAGATCATGTAATGGTGCCTGCCTGTGTTTCACATAGTGGCCTGTCCTGTGTGATCTCATCTAAGGTGCTATGTGGCATTGGTGGAACATTTCTCCAGAAAGACTATTCAAAACAAGAAGGAATTAAAGGAATCATCAGGATTAATAAAGGACATAGAAAGTCCCGTCTGTGAAAAACAAGAAAAATCTTACGAGATTATGAAGGAAACAAATAAGAATCAACTCATTAAAAGGAAAAAAAGTAGAATGAATATTGTTTAGAAACATAATTTTTCTGTTTTCCCTGACGGATGTTACAAATAAAGGACATTACATCAACCTACAATGCACCTTTACACCTTCTGACAGACCTAGCAAAAAGAAATGCCTTTTTCATGTAACAATTAATTAAATTTGTGATTTTTTCCCATAGAAAATCTGTTTAAGATATGCAATTTTACAATATTCTCAAAGAAATGTGGCTTCTCAGACTACACAGGTACCAACACCTAAAATATGGTAGTTTTTGAAGAGAGAGTATATGTGATAATGACTGTTTTGAAGAATGCATTTGTTCATAATTTTCTACTGCAAGTTTTCAAGATTTTCTTATATGTAAACCTTAAAGCTGGATGTAAGGCTGCAACAAAACACTCCTAGATCTCTTGTTCCTGGTCTTGCTCAGAGTAGACTTTTCTCTCATGTTCATTTCTGACTTTTACTACTCTAAGAGTATAATCTAATTACACATCTTGCAGAATATCTGTTATATTTTGTGAAAGTAATTAACTGCATTGTCAACTTTTCCACATTCAGTCTTTAAGAAAGCCAGTTATGGTTCATTATTAGTCTTTTCCTCTCTCATCTTCTCTGGAAATTGGAGGGAGCTTTGCTTTCCCTGATACACATCTGCTGGTCACATTGCTAATGAGCAGAAGATAGCCACTGTCTATTAAGTGAATAGATAATTTTCATCAAGACCTTGGTATATAAAATATTCATTAGGGCATGAATAAATTGCACATTTAACCATCCAGAAGATAAGAACTTTTTAATAGCAAAACACTGAACAAACCTGAAATATAAATAACACTATGGAACATGAACGCTTGGAAACATTTAATAGCCAATGAACTATCTTTTCCTCCTATCATCAGAGATATAAAAATATTATAGCAGCACCTTGGTCTACCTCTACCATAAAATTAATTACCTTCCAACAGACCCCATTTAATTGCTTATAAAACTGATCTGAATTTCCAGCTTTTTTAGCAATCTGTATGTCATCAACAAAACTGCTAAGAATAAATTAGCACTCCATATTTTTCCATATCCTTGATATAATCACAAAATTAAAACTAAATGGATGGCACAATGTATTTTGCCACAAGGAGTAGACATATCTCAAGAATACACTAGAACAGTGTACATACAAGAGCTCTTAAACCTCTTTCTTTTAGATAGGACACATGGTCTGTAATATTCTGACACTGTTGAATGTTTAGGATATCACTCCATAAAGGCCGCTGTTCTGAAGTAAATGATGCTGAGGAAATTGGTAGAATTTTGTTGATTAAATGGTTTATAGAAATGTATGTTCTTAGCATTTCCATGGAAACATTCACAGTGGAGAATGAAAGAATAGAATAGAATAGAATAGAATAGAATAGAATAGAATAGTTGAGATGAATTGGAAGGGACTTCAACAGTCATCTTCCTGATGAGTCCAATTGCCTGACTTATTCAGGTCTGACCAAAAGATAAAGCATGTTGATAAGAGCATTATCCAAATGCCTCTAAACACTGACAGGCCTTGGGCATTGACCACATCTCTAGGAAACTTGCTTCAGTGTTTGGCCACCTTCTCTGTGAACAAATGCTTCCTAATGTCAAGTCTGAACCTCCCCTGAGGCTTTGGGCCATTGCCATGCATCCTGTCACAGGATAGCAGGGGGAAGAGCAGCTCTTCTACCAGCTATATAGAATAATAAATTCACCAAAATGTATTATTAAACGAATAGTTGTTCACTCTGAGTAGACACAAACCCCCTGCCCCCTCCCCCCCAAAAAAAAGAAAAGTGTGTATAAAATTGTTCTGGATAAACATTTTGTCACCAAAAATGTGGGAAAAAAATTAAGCTATTTTCTCTTGGAAGGGCTAAAATTTTTGCTTAATCCTAGTGTAAAATATTAGATGTTATTTTACCTTTCTACAACTTTTGGATATTTATAAATGAAGACAAAATCACTTCAAACGACTTGATTCAAAAGCAGGTAAAAATGCCAAATTCCTTTTTAAGATTTCTTTTTTGAGATTTTTTTGATTTGTCTAAAAGAACTAATGGAAACTAGTGTGACTATTAAAACTGTCTATTGGCTTTTCATAATTATCCCATTATTTTCTTTCTCAAGATTTCATAAGTAGGATTAGTCTTTGACCTACATATTTACATAGTTCATGTCTCTGATTTTAAATCCTGGTTTCGAAGTACTTGAGCCCAAAACTAAGGAGTTTATTTTAATCCAAACCATCTCCTCATTAGGAAATTCAGTAGAGGTATTTTGGCTAAAATTACCTATATTTAAATGCATCATTCTGATGCTTGTGATTCACTTACCTTTGCACTCTGCAAATTGTCATATCAACATGAAGTTGTATGACAGGATGCTGCCAAATGCCTGATTTAAGGGATTAACAGTGCTAGCTTTGCTGGAGGTAAATTGTTGTTGTATTGGGTTTCCATGGCCAGGTTTTGGGGGGCTACAAGGATGCCTGATAGCTGAAAATTAACAGACTTTTTAAAAAGTGGAGAATTGCAACAAATTTTGGACATGAGGCTGAATTTTCACTCTTCTGGCACTAATACCCTTTGGTTAGCAACACTACTTCAGCTTTTGGAGTGTGGTCATAAAGCAGTGAGAGCATTCTAGCCCTGGCCCTGACCATGCTCTTCAGTTCATTTCTGAACGCAGCTGGAAGACTAAAACTGCCCGAGTTGGCTACATGTCAGGATGACAGAACAGTCTGAGTTGGAAGGGGCCCATCAAGTCCAGCCCATCATGTCCGAGTGCATGGCCCATACAGAGATCAAACCTGTGACCTTGGCATCATTCGCACCATGCTGTGACCAAGGGATCTAACGCCAGAACACAACCAGCTAATTTTACTTCATCCTGCTGCCTTGATCTTTGAAAGCTCAGGCCTACTCAAACAGTCAAGCTTTTGAAAATTCAAGCTGCTTGTCCCTTCTGGTCATCATCAGGATACTCATGTTGTTTCAAATTTAAAGCCATCCCATGCACAGATCTAGTTTTTGTAAGACATGAGGCCACAGCCAACCCTCCTCCACAGTCACAACAGAACTCTGACACCCACATTGCTTTGGCTTCCAGAAACCAGGTGTACCTTCCAGGTGGCACCAGCTCTGGCACTGCAGGTCAAGGAGATAGACCTGAGTTGTTTAAGTGTGCCAGGAGACCAGCCAAGCTGTCTCATGAGGGGTAGCAGTGATATAATTCCCTGGAAATCAGCAGTATAGTGAGCCCTGGAAACTGGTGCACATGACCATTCCTGGTACCATGTGCACACTTTTCTCCCGCCAAAGAGTAGCCTCATCATTTTGCAGCAGGTGCTGATGCAAACCACTACACACAGATAAAAAGAAAGCAGAATAATTTTGTTTATTTATATGCAGTGTATGAGGACCTCACTCATGTGTTGTGTTGTCAGAGGCTAAAATGATTCATGCCTCAAACATTGATATAAAGTTTTACTCATTATAACAAAAACTGTATAAAGAAGCTACAACCAAAAAAGCCTCCCTGAAGATACCTGACTGGGACTTTGGACTGTAAATTAAACCACTAAGATTAGATAAAGGGAAAACCCATTCTTTAATCATCTCAGGCCTACGAAAAAACAAGCAAGGCTGAAAAAGAATGCGTCCACAAGAAAGCCAAACACAGCAAAGATTCTTCCCTAGCTGAGTTTGGGGTGGGGGAGACCACAGCCTGCAGAAACCAGGTTTACACAGACCCCCGCCCCCCCCAAACAAGGTGGGGGGAGGAGGTTCCAGGTGTGACCTCTGGTCAGAGGCACTGAACACCCATCCTCCCTTACACAAACTGGCCTAGCTGTGGAACCCCCAATGCCACAGGCCACATCCATGGCACATTCATGTGAGGGGCAGCTGAGGGGGTGTCATAACCCATCAAAGACTCCCCCGAAGTGCGCCCCAGAGTCATTCTTGAAGCCTTGCACCATGGGACTGCACGTGATGCAACAAACCCAGAGTCTGTTGTAAGAGACAATGGCAAACTCCCCCACCCCAGGAGGTACCTCGTTTTTCCTACCTAGCCTGAGCTATATTAACCCATCACATTCTGTGATTTCCAGGAGGACCTTCACCACCAAGAAGACCAGCTGGAGAGGATCAACGGAACATTGTTGGGATCCACGGAGTGGTGATATTTTCCTTAACCTGTCCGTCACTCTCTGTCTGTCCCCCCCATCTATTTTCTATTTCTTTCTTTCTTTCTTTCTTTCTTTCTTTCTTTCTTTCTTTCTTTCTTTCTTTCTTTCTTTCTTTCTTTCTCCCTCATATTTATTATCAAATAAAACCCATACTGTTGTCACTGGCATATGGTCTCGTTTGTACCTTAATTTGGTCAGAGGCATTTCTAAGGACTTTAATAACCAGATCATGACACCTGTCCTTCTTACCCCTGCACTGCCCCTTCCCACTCCACAGTCTGATAGTGCCTGATGGCGCTTTGCAGGCAGAGGACCCCAAGGTAACACAGAAAGAATTTAGCACGTGCCAAAAATCCAGTCAGGTGAGAGGTGGGTTGTTCTGGGATGGCTCAGTCTGACCTGTAAGGAACAAAGACAACAGAATTCCCTATTCCCTTCCATCTGTGTGCCCAGACACAGGAGTACAAATGTAATCTTGCTCCATTCATGCCCTATCCACTTCTCAGTGACAGGATATCACTGCGCTGACCTTATCATATTTCCCTAGAAACCAGAATGATTTGTGCCTGACTAAGTTTATTTGAAATCTTCCCAAGGAATGGGATTGGCACTTGGTAAAGTACTTGGGACATCTCTGGAAAAACATATCATCACGCTAACATAGGTGTCAGGATGAATCATCTCCCACAGAAGGCTTTCTGCAGCCCACACCGCTGCTCGGGTGATGAGCCACGCTCCTCCTTCACTCCGAGTCAGCGCCTCAGCACTCGCTCGCGGTAATTGCAGGGGCGGAAAGCAGCACAAACAGAGCTCTGGGAATATTGATCAGCTGTGACACAGCCGTGCCTGGCCCTGACAGCCACCCCTCTGAGGTCCCACTGCATCTTTTCTTCTCATCTTTAGGAGGCAGCTAAGCCATTCTTAAGATCATTCCTTTGACTTGTCCTTAGACTCCTCGTTCTTTGCACCGCTGTTCTGGAGAGGGAGAGAAGCTCCTGCCTGTGCTTCACTGATCCTGACTTCCAGCTAAAAAGCTTCAACAGGAGAGTAGGGAGTGAGTCCTGAGGATCTGAAGTTGGGTCCCTTCTCTGCAGCATCAGAGTTTCTGAAGAATTCATTTGATTCAGCAGAGGTTTTGATGACTTTCATTGTGTGTTCATCACAAGGCAGAGATGGAATATGTAATATTAAGGAATATTCAGTATTAAGGAAGCCACATGAGTTTCATCAGTACTAGTAAATCAAATTTGCCTGGCAAGATTTTACTGTGATTCAGTTCCCCGAAGTAAAAAAGCACATAACTTCTTCCCACTCCAATTACTTCATTCTCCTTAATTACATGGGGAAAAAACCAAAATTTCATATATTTTCTTTTATTAAATGGATGCCTCTAATTTTTTTGGTTTTCAGTTTCTTTTTACATAGTAAAGGAAAAAAAAAACCCTTGTTTGGCTTGCTTTTCTGCAACTTGCCGTATCACCTTTTTTATTCTTTGTTCATCAGAAATAACCTTGCTATTTTTAATTTCTCATTGATTTTTTTAATACCTTTTGTTGCACATCTTTTCATATCTTTTTTTGTTTGTTTTTTGTTCATAAGATGTCTACACAGCATACAAGATAAGAATGTCTCGTTGACTTATGTGGTGACCAGAATGAAAGACAGAGAGAGGGGACATTTGTATTTGCAGAAAGTTATATATTAGCTGTTGCCAAATGACTTCAGCTGGACAAGCCAGGAGCCTTGAGGCAGATTTTGAGATATCACCAGGTTCCACTACTGAGAATTTGGCCCCCTTTGTGCCATCTAATTATTTCACAGCACATGTGAAACTTCACAATGTGATTTGGAATTGGAGCTTTAGTTGTCATGCTAGCACCATCACCTTGTTTTCCTTCCTTTTCCTCCCAGTGGATTTTCATCTCACAGATAGACAGGAAAGCAGGGAGGGGAGCAGGGGAAGAAAAAGGAAAAAAACATCTTTTTTAATTCTCCATCTGTATGGGGCCACAGAAATGCCATAAGCTAAACACAACAGACTGAAAAAGGAGTGGGAAGAGATTATCACAAGCCTGGCAAGAGGAGAGTGCAGTTGGTGGTCAGGTGAAGGCTGCTTTGGAGGATAAGCAATTTGTGTGTTATCAGTGCAGGAGAGAGAACAGTAGCTCCCTACACTGGAAGGAGATTAAAAGTAACAATAGTCTTTTCTGTACACTACGGGTCAATCTGTTAAATGCATGGAAAGCTGAGAAGCTGCTTAGAGCTGATGTTTGTTTAATTCTCACCTGCACCCACTTGAACTGTGTAAATGACAGGGTGCTTTTCAGAACATATGCACATGTTTCCATGTGGCACTGCTTTGTGAAACTGTGCCCAGTTAATCTAGCAGTGCAAGATTTACTTTGAGTGTAAAAGTCCCTCTCTCACTCTGGGTAGCCTTGTAGTTCCAGAAAGGAATGAGGAAAAGTTATTTGACTTTATATTTTTTGTTGTTACTGTTGTTCAGGTTTTTTCTTTTAAAATCAATAGTAATGGGTAGCTGATAGCAATCAGGGAAGTATAACACCAAATAAAGGCCAAAGCAAAGGTGACCTCCTTTAAGGCCAGAGGAAAAGTTAGGAAACTCAAGCCTTGTCTCAGTTCAGATCCAAGATAATTAATACTCTTGATGAATCAGTACATCACATGCACTATTTTGGGAGAAAAAGACTGATGGAGGAGCACTTCATTCAGGTTGCCAAGATAGAGTTAGGATACAGGGATAGAGGATTTTTTTATTTTTTTGCTGCTACTGATTTTATATCAGTATATATGTGAATGATTTTATAAAGAATGCTAGTTCCTCTAGCTTGAAAGATACTAAGTACATACTATTGATATTATTGTACAGAGGTGATGGAATTTTGTTATTCCACTTGCAAGCCAGCTTCACAAACATGGCTGGGTAGGCATTTTAGCTGTGTAAGAAGAAAACTGTGCTCTCCGAGGGTCTTTTGTTTGATAAACAATGGCACAGGGCAGACCCAGGAAACCTTTCTGTTGCTTTCTTTGTGGAGTCAGAGCATTTCTCAAAGTGCAGGTTTGTATAATGCGACCCAACATACACTAATTACTCATAATTTAATAATTGCACATTGTCTTTTCTAGCTGAATAATTGATTTCTCATTCCAGCTGTTCTGCTGACTGTAGTCTATGTTACAATTACTGTTCACAGGCTGCTCACTGTTTTTATCCTCTGGGTATGATGGATGTTGCATGATGGCTTATGTTCTTTTCTTTTTTTTCTTTCTATTTTTGTGTGGGGTTTTTTTCACGACGACTTTAAATCAAAAGAAATTTTAAGGATTGCACAGTGAAACAGTTGAATGAAGCAGAGTTTAACCATTGATAACGTCATCGTCTATTAACACAGGATCTGGAATTCATTTACCCTGGAGTATCCAAGTCCCCTTTCTGTCAGTAAATCTTGGTGTAGCTCTGAAGTGGAAATATGTTCCCTGTCACACACATACATGCAAAGATTTATTCTCCTGCCTTTTAAAGCAGAAATACATTTTTCTTTATAATCAGCTTAATATACAAGACTTTTTTTTCAAATGAAGTCACCAAACACATAACATTGGAAATATTATCAGTTATATTTTTTCCCTCTTTTTCAACAATGTCTCATTAAGAAAAATCTTGTTGTTGTTTGGGGTTTTTTTTTGATTATTAAATCTGGCAATGCTTCTCTCTGCTTTATGTAAGTTAAACATCTGATACTTGATATAGCCTCTTCCTCTCTGTGAGTCAAACTCCATCACAAATCCTTTTGTCCATGATATTCTGACACTTCTTTTCATCCAGGCTGTCATCATCTATTAAATTATCATGTCTATATTCTGGGTATTTTAGTCAAACAGGAAATCCATTCCATGACATCAGGATCTGGAGTCTGGTGGACTGACTGGCTTATGAGTTCACTTAAATAATTTCTAAATGGAAAATTTCTGATTTTCTGGCAATTTTTTTTTTTTTTTCAATTTTCAGATGCTCCTGTTTTTCAGGAAAAAAATTGGAAGTTTTACTCATAAAAGATACTTTTTTTACATACCTTAAAAACATTATCTACTTTAAAAAAAGGGGGAAAATGTTCATTTAAGTAATGCATTGTTAAAATCATGGCTTATTTAAGTCAATGGCAAATTTGCATTGATACTTAAAGTATCAATGAAAATAAGAAACTGCTTCTGTAATTATATAGTTGATAGACTGTCCTATAAAGGAATAACAGAATGTGAACTTCATCCTGATTTACACCACATCCATCTTCAGAAATACTTACATTTAAACATCTTCTGGAATTGCTTGGCTCTCATCTTGCCTCTGCAAAATAAGCAACACTGCTCATAGAGAACTCATCAGAGATGTTGGAATTAAACCAGAAACACTCTGATTCCATCTAACCTTCAGAAAATGTAAGTGCCCCCAGTGCTATGTCTGATTTTATATCAACCTGTTAAAACGAGCCACTGAAATGTATCTCTTTTTGAAACTAAGAAATCTGAGAGGAAGCTCTTGCTATGGGGCACTGTTGCTGAAACCAGAGCAAACCAGGGTTAATAAAATGAACAAACACAAAACCAAACACACTTGTCACAGTTTGCTCGCAATCTCTCCGTGGTGCTGAAGCTGAGTTGGCCACATGGCTGCATTAGCCATTCCATCAAGGTCAAGAATCCCAAATGAGTTGCTATGGGAAACAAATTACTGAGGTGTCAGCTGGAGCTGAAGGTTCAGATATGAGGGAACTTTACCCATTATATGCTTGAAAGATTTCCGGAACAACAGAAGCTGGAAAAAAGCATACTGGTAATAACAAGACCAGGAAAGCAGATGTTTCACTGACCTCTGCTCCATGCATTCGAACTCCCCATTTGCCAGCATGCCTGAGTGGACCAGAAAGGAATTGCAAATAACGTGGGATCTCCAGAGGCACAAGTAAATAATTTTTTAAAAAATCAGGTATCAAGTGCTTTTTTTAGAGAAATAGGTGAAAGAAACTCAAAAGCACATGAAACCCCCTGGGTCTTGGTCCCTGTTATTAAAGATGAGGAGAGACATGTCTGATTTTATTACAGCATTCATTTCAGGAGAAGGAATTGAAAGCCAGAGAAGGGGCAACCTACCACAGAGATGAACTCCCCACCAGAACCCAGTTTTATTCACTCTGCTCACTTGCTAAATGGTCACTCTGAACATGACTTTGTCTGGAATTGTCTGTGGAAAGAGAATTGGGAGGACTGGACCTCCTATCCGACACTGACTTTTGTCTTTGTCAAGGCACTCTGCTACTCTTGACCCCAGGAAGCTTACCTCCGGCTCTGTAGGAACTGGAATATTTTCAGTTTCCACCAAACATTAGTTTTGACAAAATAAAAAATTTATGCTTAGTTATATGCGGGTTTGTTCAGAAAAGCTTGGGTAAATCTCTCTCTCCTAGCTTGAGACTGCTGAGCCAGCTCCTCACTCAGCAGCTATGGGATAAGGGACTTCTTTTTCTCTAGTGAGATAGAGGAAGAAACACCTGCTCCTGAGACTCACATTGGATATGACTACTGGGTAAAAAAATAGGCATAATTAATTTCCATTAATGAAGACATTTTACTACATGCACAATGGATAAAATTCTGGCCTATTATTTCCTTGACTTCAGGATAATTTTCCCAGGGACTGTATTTTCTTCAGCCAATTCCTACTATGGCTTTACATTTGAGGGTTCCTTTCCAAATGTGTTAGAGATGGGGCTGGGAGAAAGAATTAGGCACAGACTTTTGTTTTTTAACATCTTGCATCATTTCTACATCCTCTGCCCTACTAAAAATCTTGAAAAGAGAAATGATTGGGTAATTTTTCATAGAAATACTGTAAACAAAACAAAAAACTAAATACCTGTGTAGGAGTTCTTTGCTTTCCCATAGTACTTGTATCTGTATTTATACATTATAGCCAGAATCTCAGTGTTCAGATGACTCTCAATATAAATGTATAACATCAGGATCAGGAGATATATTTTTATAAAGGACAAAGGAACAGGCAGTGAAAATCTTTCCACTTCTGTAATAAGGCATTATTCCTCTCCAAATATTTGTCTCTCTGGCTTTTTCCCTGTGTTACTTGTTGGATTGTGATGATCTAGAGTGAGTTAGAGCTGGATATTACATTTTATCATGGCAGTGACAAAGCCTTGATGTCCTGGAAGATTTTTTTTTTTTTTGCCTTTGGATTAGGTTTTATTGCACTTAAGTATTGTGCAGGAATAACTGAAGGTAATGTCACTGACAGAACTGTGCCAGCAAGATCTGTAAATCAAACCAGAATTTATACACTGTCTGATAGCTCTCTTGGAAACATCTGCTCTGACCCCTAATTTCAAAGAAGGGGTAATAGGGATTTTTTTTGTGCAATTGCAGATGGGAGTGGCTTTCACATTCTCAGGCAGCCTGAAATGAAGCTAGGCTAATGAGAACAAGGAGATTTCTAAATGGAGAGATGCAGCCTCTGCCTGCAGTAGAAGTTTTTGCCAGTGGGTTTTCTTTTAAGCCTTCTCTAGTTAGTCTCATGGAGCAAACACAGGTATTTCTGGGAATGCTCTGTAGAAGAACTTGAAAATAGTCTCCATCGGCTTCAGCTGCTGTCCTTAGAGCTAAAGTGCAAGTGCTTCTCCATTAAGGAGCTCTATGCAACTGGAGATTGCTTTGCCAGTCCCTGAAACGGAAACACCTGGGAGAAATGGAACAGGTGTTCACCTCTGCTCTGGAGCCAGAGCAAAAGTAGAAAAATACCTTAATTGGTGGACCCAAAGAAATAACAGGAGACCAGGAAGCCTAAGCAGAGCAAAGTTTCATTGTTGCTTAGGTGAAGTTGGGTTAGAAATGACTGGTCAATTATGGTAAAAGAACAAAAGTACGATGCTCTTGAGAGCTGGGATGCTAAGTGACTATACCTAGAATTTAGGGGAACTAAGTGTAACACGAAATTCTACACTGGGCCAGTGTCATTGCAAGAAATCTTGTAACTCTTTTCAAAATGACTTTTCCTGAATGATTGGATCTATTATAAGAAAAGTGAGTGCTTTTCTCGTGTGGCAGACAGGAAACTGCTTGATTTATTAAGTTCAATACTAATTTAGCACTGGATTTATCAAAACACAGGCCCATCCTGTAGACTGTGCCTGTGTTAGATGACCCAATGGCCCAAACTGAGGCAATGTGGGCTTTATAGTCCTGACTTGGAGATATGAGTAGCTAGGAAGGATTTTCTCGTCTGTGCTGCCCTGGGAAGGGACTAAAATGGTTTCTTGCAGTGCAGGAGAACAAGACCAAAAAATTAAACACCCTCACTATTTTTTTCCTATTCTCTTTTCCCATTTTTTTTTTACAAAAAGGGGAAAATATTTACTTAGCACACCTTGAGTGTGTTAGGCAGCAGATGAGAAATGGGAAGAAACTGTGTTGGACAGAAAGAAATAGAAAAATCAACACCAATGCAATGAACTGGTGTAGTAGGTAGGTGAGCAAAAAGAAAGAGGAAGTGCAGGGAGCCAGAGCAGATCCAATCTCGCCACATGGCTGGACTGGGGCTAGAAGAAGAATATATGTTCTGGATGGTGTATACTTAGAGTGACTGAAGTATAAAGGCATTAAATCACTTGAACAAAGCCAGATAAACATCAGCATTCAGGAAGATTGTCTCAACCTCAGCAATTTGGGGATCATTCAAGTCAATGATGATAAATTTTGACCGCTCTTAATGTTCCTGCTGTCTTTGCATCCATTATCCTGTAATAAGATGTCTGCTGCATTCTGCTTCCTCCCCTCACCTTTTTCAAATGGACACCCCTTAGCCGGGACTGTCACCATCCCTCCACTGCATCTTTCACCAGTCATGTTACTGAGAATGGGAAGATCAAAAATTATCATGTAAACATGAGATTTTGTGTGCTGGAGGAGCCTGGACAGGGTTCATTAGGAACATATCTAACCTCTGTCAGTCTTGAATACCAATATCTCTGTTCACAAAGTACAAGAAGTGTTGCCAAATATGAAGCAACTGAACCATAGAGGAACCTTTCCCTTAACTCTATTAGTCTGTGATTGCCTTTGCAGGCTGTAAGAGCAATGTTTATACATATAAAAAGGTGGGGGGTTTATTTGGTTGGTTTTGAAGGTTTGGTTTTTTGAACCCATGTAACTGTAATTTGTGATGAGTATTGCATATATAAAAACTGTGAAGTGTGTTTTACTCTGAAAAGTACTATCTTAGACATCTTGTGGCAAACGCAAGAGAAGATGCAAAATTTTAATAGGGAGAGCTTCTGTGTATAGAAACCTTTATATATGCCCGGTTTTATGTTGTATTTTTTTGTTATTTATTCTGATACATGAAATAAAACTCTCTTTTTCTTTTTCTCTTTTTCTTTTTCTTTTAATAGCAGTCAGAATTTTGTTTTTGTTATCATATCTTATCTATCCCTGCTTCCTTAAGACCCATATCCTCTTCCATGTTATTAGTTGTTCTCTTTGACCATTTTTGCCTGCTGTTTGTTCTCTCAAAATCTGTTCTAGGGGTTAAGGGCGTATTTTTCAAAGCTGTTTATGCTCCTGATTATGCAGATAGATACTTGCCAGGCTTTTCAGAGACATCTTAAATGCTGAGGAGACTTGTAATTAATAATACTTCAGTACCCACCTAATTTGTAAGTTTAATTGGGTGCCAAATATCTTTGACAGGCTGACCCAAAGCAATCAGAGCCATGCACAGAAGACTAGAAGTGACATACTTTTTGGACTAGAATATTACATGACTCAAAATACTATTTTCTATGTCTGTTGCTATTTTCCCTTTGCTCTTCCTCACCCTCTTTGAATTCCATAATTTCTTGCAGCTTTCTGAGGGATTACCTACAGCAGATACAAGTGAAGACATAGACACACCGTTCAAACTGTCCATTCCATTGTGCATACTCTCTGCACATGCTGATACTTCATAGAATACTATATTTCATAGAATTGTTTGGATAACAAAGGACCTTTAAATATCATCTAGTCCAACCACCTTGCCATGGGTAGGGGCACTCTTCACTAGATCAGGTTGCTTAAAGCCCTTGAAAACTTCCAGTCTTCACAACTTATCTGGGCAACCTGTTCCAGTGTCTCACCACCCCTTTTTATCCTTTTTTATGTCCAATCTGGATCTACCCTCTTTCAGTTTAGAACCTCTGCCCCTCATCCTGTCACTACAGGACCTTGTAAAAAGTCTCTCTTTCTTACAAGCCCAGTTTAAGTCTTGAAAGGCTGCAATAAGGTCTCCCTGGCGCCTTCTTTTCTCCAAGCTGAACAATCCCAACTCTTTCAGCCTGTCTTTGTAGAAGAGGAGCTTTAGCCTGCTAATAATTTTTGTTGCCTTCTCTGCACATGATCCAACAGGTCCATGCCCTTCCTGGGCTGGATGCAGTGATCCAGGTGGGGTCTCATGAGAGCAGAAGGGGAGAATCACCTCCCTCAAACTGTTGTCACACTTGTTTTTATGCAGCTCAGGCTATTATTGGTTTTCTCTCTACATGTGCACATTGCCAGTTCATGTCCAAGCTTTTATCTACCAACATCCCAAGTCCTTTTCCAACCTTTCAATCCATTCATCACCCAGCCTGAACTGGTGCTGATGATTGCCTGACCTAGGTGCAGGACCTTGCCTTTAGGTTTTTTGAACTTCATGGGGGTCATATGAGCCCAGTCTTTTAAAGTACTTCTGGGTGCCATTCCTTCCCTCAAACCAATCAACTGCACCACTCAGTGTGGTGTTATCAGCAAAGTTGCTGAAGCTGCATTCAGTCCCAATGTCAGTGTTGTTTGACTTGAAATGCTATAATATTAGATTGTATTGGTCCCAATACAGACCCCTGAGTGGTAACATCACTTCTCCCTGGTTTCCACTTGGACATAGAGCTATTGACCACAACTCTTTGAATGTGGCCACTCTGTCAATTCCTTATTTACTGAACAGTCCAACCTTGAAATCTGTATTTCTTCAATTTAGCAGAAAGAATTATTTGGGGAACTGTATAAAAGGCCTTACAAAATTCCAGGCAGATGACACCCATAACTCTACCCTCGTCTACTGATGCAGTCACTCCATCAGAGAAGGCCACCAGATTAGTAAGGCACAATTTGTCCATGGTGAAGTCATGCTGGCTGTCTCTAATCACCTCCCTGTCTTCCATATGTTTTAAAACTCCTTGCAGTGGGATCTGTTCCATGATCTTCTCTCTGCAGGGCTGACTTCCATACCTCCAGCTGAGCTTGTTTTCTTTGAATTTCTTCAGTAGACAAATGAGTAAGACACTATAATCCAGACATAAAAACCACAATGAAGCCCTTCAGAGTTCTCTTAGGTGGTGAAGTTACATCTGATCTGTTGCTTTCTATCTCTGCTGAGGAAACTGACAGAACTGAATTTAATTAGCTGGGGTACTTTATGTTGCTTGCCAGAGATATCTGCAGTAGTTACATCACACATCAATGGAAAGCAGCCTAGTTTTCTTCCTCCAAACCCCTTAGGTACAGGGAATTTAGTGAAATGATATCTTTCAAGATGAAAGAAGTATTTTCACTGGGGTCATCTTTACTGCTTGAAAGTTTATTTGGAGATTTGGAAAGCACCAGCAGGTTAACCTCATCCTCACCAGGAGAAACTGAAAGTGGGAGAGGTTTTGTTTGACTGGTTCAGTATTCTTTTTTTTTCCTTACCCTACTATAGAGAGAATTATTTGATCATTATGAGTACTGTTTGCATATGTATAATTATAATGTTTGGGGTTTTTTTTGCCTCTCCTACTAACACAGATCCATGAATTCATCAGCAACTATTTGTTGGAAGACTAGCAGGGAGCAATGCTCCCAATTCAGCAAAACAATCTGGATCTGTGACCAACATGGACCTGTCTCATGCTTGGTACAAAAATATCAGAATGACTGTTCACAAGATTGCTGCTACCAAGAAGTATTGTGAGCAGCCCCTGTTCACAGCTGTGGCTCACTGAGTTGTCTCCATTAGGATGACTCATGGCCAGCTGTGCATTCTTTATTTGTGTTCTGATTGAATGCTGTGGTGGGGGAAAGGAGGTGAGGACTTAAATACAGCAAGCAGAATTGTGATGAGGTCAAACATCCATGTTTGTCACATTTGGGAACCATTATCTGATCATTTAAGATGTTATATAAATTATTTGCAGAATTGATACTTCATTGGTCTCCTGGAAGTTTCATATAAAGGTGCTGATATAGTTTAAAATTACATTTAAGGTACTTTATAGCATTGTTGACCAAACATTTTCTTTTTTAGCAAGGTTGATGACAATTTTGCTGTACATAATGTACAGAAATATATAATATTATGGAAAAAACTACCATCAGTCACCTCTAATCTCAATAAATTATAATGGCTAAGAGCCATAAGTAATATAGGTGTATATACTAAAAGCCATGTCATTTCTCCATTCCTGCTTGTGGGAACTGGCTTCAAAATTAATTAAGATCTTCCAAGTCTGCAAGAGGTTTCTCATCTTTTCTCTGTGTTTTTGCAATGCTGCTTTTTATTTTTATTTTTCATTAAAAAAAATGGTTATAAATATTTTGATTTGAGATAAAAATATGTATAACAGCTATTGTTTCCAACTAAAAGCAGCAAATGATATCCAGTGCTAGGTCTTAAGCTGCAACTGGTTCAATTCAAAAGACCAGGAAGGGTCAACAATGTTACGAGTCTTAAACTTGGAGAAATAAAAAAAGGATAGAAAATAACATCCTAAACCAGAGGGAGTTCCTACTGTTTATATAAAGCAAAGCCAGTGTACCAAGCACAAAGTACAGGAGTGAGTGGGAAGATTAAATGTCACATTATTCAAGTGTTAGGGCAAAAGACCCCGAAAATTCAGAATGACTTAAGAAGTAGGGAAGTGTTCCAGGTGAAGCTCATGTCAACTGTGGATCTTAAAAATATTCCTCACAAATAGAAGAATATTCATGGAAAATTATCTTTCATCTTGGGGAATGTGATCATAAACTGCTGCAGTAAGGGCAGGTGGTTTCTCCCTCTGTCTTGTGGCTAATGACAGGAATATCTGATGAGTTCACTGAATTGCATGATACTGTCATTGAAGATAATTATTTAAACTCTATGATCACTTTTAAAGACAGGACTGCCACAGGGCCATTAAATTTTTAGGTTTTTTTATTGAGTGGAAGAAGTGTCTCTGTATCTAAAAAGTTGCAGAGTTTGATCTTTGAATTAATGGAAGGAGTTGTTACCTGCTTTGAAGTGTTTGATCTTTTTTGTTCACTGCAAAATTCAGCTGGAATTGATGAAGCCCACCAAAGAGTTTACAGATCTTGAAAAATAACAGCTTCATTGGAAATAACCACTGAGGATTATTTTGAGAGTATGATTCTGATTTCATATGGGAACATCTGTCCTTTAATTACTGTAAAATAACTGCAGATAGGTCAGTGAGATTGTGTAGAAATGTGTGACTTCTAAAAAAGTCTTCTTTCAGCTACATTGGAAGTCTACATTTTCTAGGATGTTAACTGATGTTAACATTTCATTCTTATTATTATAACACCACATACACTGAATAAGTAAAACTTCAGGCTAGTTAGAGAAAAAAAGAGAAAAGAGTGTTACTTCAATCTAATTATCAATTTACAGCTCAACTAATAAAGCATTTTTTTTCCAGAAGGACTCAGGCAAACCATTTCCCTCCCTATTTATAACCACAGCAAAAAAATTCTTTCCAAGAAATTCAGGATAAAAGTTATATCAGTATTTTTTACCTCAATTTTTATGCAGGCTGATTTAAAACAAACAGAAAAAAAAGCACAACACAACCTTAATTAGTACATTTATGCAGATAACAAACCTGTCTTCTTTCAGGGGATTATATAAACAACCTTTTCATCTAATCTTTGCCTCCTTCTTGCAATATGATAAACTATTTATTTTGTACTAGGAAAAAAAGGAGAATAGATCCAACTAAGAAAAAAAAAGCCTAGGAAGTAATTTCTTCCTTGCATTCTTGTGAGCCAGTATTGAAATTATACTCCTAAAACCTCACTTTCAAAGCTATGACTAAAATCTTTGATTACAGTACCCTCTTCTATCAGGAAATTATTTCATTTTTCACATTTCCATTTCCATGCAGTCAAGCAGGACTACTTATATCTTCCTTCCCGAATTAAGTGTCTTGAAGGTCCCAGGTTAAGGTCCTGTTATATGAACACCATTAGAATTTTGCACTGTGATGAGCTGATTCAAATCACTCCGGTATTCTCCATTCCACCTTTTCTAAGGCGTGCCTAAAACTGCAAAATTATGTCCATAATTTCTATGGAAAGTTGAGGGATCTTTTTTCAGCTCTGTATTCCTGTGAAGCTAGATGCAAGGATTAATTTTATTTATTTATTTTTGATAATTTTTTTTTAACTGATAAACACAGCTACTTAAAGTTAGGGAAAAATGTGAAAAAAGGTGAAATGGGATCTGGTATGGTGACTAAAAGCAGTTCCACTTTTGCTTTCCTTAAATACCCCTTGAAATTCAAACTTATTTAAATAGAAATCTGCAATAAAAAGAAGACATGATAATCAGAAAACTGTGCAGCTTTTATTAAAGAAAAGGGCATATATTGACTAGTTATGGCTTGTAAATTGAATGATCACAAAACATTCAAACACTATTTCCTAGTACTGCCTGGATTATTAATGCACTTTTCTTACTCTTCAATGTCCCTCTCAGTAATGGCAGCAAAAATTTAGCCTGACTAGAAATATAATTCAATAAACATATTTTCTTGGAATGGGCAGATTGCTTTTTGGTTTTATTAATGGATTTTTTATTTTATTATACTGAAGCAATGCATTTGGTTTGCAGAGCACTAATTGTAGAGACAAACATGGGGCTTCTTTTGTACAGAATCACCAGAGAAAAGAGAGGAAAAGAACAACTTCTTCCCTCTAAGTAAAGGTTTTTAAGTAGTAGAAAAAAGGAAACACTGGCAGCACCACTGTGGTTCCCTCATTATGGCTGTTAAGTTAAATTTGCTTTGATGTCAGATTATAATTCATATTTATGTCCTGTATTTAATGCCTTGAGTTGACATCAGTTTTTGATCTACATACATGGCAACAAAAGATTATTGTCTGTCTTTTTTATTGTCCTTTTGTTATTATTGTGATTTGCATGGACTTTGGCAAAGGGGCCAACCTTCTCCCTGTGTTCTTATTCCTGCAAAGAGGAAGCTGCGAGAAAACAGAAGGACAGTATGAAATGGTGCCAAGAATAGGTGGTTTAGTGGTTGGGATGGCTCTTGATCCTGACATGGGGGAATGTTTTCCTCTGGACGCCTGTGCTTTGCACCATTCAGAGCTGAAGAGATGCATAAAAATTACCTAAATGGATTAGATCAGTATTTGGGTTCTTAGAGTGGTTAGTAAGGATGATAAGACACAGTTGAAGATAACTGAAGCAGTCATTTTCTATATTCTTTGATTTTCCAGACAAGTTCAACCCCTTATTTAATGAGTATAAGCAACAGAAAAATTATGTTATTTTTCACATGAGCTTTTCATGGTACCTTTAAAGGCTTTCTTATGGTCCTGGGGTGTTTGTACATCCTTACTGAGCTTGAAAATAATTAGCCCACAGGGGGAACAGTTCCATCACAGAAGACGTGGAAATTGAGGTTTTTCCTAGATTTTTACTAGGTGGTTTTTTTTTTTCTTCCTTCTCTTTTCTCTAGCATGCTTTGGCAGTTCCAAGCACTTCCTCTCCCAAATTTTACTGCCAGCTGTCTGCTCTCCTCTCTGGCTTCTGTAGCATGATTCCATCAATCTGGCACTACCTCCTCTTTGTTTTAGAGCTTTCCAGTTATTAAAAAAATTTAAAAATCAGTCTTCATGTTGCCACTTTCTCATATACTCAATAAAAGAAGAGCAGGCTTTTAAGGGAAAGCTGCTTCAATGCCAACACTTTTTTTCCTTTAACATGCATTTATTTCTGCACTTCTAAGTAGTCCATTTCACATGGGTTAAAATAAAAAATTTAAAAAAATTTAAAAAACTCCAAAAAGAAAACCAAAAGAAAAAACACCAAAAAAAAGCTACCCCAACAACAACAAAAAAACCAACTTCAAAACATTTGGGAGAAGTTTACTAGGTACTTCATGAAGTCTACCGATTCATAGGTCAGATCTCTGCATCACCGTATTTGTAGTTATTAGTATTTTCAGTTACACATTCCTCAATAACACTCACAACTATTTATTTTATTAATTAATTAATTGAAATAGTCTATGTCATCTGCTACAATATTCGCCCTTATATTTGAAAATTATCCCTCTTCCATGGGGAAAATCCATCTCTGGGCTGCCAAGGCCTTCGATCTCACCTGGATGATTTGTCAACAAGTGGCACATTGAAGCAGCACTACTGAAGTGGTCCAGCTCTCCAGAGCCCCTAAATACCTTTACAGGATGCATTAAATGTAGCTCAACCTCCCTCTTACCCCAAGTTCAGCTCTGCCTCCCTTTCTGGGTGCAGGCTGCTCCACAGGGAAGGTGGCCTGAGAGCTGACCTTGGCATGGCAGGCACTGCTGAGTTGACAGCAATCTTTTATCAATTTAGATTCTTTGTGGTCATGGGGAATTCTCATGCAGGAGAAGAAAGGAAAAGTTGTAATTTTATATTCACAGCTAGGGCTTTTCCCAGCTCCTGTGCCATTTTGAGGGTGACCTCTGTGGGCTCAGGGACAGATTCTGTCCTGGTAGCTTGGGGTTTGTTCAAAGCAGAGCACATCTAAAATGCCCCTGTTTCCCTACAGGCTCAGTCAAACCCCAACATTTTCCATCTACTTTTATCTAAAATATGTAATAAAGATGGATGGTACTGAAAGTTTCCAGCTGCAGAATTTATACCAGATGCTTTGTTTGGGTTTGGTACCAATTTCCTTTGTTTGTACTGATGCAGAGCTTCAGGTGAATGCTTGTTTCCCTTCTACTTCTTTTCTCAAGTGGATCATGGTCCTACTATACCATACGAACTATGATGTACTGTTGTTCAGCCCTGATACAGTACTGGAAGCTTTTGTTATATGAAAAAATCAGGGGTTTTTTTGTAGTTTTACTTAAACACTTAAAAAAATATTTATCTTTAGTCTGCCACCAAAGTAAAAGTGCTTTGTTAAAATTTGAGGTCAACAAAAGTGTTTTAAAATAAAGGGGATTAGAAAAAGCATACATTACTGATGTTTCGAGGAATCTCCCTGTGAAGTTGTTTCTATTTTTTTTAATAGCCTTCATATAAAACTTTGCTTTAAGCCTCATATTAAAAAAAAATCTTGTCCTTAGGACTTAAAATGAGTTCTATGAAAAGCCAAATCCTTTGGTGAAATCTGTTTTATTGGGCTAAAGAGAGAGACTTTTAATTAAAAGAGTTATCTTCAGCCTTGATAGCAAGTTGTACAGTGTTGATTTGGGCTGTTGTTTGTCTCTTTCCCCAGCACACCTGGGTGGGCTGGGAAGCAAAGGAGACAATTCCTACCCTGAGCAAGTGCTCATTTGGTCTGTCCCTACACTGCCCCAACTCCCTCACTACAAGAAAGACATTGAGCAGTGTGTCCAGGGAAAGGAATAGAGCTGGGGAAGGGTCTGGAGCACAAGTCTGATGAGGAGCTGCTGAAAGAGTTGGGTGGGCTCAGCCTGGAGAAAAGGAGGCTCAGGGGAAAACTTATCACTTTCTACAACTCCCTGAAATGGGTGTAGCAAGACAGATCATCAGGATTCCTTTCCATTATTTCTGTGTAGCCTCAGTGTGCTTCGACAGCAGTGTTTCCCACAGTAATTTGGAGCTACTTCTTCAAATCTCAGCTGGCATCAGAAAAAGCAGAGAAAGGAGGACAAGTTTCAAAAGCAAAACTTCTGTACCTAAAATCCTTTTGTTCCAGTTCTAGAATAGATGAAGTGAAGCCTAGAACAGATCATCATCTATTTATATCCTCAGCTTTAAATATCACACTGTCTCTTGATAAACTCTTCCTTTTTTTCACATTTGAGAAAGAGTTAAGCTGCTTCAGTTTGTTGGGTACAGGTTTGGTTATTTTGGTTTTTTTTGGGAAACTGTCCAACTCTCAAAGCTCAATAAGGTCTCAATAGAGTGGTCTTTAGGACTCAGACAATATCAAGGATAAAGAAATATGTCAGTGACATTTTACCACTTGCTCTTTAGTTTTCATGGTATTTCAAAGTATTTTCTTGAAGTTTCTAAAACAAGGACCTAAAACTGCTGCTAACACCTCCAGTCAATTCACTCTGATCTTGTAATCAAACAAGCCTGCAGAGGATCTGCCCAGCAATTTTTCTGTAAAGTGTTTGAACCTTGCAGGCATATTTCTAGTGCCAAAAATCATTACAGAATTGAAAACCTCTTAGTCAGGTACAATCAAGTGTGAATCTTGGTCTCTGGGTATATAAATTTTTACATTTAAGGCATGTTAGTGTTAACAACTTGACAGCTTGTCTGAAACGATTAATTTTTTAAACCAAAGGATCTCTCCTGTCATAACTTTTTACCATTATCACAGAAGTGTTTGACTACAGCCTGACAGCAAGACATCCATTTCCTTGAAAGTAAATGGCGTCATGATGATGATGATTGCAATTATATTATTCACCCTGTGAAACAAGTACCAAAAATTTGACTAAATTCTGCCAGATTTACACTTCCTGTAAGTACTAATATGTTTTAAAATTATTTTTCTAGACTTCAGTATTTTCCAGTTGAAAAAAATCCTGCTGATACTTTATATGTGTGCAATCAATGTGCACATATTTATTCCAAATTTAACAGATAATCGACACTTTTCTAGAATGAAATTTTGCCATCTTGCTAAAAAATTTCCCCATCACTCTCTGGCTAAACATAAGTGATAATTAATAAATAAATTGGGAGCTATAGTCAGGTAGCCATTTGCAACCTTTGTTATTCTATAGAAAGGAGAATGACACTTTGAGGCCATATCAGCTGGACAAATATCTGTTTGGATCTTAAAGAGAATTGATAGAAAAGAAATAGATATAAAATAAATTTTTATTTGTTAAGATATGTAAGGTTTTTCTTTATTTGAGTAGGTTGTTTTTTTGGTTTTTTTCCCAGTATGGATATTTAAATAATATTTTCTGAAATCAGCAGGATTTGTTGTTCATATTTACTTCAGATTCATGTCAGGAAGTTCATAGAAATTCAGGCTTTTAAAGTGTGGGCTTTTTATGAATTTATTCTGTTCTTTGTAGATTTGACACATTACCACTGCCTCCTTTTGCCTGGATATTGTCAGCTATGGATTTTGACAGGGTGAATCTTTTGCAGGAGCAATTTATTAAGAAATGAGGCTGGGCCTATCAAACCACACCTGATAAAAACCTTTATCCATCTAAAAAAAGTTTAATTTCCACAAATATAAAATTAATTTTTCAATTTCATCTTTTGAAGACACTTTTATTTTTGAATCTTGAGCTTAATAAATTGTTTAAGTTTAAATACATGAAAGAAAACATTTTAGTTAAACTAACTAAACCTGGTCAGCATTTATTTCCTTCAGTTTCCTGAGAAAGCTTGTTCTCATTCTCTTTTACTCAAGCTGTCTTATTTTCAACACAGATTTGCCAAACATTGTTAACCTAAATTCAGAGCTCAATAGACATTCTGTAGGTCAACACCCCACTAAAAGTGGACAGTTAATGACACTGACTTAACTAGATTTGAAGTGGATGGAGAACAGAGATGCTGATGCTGTACATTCCTGTGCCACTGCCCCAATCTACAGCTGTTTTCTGTGAACATCTTTGCTCCTGTTTCTGTAAAGTCCATTCAGTTCCTTTTTCCCTCTGCCAGTACAGGCCATGTTTCACCCCTAAAGCCTTTTTCTCACTGTTCCCACTCTCCAGTCTTCCTTTCACATGTGCATTGACAGTCCTTTGGGCTGTTCTTGCCTCCTTCAAAATCTGGCTCGCGAGGAGGGAGCAGCTTGAATTGATGAAGTGCTCACATCCCTGGTTTTGGCTGGATTGACTTTCAGTCATATTAAATTACCTGACATCTGTGGACTTCCAGTGCCTCTAACACAAAAAACTGTTTTAGGGTGCCCAATATGCAGCATTTGGAACTCTTCTGTAGGCATTGTGGTCAGAATTTTCTTTCATGGCTGACTTAACTAAGAGTTACAGAAGGCTTTGGCGGCAAACACAAGCTAAGAGCTTCTCTCTGAGTGTTTCCTCCTCTATCACTCTGTCTCTCTTGCTGATGGCTGTAACTATCAGTTCAGGATGATTTCAGTGGCCTTGAGATCAGCAAAATTTATTTCTGACAGTGCTGAGATGTGAATTATTATTGATGCTGAGGCAGACTGTGCATTTGTGGGGAACTTCTTTCAGGGTTACACCACTGTAACAATGAGAGAGTTGTCAGACAATATGATTTCTGCTGCATCCTAAGTTCTCTAATTGTTTATCATATTAACCTTGTGTGATCTTGCAATCTCCTGTCTGCAACATTAATCAGCTGACATCATCCTGTGTTCTGAAAGGACATTATCAAATCCAAAGACCAGAATACATCTCCAATGAGAAGGGCAGTGGGGCTTGGTGACCCAGGAAAGGGGATTAAAAAGACCTTTAGCTTTTATCTTTGCCACATAACCTCAGATGAGTCACTCCCATCTTTGGATTGTTCTATCTTTTGTCTGAAGGGGAATTGTTTGAGCTGCTCTGCACACTGCTTGGCACACAGGCTGTGGCTGTTCCTGCACTTACTACTGCTAAAACCAGGAGCTGGCCCAGGCTAGGTCCATTCCAGGTCCAAGTTATCACCAGAAGTCACCTGCTGTTCTGCAGACAGGCAGACACTCAAATCACACTGCAAACCTAAAAAATATCCAGGTCATCTCGGTGTATTTTAAGAATTATTGTTAGCCAACAACTAATTCTAAACGATTTTCAGTGGGAGGATTGCAAAAAAATGGTTGCTCAGAGGTCTAGGGAATTTTAGTTTGGGCAATTTAGGCTTTATTTTTAACTGTTTAGGTGTTTGGGTTTATTCTCCTCCCCCTCACCCCCAGCTGAAAATGGTTACATTTATAATGTGAGTTCATATTTGACGGGAAGAAAGGTTGAAGTTCAGTGAAGTCTGGCTAATGAAATACTTTTGCCATGGACTGTTCTGCAGCGTGATAAATATGTAAAAGGGAAAATTGCACTGGAAGGACAAAAGAATTGTACTTGTGAAATGCAAATTATTTAAGTAATACTTAAAGGAATATTTCAATAATCCTCACTCAGTAAATGAATTGTTTTTATTGTGGGATGTACTTCATGAAAGGTGAAGCAGATGTAAACCTACACAGAGATCAATTATTTGATTTCAGCTGCAAATACAACACCTTTCCTAAATGGTTTGAATTCACTGGATCCCTGGGTTAAACTGATGGATGTTTTCTTTGCGTATCAGTAACATGATCTTTTCCAGACAGTGATGGATACGATTAAATGGCCTAGGGCTCTATTGGAACCAGACACAAAAAATTCCTCCAAATTCTCCTTAGGGAATGAAGCAGTGTGGCTCAGAATATTTGACGTGGCCACTAGCTGTTACTCAGCACTGCTCTGTCAGGTATAAAATGGGTCTTTGTGCTCCCCAAACTGAGCCTGATGCTTTAGATACATCAGGAATGCTCAAACTTGTGCCAAAAATCACTCCCATGTGCCACATTTGGGAGCTTTCTGGAGAGGGTCAGTCCAAGTAAACTGTATGACTGCACATGGCTCAGGCTTTGTGTAGGGGATTGGCTGAGTCTGACCAAATTTGGGACAATAGGGAACCATCTGCAGCAGGTCTGCAGGGTGTTTGGGATCATCTCAGAGCTATGCTTGAGCTACTCTAGAAACAGCAGTATGGATAGGAAGAAATGTCTCTTGAGGCATGAGATTTGAAAAATCAAAACAAACTAGAGAACCAAAAAAAAATTCCTAAAATCATACCAAAATTGCTGACATAAAAGAATAAATGCAAAAGAATTCCTATGTTGGCTTCAAAATTAGCAATTGATCTGACAATTGGTTTAATTTGGGGTAACTTGAGTATATTACAGATGCTAATTTATGCTCCGGGCCTGAGCTCAGCACTGTGCCCAGCAAGAGCCCTGCAGCTCAGATTTTGTGCAGCCGTAAGCTCCTCACTGCCTGAGTACAAGAGGACTCGTGCTGTCAGCACCTCCTAAGCAGCTGCTTTTCAAACTGAGCTGTTTGCTAGGAATGACCTTTGGTCCTTCAAAAACACAAACACCTGCCCCCTGCTCAGAGGGAAAAAAAGGAAAAAAAAAAAAGGAGAAAAAAAGGAAGCCGAGAGAGAAGGTAGACAGAAGAATATGTACATCTTGATGGGAGTCTTTTATTTATTTATATTTTTCAGTTAATAAATCCCTAACTACTGCTACAGTTAGTATACCTCCATTCAGGCAGAGTGAGGCTGGCATGATATTAATAAGATAACACTTACTGAGGAAAAAATCTATTAGAAAACTATTCAGCTATGTTGACGTGGTGAATGGAACAGTTTTATTTCATTAGCATGCATTCAACAAAGAGAAGTTAATTAGTTTTGAGAACTTCTGATATTTCAGTAAAACTTTAGACTAATTTTTGGTTGGATTTTTTTTGCCTTCTGGGGATCCTGTCAGTATTTTCAATTAACAGATTTCCCTGCACAAGCTCTTCAAAGAAATGCTGTTAGAAATAGAGGAGGGCAAGGACTGCATTTTTCATTTCATGGGAAATACACAATTCCTTTCTTGTTATAAAAAGGACCAAAAAAAGAAAACAATCAAGTTTTGGGTATAAATTAAGTTTAAAAATTCTGAACCAAGTTACACAAATACATTCTCTGTAGTAGTTTAATATATTAGAATTTAAATGGAAAATCACTACAACTGCCCTATTCTACCCCATAGTGTGTTCACATTCAAAGACATCTATCTCATTTGTTCCTCTACCAAGAAAGAATTTCCTTATCACTCTTAAAATACCACAAGAATTATCAGTATTTCTGGAGAAATCTTGCATCTTTTCTTGGTTTTTAAGTACTTGTAAGGGTGTATGTGACCTTCAGGCTTTGCTCTAGTATTAATTAAACAGATTTTTTTTAAACATGAAGGCTTTACTGTACTATGTGTAACCAGAACCTAGAGTCTACAGTGAAAAAACGTTTTGTCTTTCTTTGCAGGAGAAACCTGATGTTCTTTTTAAAATGGTATGTGAATAATAGATGCTTCTGTTCCATTTCAGCATTATACATTTATCTACAGTAAACATGAACTTTGGTCTATTATATTAAATGATGACACACAAATGCATCAAAGAAATGGACTTTTGTCAACCAAGTGCCTAATGTAAGGAGTGTAAGTGATGTGTAAGGACTGGCTGAGTGATTCCTGGGTCTGGTACACAGGAACTCTTGATGTAGAAAAAAAAATGTATTCAGATTGCTTTTCTTCCTGTTTACAATCAGCTAACAGTACTCAGAGGCTTCAGCCTTACTGGCCTGTTTCTGTATTGTTTTATCTATCCTGCAATTTTGAATCATCTCTTGAGAAGAATCTGCTGCTCTCCAGGTATGGCTGTCATTTAGTTATGATCGTTCCACCATAAAAATCTTGATTTGTTCACCAAAATAATTTTCTTTATTCTTGTTTCCTCTTCCTCATGGCCACAAGCTTTCCTCATCTCTAAGAACTATGAATCTCATACTCTTTTTCTTCCTTCTTTGATTCCCTCTTCTCCAGACAATTATCTCAACTTTCTCTCTTTTTGCCTTCAGGGCTTAAATTCACTGAAAACTTCCTCCCTTTCAGCTGAGAGTTTGCAGCAATGATCAAACCAACCATAGCTCCCAGTTTTCTGTACTCAAAAATTAGTGTGTTGGGGCTTATGGTTTTTTTTTTTTTTAAATTGGTGTTTCTAAACAGTGAAAAAAATACCGGCCAGTTCTTCTACACTTCTTCCACCACATGCACTCTAAATTACATCACTCTGAGTTCTCACTTCTTCCCTGACTGTGCTTTTAAAGGATTCTAAAATGTACATTTGTAAAGATTGTTACCTAAGGTATTGTCTAATTTCAGGTTATGGAAACTAAAGAACAGGCAAGGAAGGACTGTAACTTCTATGTGAGATCTGAGCCTCCATAAAACAATAAATAATTGGGCATCTGAAATTGCCTTTGAGTGCCCTTGGACACTGCTCAACTCTTCTGTTTCAGCTTCCTTCCTATAGAGATGAACAGCTCAGGGTTCCTTAGAGAATCTGATGCAGCCAAGGACTGCCTTGAAAGAAAATATATGGGCTTTCTTCAGAGGAAGGCACAGACAGCTTTTAGCATGGGTTCAAGATTTAAAAAAATAACCTTTTTGAATCATTATTATGGTTTTGGATAATTTTTTAAACATCACACACTAATATAATCTCAATCAGTAGAAATAATAGGGTTTATTTCATTTGGACTAATGTATTAGAGCTATAGTGATTCTTTTCATAATTAATACTAGCTTCTCAGTTAAATGTTATGGTAAGCAGCTGTAGATTAAGGCAATTTGTGTATATTTTATATTCTCTCATCATTTTTGAAGAAAAATCCCACTGTTGACAGCAACAGCAATAAAAGAAGGTAGGAGTCACACTGTATATAACAGAATTGTTTTACTTTGATCTGCAGATTTGTGCTGTGTGTGGTGGAAGACAGCAGGGGAGGAAGAGATATTAAAAGGAAAAATATTTATAGGATTGTTAGCAAAAAATATTTAAACTCCAATATCAGATCAAGCAAAATAATACAAAATCAGTTTGGGGGATTATCATGTGAAATGTCAAATCTTATATTCCAATAATGGGAATCCTTCAGTTAAAGCAGATAAAAAAGTCTACAACAAATCTTTTCTGGCAGAGTTTTAAACAGATCTTTAATGAAAATTGCCTTGTATAGAACATTTTAATTTTTCTGGGACAAATCTCACATACAGAAGCTGGTGCCAGAATCTTGCAGCAGTTTTACTTCAGTTCTTTCATACTTACACTGCTCAGATTCCCTACAAAGGCACGAAGGCAGCTTCCCCAGGATGCTCTCAGTGAAACGCACAGGATGCAACACCTCCCTTCACATAGATCAGACTTTGATTCATTATATGAGTCAAATTCACACTGTAAAATAAAACAAACAAAAAGAAGTATAAGGCACCTACCACAGTAAACATGATGTGCCTTTAATTACATTTTAAATTAAATAAAGTAATTTAAAAGGGTTTCAAGTTCTCTCTACTTGCTAAAAATTATTGCCAATTAGAAGTATGTTTTGAAAAAAACTTTTGCATCCTATACTAGAACTTGTTATTAAACGAACAAATGAACCAAGAAACAGAACAATACAGAAGATTTTTTGCACTAATTCTGGATTGCTCTTGGTTGGTGTCATAATGATCTAGAAGACTTTAGAAGAAGAAAGGAGGGTAATTTCTATTTCTATGAGGTGATCACTAAAATATAGATTTTTTTGACCAATTTTTTTTAATGATGAATATTATTATAAGCTAGAGTAATTGTCTAAATTCCATTTTCAATACAATGCTAGTGTATATTTCTGTTGAGAACATATCTATCTTCCTAGAGGACAGCCTTGGAATTGTTACTCAATACATCTGGGTTTTAAGCTAGTACTTATTTTTAATTTCTTCTCATCTTTAACAATGAGAAAGATCTACTTGCCTGTAGACATATTTTGTGAATGTTTAAGTTCTTAAATTTCTAAATTTAGGTATTTATATTCATATTTAGAAACTTAAGGTTTAGGCTTCCAAGTCTGAAACTTTTGCCAATGAGGATTTCAGTCAGTTCAAAATGCAGACCATGCCAGGAGCAGCTTGTTTCTGCCAGACAGAGTTACCACCTGGAATATAAAGAGATAAATCCATGGGTTTTGATGTGACTCATGTTGATCATTTGATATTATTTCAAGTAATTCTGTGGTATATAATAAGACACATCCATCAAACAGTAACAGATTTGCTGGTGCTTGTCTACACTGAAAGTGTGACCATAATGGGACCCCAATAAGAGACAAATCAGCCTCAAGTTTTTGCTTTGCTTTGCATCAGGCTTTGTCTTAAGCATGGTCTGATGTCACAACCATTTAAGTATTATGACAAGGAAGATGTCTGACCTCAACTGGATTTTATTTTCACAAGAATAAACCAAATAATTGAAAGATTATTTCTTTACAGGACACTTTGGGTGTCAAAAATAGAGCAGAGATTAAATACACTCACTGTGTAAACGGATAGAGCAGGGAACACAAAAAACCACATTTTTTCCGTGGGGGGAGAAGGCAACTTCAGAAAGCTCAGCCATCAAAGTTTAGATGAAAAAAGAGTGAGGTGGCTCAGTTTTGTTTTGTTCTCTCATGAGAAGTCTCCCAATTACTATAGGTGATCTTTGCATCCATCAGCATGGGGGAAACTGAAGGTGGTTTTATGCTGACAAATTCAAATCCAGAAGAATTATTACTGTGATGGTGTGGGGCTATGGTCACTCTACTGCCATAACAAGAGTGTCTGCATGGAAACTGGTTCTGACACACTGTACTGAGCTCTGCTCTGCTATTATAGTAAGTTGGTATCTATTTCTGCAGGCAACTCTGTGCCCCTTCTTACTTGGTCCTTTTTCCTCTACTAATTGGGAAGCATGTGAAATCCTTCAGACCTTTCTCTGTGTGTGTGGTGGAGAAAGAGAAATTGGATTACTCCCAAAATATCAGGTGTTTTAATTCATGTTTCTCACAGGCCACTCTGAGCCACATACCTCTACTAGTAATATTTCAGAAGTGTTTTATGCTGTGATTTTGGCCCAGTGCAGCTGCACCTTCGCAAAGTGTTCCTGGATGAGATTTAGCAATTCGGCTATTCCAGGGATCCCAGCAGGCAGGTTTCAAGTGTTGAGCTCTTTGGCTGACTGACAGGTCATTAACACGGATGCAGGACTCCTTGCCAGCTTATCTCAGTGTCTGGGAATGCTTCAGGGTACACACAGGTTATTGATGTAGATGTAGCTACAGAGTGCAGCGATTTCTCCCTGGATTTCAGATACCTCCCCACCAATAATTTTAGTGAAATATATGTTTCAGTGGAATACAGCAATAACTACTTAAATAATATTTTTTTTAAAAAAAGAAAGAGAGCAGGAGAGAAAAGAGGAAAAAGTCCAATGCTTTGAATATCAAATATTCTTCAACAACAGTAAAATCATTAACTAGACTCATTTTGAATATTAAAACCAAAATTACACTTTTTTTATTTTTAAAAACATGACACTTTTACATCTTTTAGGCTTGTGATTAAGGTAGATATTAGGCAATTATTATGCTCCCAAACACTATGGAGATTGGAACCAGTTACATATCTTTGGTAAACTGGAAAAAGAAGAGATCTACTGACTGTTTTTGAGAAATGAGATAATTCTCCTGTGTTGCTTAAATGTCTTCAGGGTTTTTTTTTTTTACTCTAATCCTTTGGGATTCGAGATTATTGGGTACATGAGGTAATGAAATCTCTTCTGTGTTGAGGTGGAGGAAAGACTACTTTTATATGATCTACCACAATATGGAGTTCCAGAAGTGTGAAATGTGTCTTTGGATTATGGGAATTACTCTATGCAAAGGGATTTCCAGATTTTCAATAGTTTTCTCTGCAATGTTACCAACATAATCAGAACAGTGAATATTGGTCAAGAACAGTAAGTATCTGTTTTCTCTGACAATTGTCCACCAAGTCTGAGACATTTTCTCCAGCTCCCAATGAGAGGCATCCATTTGGTAGAGATTATTTCACTTGTTCTGGGCTGCTTTCCTTTCTTGCTACCCAAGCTTCTTGGAACCCCTCTGGGCTGACTAAATCACTGTCTGAGTGCTGAAAAACATCTCAATGTATGGAAACAGAAGACATATAATTTATTTTAGTTTTTGCTTCCCACCCTAGAAAAAGAATGTGTGAAAAGTACATTGTGAACAGAAGTTCATGGGTGGAAATAACCCTAAACTGGCAGCTGTTGCTATTTTACCTTATCTTTGTTTATGCTTCTCTACTGTGGAAAAGGCTATTTGACTGATGCTATGAGCAAAGTAGATAATGAGTGTAAAACAAAGCACAAATTAACTGTAATATAAGTTATTCTTTCTCATGTGGCAAAATGTAGGATTTCTGGGCATGCATCCATTGTTCATTATATTAGGTGCTGTACAAACATAGGCCCACTTGCTGGTCTCTGTTTTTAAGGTTTCCAGTTCTTAGAAATGCATTCATCTTTATTTTCATCTGGGTAAAGGGAAAGCTAACATGAGGCATGAGGCTTTGTCAATACAAAGGAGGGAAGTCAAATTAGGAACAGACAGCTCATTGTGCTGAACTGGTGGAGACAGAAGCCACGTGATAAGTCTTTATGCTCCAAGCTTTACCTCTTGCCCTTGGGATCCTCATTACAATCAGTGGGTGTTAGAGCATCATGCTTTAGGGATACACCAAACTGCCCAGAAATAGCTGAGGGATCCCCATATGACACTTTAATGTCTTCTGCAGGTATTTTTATACCACTGTAGACATCACTAATGTCTTTAGTATTAGTGCACTGGGCCCCTAGGGGGCTTAGCAAAGACACTACGTGGTCTTGTAGCGTATTAAGGAATTTGTCAGTTGGCACATATTCTGATAAAGCAAATAAAACCTGTGTTATATTCCAAAACATCACTGCCAAATAAAAGAAAGTCAATAATCTTAGGAGTCTTATTCAGTGGCTCTGGAAAGCTGGGGTGTTCCTGTTGTGGTCTGTGAGGCAGCAGTTCATTTTCAGCAGTGTGCTGGTTGCTGGGTAGTTTTTTTTATGTTCTTAAACACCTCTTCCTCAGCCCCTGCTGTATCTGTGTGCATTCAGCACAGCAGATGCTTCATTACAGTCCTGTGCTGCCAAAGGCTCCTTCTGTGTTCAGAAATTTTGTTCCATGTTGGTCAGGGACTCATTTTGATGGTGGGATAAACTCCATTAAGGCAAAGCTGGATTTGTTGCTACCAAATCTCCTCCATTTTGTCCTGCTGTCAAGGCCTTTGTTTGTCTTCTCTCACTTTCTTCCTCTGTGAGGCGGTGAATCTGCTGCACTTCCAAATCACTCCACAGAACACCTCTCCCAGGATAAGGTGACTGAATTGAGACTGATGCCAGAAAACCAAGACTTAGAGAAGCCCATTTTTCAGCACAGATGTATTTGTGAGTTTGGAGCAAAATAAGAGAGAATAGTTGAGCTTCGAAAGGACCTCTGGAGCTCATCTTGTCTAACACTTTTGTTCCCACAAGTTCAAAATAACCATGTCTTTCTTTCTGTACAAGCCTCTCCAAATTGCATTTGAATACAAACTATGCTGACATGTACATAACCTGGCAGAAAACTAAAATCCTGCATATAAGTAAGATAGAGTCCTCAAGCACTAAGATAATGCTTCTGGGAAAATAAAGATGAAAACAGTTACTTACATTTCCAAGGTAAGAAAACTTCCAACCAATCTTTCAATTATTTTCAACGGCATATAAACATTATTCTCTTGATTTTTCAGGTAAGAATCTAAAATGATGAACATTTACGGGAAACATATTCTGGGAGCCTTAAGTTGCAGGTGCCTAAAGACACGGTGCCTGAGGCACATCTGAGCTTAAAATACAGAGAAGGAAGGAAAATAGAACAGGAAAAATGTAATAGCTTAGCCATCAACTTTCTTCAGTCTATCCCATACATGTATATATCATGTCCTCTAAAACAAGAGACCCCCTGATATCTGTATAGCAGAGCCTCACTTGAGCCTATCAACAATTTTTCTGAGTGGGTTTATTTTCTCATTCTTTCCCCTTTTGCCCTGGCTCTGCACTGTGGCTGAAGTTATATTAGCATTTTAATTTGTGAGGCTAAATTCATAACATGAGTTTCTTGTCTCAGAGTGCTCTCAGACTTTCCAAGTATAGTCCAGACACATGGTTTGGGCTGGTCACTCTTGAGTGCCAACAGCTGAAAATGGGACTGAGAAGTGAAAGTTCACTCTTTTTCTAAGACCATCAGCGCAAGTTCCATGTCATTAAACTTAGTTAAAATCTCAGCCTTATTAGTAACTATGCTCAAATTCTTATGATCTTGGCTTGTCTTTTGAGGCAGAATATCACTTCATCATTCTTCTGAGAGATGTAGTGCTCATAACTGTATTTTTTTCAAAAATACATGCATTTTCTTGTAGTTTCATTGCTGTTTCAGAATGTGACTCTTTTCACAAAAGTCTGGTCCTTCAGAAAGTCTTTTTATTCAAGTTCTGAATTTTTTCCTGTCATGGCTTAGGAACAATTTTATTTTCAGTATTTGTACAAGGTAGTCTTAAGTGTCATTCTCAAGAAAAGGAAAAACAATAACAACAAGAAGAAAAAAACAGTGAAGTATTCAGTTTAATGCTGTCCTGAGCAAAGAAACATTGAACTGTTCTACCAATTTGACTTGTAAAGAAGAGGATTTGAAGACCTCAGCTTGTATTTCCCATGTGTCAGACACTGAATGTTGCTTCTTACCTCTAAGTGTCTTCTTGTCACTGCTTTTTGGTTACCTTTGCTTCTCTAAACTATGTGAAGAGTAAGTTGAGCAGTATCAGGAAAAGTTCCTGTTCAGTCACTCAACTGTTAGAATGGTCCTTGCTATGGTTTTAGCTTTGAACAACTGGTACTATCTGAATAAAATTTAAGCATGGTTAATAGCTTTCCTGGATCTGAAAAGATTCCTAAATATATTTGGGTTTAGCTATACATTTTAGAGTTTAATGACGTGAACATGTCCAACTCTGTGACAGATGGCCTCAGTAGCAGACAATCATCCTGGAAATGTTTAATTTACTAATACCTTCATCTCTTTAGAGATTTATTGTGGTCTCAGTCAATTCCCTCTCCAGAGGTCTATGGAGTTATCGTTATAATTTTTATCCATTTTAATATTATGCACAACTACTAACTGATCATTGCATAGAAAAATTAATCAGTTGAGAAGTAAACTAGCATCCCAAGGAACTTTCATTCCTGAAAACTAAGAACAAAAGAGTGGGAAGAGACAATGGAGTAGAATGATGTGGGACAGTGAAGTGCAGGAATATGAAAATAGTACAGTCTAAATTCCTAAGCCTCAGTCATACAGGCATTTAAATACGTACCTTTACTTTACTATCCCTGTGAAGTTTATGTTGCAGGACAGTGTCTTATTTGGCACTCAGAATACATGAATTCCAGAAAATCAATGGTAGAATAATTCCCTCCTGAATTCTAGAAGGCAAGCACTCTTGGATTGTTTGCATTTTGTTTGGTATTTTTTCACAAAGACAAAGCATGCTGTGTTAAGATTATAAACTGAGGTTTGAAATACACAGATTCTATTTCTTGCTTCACTGTAGCTTTTATTTTTGACCATGAACATTAGATACTACCCAGCATGGAAGAAAATGCAGGTAGGTGCTTGGCCAAAACAGATAAAGCACTCAAAAGGAGGCATTAAGGTGTATTAGTTTCTTAAAATAACCAAAGAAAAAATGTCATTTCTCAGAGAGGATGCATCTAAACCTGTGCAAAAAAAGATAAGAGAGAGGAGTATGCTTAGTTTTTTTGGAGCTCAGGTATCCAAATTAGGTTTGCCCAAATGGGAACTTCTGCCTGCTTGGGATTCCGACATATCATATCATCTCCTGAAAACGGATGGTTGAATGGATAGAAGTGTTTCTCCTTAAAGGATGACTGGAGGAAATACCAGGGAAAATATCTGCTCAGCTTAATTTTGAAACTTGGAATCAAGGATGTTCCTGACCTCCAAAGCAGGAAGAGTTCCAAGAAGAACTGCTTCACTATCTCTCCAGAGAGTATGTTGAACACAACTAAGACATCACCAGCCTGTCTGGGGCCACACCCGGGAAACGGAGTGATACAATCAGAATGTGAATCTCTATCTACACTCTTCTGAAGTCCCAGTTCAGGCAGGCTTTGAGGTATCAGAAACCCTTCCCTTGTGTTCCCTGTGTAAAATGGGGATAGCAGCCTTTCTTAGGCAGATTGTGTGATACTCACCTCTCACAAAGTCCTCTGAAGAAATACAGGCAGCAAAAAACCTGAGTCTACTTCTACTTGATCGTGCTAAGAACAAGTTTGTCCTCTGTCAGCCTTACTGCTTTTCATATTCAACAATTATGTCCATCTTGCTTTGTGGAAGTTTTCATTTTCACTGGTCCATTCATTGTGTCAATGACTGATGTGTAACACACACTCTCTCCAGTTTTGCACCAAACTTTTGCTTGGCTTTCTGGTTGACTTCAATTATATTTCTTCCACACATATTCTTCTTTCACATTTAGAATTATCTCTTTGTCATTTAGGCAAAGAAGCAACGAGGAATGAGAAACTGGGACCTCTTCTGGGGTGTTTGACTTCTCCAAGGGAGCATTTCTATTGTTTTGGTCAGACTTGCCGTTCTGTTAATCACTGAACTCCTTTTTGGGATTTTTACCTTTGTGCTCTAATGAAGCACCTAGAAAGTAAAAATTAATGACAATCTATTGCAGATCACTGCAGTACCAGAAACAATTTTGACTCCTGCAGACACTGGTTTGAGTACCTACTATGAAACAAACATGAAGTGATGAAAATCAAAAACTGCCTATAAGGAGTGTCTGATAATCACCTTTTTAGAAGGATTTCTTGGTCAATAAATTTGTGAGATTATATTAATTTGCCTTCAGGTAAGTAGTTCAGAATGCTCCCAGAGCACACTGTATCAGAATTTGACTAGAAATCCTGCTCTGTTTGACTGGAGATGTTTTCTGCTGAAATGCTGTATTTTGCATGAAATGCAAAGCCAAACCAAGATGCAAATCTGTAGTTATCACTACAGAGCTCTGCACTCCCAGCAAAAAATACAGCCAGGACTACATTATGGCCAGAATCCAGGTTTTGTTAATACATTGTGGCATGGGAAATTATTTTTCAGGTTCCACTGCTTACAGGATATTTATGTAGCATTACTGAGGGTTATTAAGTGGAGGCAGGTGAAATGACTCTTATGTTTTGGTACCTCAAATGGATTATAAGTATATAATGTGCACAAAATATGATTTTGATAATTAAGTGAACTTAATTGTAGTTTTTGTATAAATATAAGGAAAAACAATCACGGAAGGAAAATAGAGCTTTTCTCATTAAGACTTGCTGAAAACGAAACGAAAAGAACCCCTGTAATGTAGCAAAGCTGTTCCAAAGAAATCCACTTCTTTGATCTATTCCTCCACAGCCTTTTTTTGAATTTGGTGAGTATGGCATTGGAAACTTCTTTGGTAAGTTGTGCTCAGATTTGATTCTATCTTGTTGGTGGAGGTCAAAGTGAAATGTAGAAAGATGGTGATGGGGAATAGCAAATAAAGGAGGGAGTCCTGTTTCCCCTGCTCTTATTTTCTCTCAGAGTGCATAAAGATGAATACTTCAGGTGGCAAATGAAGAGGTAGAATACTGTCCTCCTGGGAAAAAAAAAAAAAAACAGCAAAACAATCTAGAAGTGACTAGAGTTCTGGGACTTTGATATAATATAAGAAATGGCATCAGGATGCAACTTTTGGTGCAATGTAAGAAATTGCCTCCCACCTTCTCCATCTCTCTCCAGTTTTTCCGTCAGTGACACATCAAAGGCACCATCAAAGCCTTAAGATTTAATGGGGAGGAAGATCAAAAATAGGTAATTTATCACCCTTATAATTGCCAGATGTTATTTTGATTCCAGGGCGAGCACAGAGAATTGGTTGCACAGTTTTCTTATCACTGTTGACGTTGGTTCTATGGAAAAGCACTTTGGTCTATCTTTTCTTAATTACTTTTTCTATTTAGAATGTAAAAATGCTTTGTATGGTGCAACCTATTACTGATTCATCTCTATAAGAAACAAATATGCTCATTTCATATGTACCTGGAAATTCCCTTAAAAATCCATCAGCTCCCAGGATGTTTGCTTGATGACATTTTGTCAGGAAACCATTCTCTCTGCATAATACCCCCAGCCTGAATATCACTGAAACCTCAGGCACAAATTCCTTTGTTAGAAAGCTATATCAACTTTGGCATAAAACCAAGAAAATAACCCCAAAATATTTCATCCAACACTGCAATTCAGAAGGGAGAAAAAAAGAAAAAAAAAAAAAAAGCCATTACCAGGAATGATTGTGTGTTCAGGACCGCTTACTTCATTGGAAAGTAAAATGGGCCATATCCAGCTCACCAAGCGTGTGGAATATATATCAAACATTAGAGCCTGACATCCTCTATTGTCCTGGTTGATGAGAGCATGTGTTTGAACAGAAAGGTCATGCCCAGTCATGTGTGCTGAGTGTTTAGCTGGTAATGCAAAGTCAACAGTTTTTTTCCCCTTCCTTCTCTCTTTGTTTAGGTAGTTGAATACTGACACAATATTGAGGGTTGCCTTGTATTAAAATCCTCAACTGCAGAATCTTAAAAGTTATTTAGATTCTGCTTCACAGCAAAAATTTTCCTAACAATGTGTAATCTTACAGTATTCCTTTGTTAGGAGTGTCCATCTGCCACTTCCAGACCCAAAGAAAGTCTGTGATGAAGGGCAGTAGGTATTTTTGTCCTTCATATGTATCTACATGTCTGGTTTTGAATCATCCTTATCTACATGCATTTCTGTCACTTATGGAAAGAGAGGAGTTGTAAAACAAGGATGGTGGAGGTGACTAATATTTCCTTCAAATGATAATAGGTAAGAAGTCAGAGAAACAGATCTTTTTTCCCTTCACACTAAATATTTTTCTCCCTTTACAAAATATATGACAACTGAGCATTACTAGGCATATAACCCTTTTGGCAGGACAGCTTTTTATCCCAGAAGTAAGGAAAATGGTGAGAGTCGACATTTGAGATACTATGATCAAATTGAGAGACCATTTGATTTCTGATGGAGCAGAAATTCTATTTTCTCAAAAAACAAGTGTTAGATTCAATGAGTTATTATGACCTTAAGCAGTTCCAGTTCTGTCACTGATGCTGAATAATTCTCTGTCCTTATTTCCCCTCCTGTGTTTTGATCATCTCATCTGCTCAAAAGGTGCATCTGGACTGCCCTGTATTAATTATAAAGTTTTGTATAATAAAGTTATTATGACTCCTAGAAACACAATTCCACATAAAATTTGAGTGATAACAACCCTGTCATTTTCTTGATGTCAGAGCTCATCAGAGCAATGCAGAATAGAAAAAAAGCTTTGGCCTTGGCAGTTATAATCAAAGTTTAAATTATAATTCAAATTTTCATAGAAAATACTTATTTAATTTGTTTATTAAGATACCTTTCCATGCGAAAGTCATTAGGAAACTTATATCACTCTCAAGCTTGTTTTGGTAATATAGTGGTCTCTTTATCTCCTAGCAATTACCATCTGTCACCTGAATGTTTTCCCTAGAAAACCAGGAAATTGAAATGTATTATTTGCAGTATCAGATGGCAGAGTACTGTGTTATGTTCTGTACATTCCATTACTACAGTTTTCAAAACACTTGAAAGATTCAACACTCATGGAAGAAATAGGATCTTGTCCAAGACTTCAGTTAAAAGAAAGCAACAAAATCTCCATGGTGCTGAACACTGCTGATTCACTGTTCTTTCTTCAAGTTAGTTTTTAGTTTTCAGAAATAAGATGTGTAATGCAGATGTGCTCTGTGTGATGGTGGGGGGGGTGGGGCAGGAATTACTTAGGCATACATCTGACATAAAAACATTGATTATCAGATATTTCAAGTATAAGGTACCACAAAGGAAGGATTAGATATCCTGTTAAGGTACTTGAATGGCATACCTAGTTATTTAAGATAAATATTGTAAGGCTTGACTATTCTTTGATATTATAGAACAGTGAGCTGTGATCAACAAACCATTTTTATCCTTCCTTTTTCTGTTGGAAGCACTCTCGGAACCATACCTTGCAATAGGAGCCAAGTGTTGGAGAATAAATGCTAATTAAGTGAATCCCAGGAAGCTCAGATCTAATTCTTATGCTCCTTTATGTGCTTCCTATGTCATGTAGATGACCAAATGAAGGATTTATCAATATCCTCTCAATCTACTTCTGTACAAGATTTGGTTTGCAGCAGTCTCAGAGCCTATGGCAGAAAATGTAGAGCTGGTATTGCTCCTTTCAGCTGCCTATTTATCCAGCATAATTTAGGAAAAATTTTTCCTTCTGTGAGCCAGCAAGGGATTTCCCTTGTTTCCCACTTCCACACCATTCGTGGTGTTGTATGTGTTTCTTTCTGTATTTGATGCTTCTGGGCTGTGTGCACAACATAAAGAGTCCTGTTTGAAAGCCTCTGACCTCTTCTGAGCCACCGGTAGGCTACTCATGAAGGCATAGGTTGAAAAACTTTTTCTTAAAGAGAAAAAGCTGGAATATGTCCTTGGAAAATTTTATGTCAACACAGAATTTCATGTAATCTCAAGCCACTCTTTAACAGTGTGCACAGATGAAGATATCTGCCTGTTAGCTGAAAGTTTGTATGCCTTGTAAGCAGACAACAAACAAGCTATTGTAATAGCAACAATAACAACAAAAACATATATTTATATTTACTCCAGAATTCAGTGTATTTAAAAATTCTGCTACTATAATTTCTTTTTGGAAACAAACAGGGCAATCTGTTCATCAATGCAGAATGGATTTACTAGGCATAAAAATGATCCAAAATGCCTTCTCCAATCAAGACAAAAATACTTTCATCTTTTCCATCAATAAATGCCACTAAGACCCCATCAGGTCTCGTGCAGGAGACTTATGTCCAAAGGAAGTATTTCATATGACAGATTTGACTCTAAGATAAAAAGTAATGATAAAAAATGTACATATGCTTTCATTTTTCTAAGAGGAGGGGAGAAAAGAGTGAAGATGTCTGAAGAAGTAAGCTTTCTGGCTCTTATATTTTTTCCGCATTTCCTTTTGTATGTTCTTACTCTTATTGACAAATATTGAAGCAGATCTAATTAGCAGTAGAATATTTGTGTCTGAGGAAAGGCCATCTAACAAGCCTACACTTGGCAACAGAAAGGTGAATGTTCATCCAATTCTGTAGGAAATGGATTTTTAAAAGAAAAAAATACTCTTCAATCTGCAATTACTAGATAGAGGTGCTGGGATGTGTCCAGAGAAGAGCAATGAGGCTGCTGAAGGGTTTACAGCACAAGTCTAATGAAGGGCAGATCGAGGAGCTGAGGGTGTTTAGCCTGGATAATCAGGGGACACCTTATCACTTTCTACAACTACCTGGAGGCGGTCAAGAGGAAATGATCTCACGTTACACCAGGAGAGGAGAGGTTTAGATTGGAAGATTAGAAAAAAATTTTCACTGAAAGGGTTGTCAAGGACTGGAACAGGCTGCCCAGGAGAGTTGTGGGGTTTCCATCCCTGGATATATTTAAAAGACATGTAGATGTGGCACTTAGGGATGTGGTTTAGTGGTGGACTTGGCAGTGTTAAGTTAATAGTTGGACTCTGTGATCTTAGAGGTCTTTTCCAACCTAAACAATAATATGATTCTATGATTTATAGTGTCTTTGATCAGGTCAAAGTCTAGGAAAGGGGACTCATCAATATCAGGATATGGTAGGTTTCCAAAATCATTACTGGAAACCATAGCCCCCATAAAAAGGAAAAATGTATCCCTGTAGGGCAAAAAAATATTTTTTGTGTTCTTAATTAAGTTGTACAAACTCCTCATTTAAAATAAAGGAAGGAAGATGAAGAATTCAAATCCTTAATTTCTATCTATGCCAATTATGGGCCATGTTCAGTTACTCATTTGACTTGTATTAATATTTTCTTATTCAGATCAGTCATTAAATTCAGTGAGACTACATTACGAGGCACTTCTGTCTGAGTAAGGGTGATGTATTCTGTCCAGTGGATTAATTTCCAGAATAGCATACTGCTCTTAAAGGGAAGCAGAATGTACCAGCTGGGTTAATGAAGGAGTGAGGACAAAAACCTCAGTTCAAGCAGAGCTATCAACTAAAGCTTCATACATTGACACACATCACAGCTCAGGAGGGGTTTTGGAAACAGGCAGTAGTAGGCAAAAAGGGGAACAGCTTTATGTGTACCTTGAGCCTGGAGACTAAGACAGTAACTGAATCACATCACGTACTGAAATAAATTTTCACTTGATTAATTGTTCTCATCTAAAGTCCTTAAAGAGCTTGTGGCGATGAACAAATCTCAGCATGCACACAGTCTGCACGAGTGCTGAAGGTGTCTCATATTGAATTGTTGACATGAATCTTCGAACCAAGATGATTCACAAATTAGACAAGGAATTGAAATAGGAATTTGAGCTTTGCAGGGACAACTCTCTGTGTCTGTGAGTCAAACTGTTCTCATATCTCTGTTGCTAAGGGCTGTATCTCTCACAGATAATGAGGCAGGCTTTCTCCATTAAGATGCACTGCGGTCATTTGAGTATATATTTTATATATTTTGCTGCAGACATAGCTAAATGTTTCAGATTGATGATCTTACAATTACAGAATCATTTAGTTATTGAATTCAGGTGTGAAAGGAGCCCCATTTTCAGCATGGTTGCCTGCCACAAGTCCAGTGGGAATTCTCCTACTGTCTTTGGTTAATACACTGAGTAAATACAGTGCCTAGAAATACTACTGTTTTTACATACAGAGGGTTCAAGCTTTCAGTCTTCATAAAAATGACATAAGACCATGGAAGGCAGATTGGGGGGGGAAAAAAGTTCATGCTATAATTTATGAATATTGGGATAATGTGAAGTTACAGACAAAAGAATATCAACTGATGTTATAGTTAACAGACAAAAATAAGTTCCTTCAGATGACTAGGTTATCTGGGGTGCATAAAAATTGTTGTCGGTGGTGATAGTAGTAGCAGTAGTATAGGTATTAATTTTCTATAAGTGTCTGTTTCTCTTTAATGATTATATAGGGCGAGCAGAGAAGTGGTTTAACAGTTCAAGTCAGTGAGGTGAATCTTACACTAGTGCTGGAGGTGCTGTTGACCATCCAGGGCTCACAGGTAGGAGACTTGCTGACATATTCAAGGACATAATTACCTTTAATATGCATTAAAATAATCTTAGGATCATTAAAGTTGGAAAAGATGCCCAAGATCATCAAGTCCCACCTTTGATCAAACACTACCTTGTCAACTAAACCACTCACGGAGTGCAACATTCAGCCATTTCTTGAACAGTTTCAGGGATGATGATTCCACCACTTTGCTGGGCAGCCTGTTCCGATGCTTAGCCACCCTTTAAGTGAAGGAATTCTTCCTGATGCCCAGCCTGAACCTCCTCTGGCACAGTTTGAGGTTAAATCCTCTTGTCTTGGTTCCAGTTTCCTGACAGAAGAAACAAACCCCCACCTGGCTACAATCTTCTTTCAGGGAGTCAGTGATCAATAAGGTCTCCCCTGAGCCTCCTTTTCACCAGACAAAACATCCCTGGCTCCCTCAGCTACTCCTCATCCAACTTGTGCTCCAGACCCTTCCCCAGTTCTGTTCCATTCTCTGGATATGTTCCATCACCTCAGTGTCATCCCTGTAGTGGGGGGCCCAAAACTGAAACCAATCCTTTTCCACTGGGTCACTTTCCAGGCACTCTTTCTCCAGTCTGGAGCTCTGCAGGTGTTGTTGTGACCCAAGGACACAACCTGGCATTTTGCCTTGTTGAACCTCATAAAACTGGCCTTAGACCACTGATCCAGCCTGTCCAGACCCCTGTGCAGAGCCCTCCTACCCTCCAGGAGACCAACACTGCTGCTGAACTTAGCATTGCCCATGAACGTATTGAGAGTGCACTCAATCCCCTTGTACAGTTCATCAATAAAGATATTAAACAAGACTAGCCAGTACTGAGCTCTTGGGAACCCCACGGGTGACCAGCCACCAACTGGATGTGGCACCACTCATCACCACTCTCTGGGCCTGGACCTCCAAATAGTTAAATAATTAATATTAAATAGTAAAACCTTAAAAAAATGTGTACAGAACACATCTCAAAACTATGACAGTCAAAAAAGCTCTGCACCTTTTGATGACTGTGACAACTTAAATTTTTCCAATAATTCAGCATCTCTAGGAGTGATTGCAAAGGCAGTGAACAGGATTCCTCCAACTTGAGAGAAAAAAAAAGGAAGATCTGTTTCATATTTTTATTTTGTCAAGAAGCAAAATCTGATATCCCTGAGAACTGGTAGGACCATTATTGATTCATTTACTGAGTAATCTTATATAGCAATTTCACACAGCATAAAGTGCTCCTTGGTGGCCCTATTTTTGAGCAAAATAAACCACAAATCTGATAGTATAAATAGAGGAAGGGAACTACCATATGTTTCTTTGCTTTAAATAGCCCTTCATGTGGACAGTAGTGTTTCATAATAAAGTCAAATGTTTCTGTGTGGAAAAAGAGGAAAAAAAAGCTTTCAAGGAAGCAGCCTCCCTTGCAGAGAAAGAACAGTCTTACACAAAGAAGAAAAAAAAAAAAAAAGACCTGACAAAATCTATCTTTTTCTTAGTCAGTCTCCTTACCTATATCTGGTTTCAAAAAGATTATTTTAATTACCTACATCTGTTAACATGAGATATATTAATACAGGAAGATTCATTCATCCCACATACTATCCATTCATCTAGCCTAAATTTTCCCTTCTCTATAATATCTTCCGAAGGATGCAGAGTAAATGGGTTCTTGGTAATAGGATCTAATAAAATAGTGTATATGAGAATATTGTGAACAGATTATTTTTCAATTAAATTATCTTTCCATTAGAAGTATATCTGCTGAATATTTTTCACCTTGGCTTTAATGTGCTCCATTTATTTATTTAATGAAGATATGAATGACACTGCATTCATTCTAAATTTCAGTTTTCATAATGGAGTGGTCTTTTCAGACCTCAGCAGGACCCATAATTTCCTGTGCTGAGGGTTGTACAAACATACAAAGAGGAGATTGCTCTTGGTCTGATTAATTTATTATCTAAAAGATAAGCCAGAAGTAGGATACACCTACATGGTCTTTTGCCCTCTGAGCAGACATGAGCTCATTCTATTTGCATCCAAAGCAGATGGAAATTTTGTCTGCCTGTGCTCCACATTAACTGGAAGCCTTGTGAATACAAATAACATGGTGTTTAGCCCAAGCTACTGAATGCTGATGAAAGATGTTATATCTTAACTTGTGCTTAGGGATTCCCATGGCATCTTCTCTTGAGCATAGTTAAAGTGAGCTCTAGTCTTCTGAAAATTATTATCTAGATGACTCTGAAGAATACAAAATGGCAATATGGAAGATAGAAATATGATTTTTGGAGATGTCTGGATGGGTAAGACGAAGGACAGGGGTGGCAGTTTCTTGGGGAAGGACTGAGTAACTGAACATTCAAGTACAAAACCCAGTCCAAGGCAGAATTGGTGTGCCTGTGTCTGCTAAAGTTAGTCACGACTGAGAGTCATTTAACTCTTGGAGTGATCATTTAACTGTCTAATAATTAGCTTTATTAACTCAGCTACTCATTTATATTCCCTCTGGAGAGAATGGAGGAAAGCAGACACTCCCAGACAAGTTACCTGTCCAACTGCCTCAGACAAATTACGATGGACTGGGTCATCTGTGGGTGTGCCTTTTCTCTCCTCACCTATCTACTGATAAAAAAGACTGCACTTTCATTTTTAGATTACAGAACTGCTTCCCCTTGATTTTAAAATGCTTAATGTTTCCTTGAATTGCCAGAGTCTCTGTTCTGACCTGCAGCTGCCTTCAGCTGCTACAGGACACTGTTTTCATTCTCCTTTAATAACCTTATTTTCTGGGTTTTTTTCCTTATTTTCTGCTGCTCTGTAGATTTCCAGTCACCAACCCCACTCCTAAGAAAATATAAAAAAGAAGAAAGAAAAAATAAAATAAGAATGGTGAGAAAAATAAAAGCGATTGCAAATCCATTTCGTACTCACCCTCACCCAGGCTGAAATTATCCTGTTCACTGAGGCACAGGTGGTGATTTTCCTAACTTGATTTGGTCATTAAAAATCCTCTAGCTGCTTCAACACTTTCTCCCTGAGGCCCCTATCAGCACTCTCTTCTCCAGTGATTAGAACAGAGCCGATTGGCCTTCTGAACTTATTACAACCCTTTTTCTAATGATCTCATAATGACTGCAAACCTGAGCCCAGCAACCTGACAGATAATGATGTCAATTATGCAAAACAGAAATGAAGGCTTTGAATCTAATAGACTGTATTGGGGGTACTGCGAGGAGGAGAATTATTTATAGTTTCACTGAATAACTGTCATATTTCAAAATATGTCAGTAACAGTTAATAAAGGGGAGGTTGGGAACACACAAAGAGATGCTGGTTATAAGACCTTTGAAAAATTTGAAAAAGAAGGTAAGTTCTTCCTTCTTCTTTAAGTCTTATGATTATTTTCGACTCTTGTGCTAATCCAGTGAGATTTTATGACTTCAGTCCACTCTTACTCTTTTCCAGTGGAATTCCTGTGGGGAATCACAAAGTTTGTAGGCATGTCAACAGTCAATGTCAGTGAATTTTGTTTTAATGACCACTTATCAGTAAAATCACACTCTAACCATTTAACTATGAGGAATTTAAAAAATATTTGTATGTATCTGCTACTATTATTGTTTTTGTTGTTTGTTTGATTTTTATTTTTTATTATGATCTAATCACACACAAGGTTTCCCAAGTTCTCTTGGTTGTGAAGAGAAACCTCAGCTCTGTGACATGTTGCTTTATAATATCACCACTCATGGATTAAAATATGAGCTAGCATTTTAGAAAAAACTAAGAGAGATTTCGCTTTCAGCCTTGAATAACCAAAACTTGTTCTGCTTTCTTGGAAAGCTCCTGTAACTGTGTGAGAGCAGTGCTTATATTAGCTGTGCCATGAAGCTCAGTTTTTGTTAGGACATCTCATAACTCAGCCAGTGACAAGAGCGGATTCCATGTCCCAGCCCAGATTTCTTGTTACTAATCTTCATTGTCCTATTCCAGTCATTCCCACCTTCCCATGATCCCCAGGCAACAGTAACCTCCTAGCTCTTAATTCTCATGGTATTTTGACACCCCCTAGTGAGCTGTTCTATTTAGACCTCAAAGATTGAAATCACAGAATCATAGAACCTCTAACACCATCGAGTCCAACTAACCACCACTAAACCATGTCCCCAGGTGCCACATCCACACATTTTTTTAACACTTCCAGGAAAGGTGATTCCACCACTTCCCTGTGCAGCCTGTTCCAATGCCACCACTCTTTCAATGAAGAATTTTTTTCCTAAGGTCCAATCTAAACTCTTGGTGCAACTTGTGGCTGTTTCCTCTCATCCTCTCACTTATTACCTGTGAAAAGAGACTGATGTTCCACAGTTCTAAAATGCAATTATTGTTATCAAAATACAAATCTGTCCCAGAGTAGCTAAAAAAGTTGTAGGTTCAGGACATTCTGTGTCATTTCTTGTGTGAGAAACCAGAGCCTGCACAAAGGAAAGTCTTAGAGACACAAAGAAGTTAATGATACGGAGCACGACACTTGTGTGATGGGAATAATGGCATTACAGAAGAGGGAATGTGCTTTGTAGTGGTGTTTCAGTGTAAGGCTGGACCTGGGAAATATGGAAATTATATCTTTTTATTCCTAACTTAATATGACCAGAAGCAGCAATCTTTCAAACTGACATGCTACATTTCCCTTTCTAAAAAGCAGTGATAATACTGTAGCCAGTTACAGGAGTGGGAATAAAAAAGTGCCTGTAATCAATGCAAATAGATGCATAATATTCTGCAGGTCTGATCCAGTACATAATGCAATTGACAGGAGAGCTCCTATTGATTTCCACAATGTTAGTCCAAACCTTGGCTGGCAGAAATGTTTCCCCAAAAAATCATTCAAACTTGGTTATTTTTCTCATGTTAAGAAAAAATAAACACATGGATTTTTCAAAATCAGATACTTTTCATAGGGCCCTAAGATCCAATAATTTGCAGTGAATCATAAGTACTCTTTATATAATTTATTGCAACATGTTTGCAGATGAATATTTAAATGGTGTTATTTATAGTAGCATAGGAAATGTGCTTGTAATGATCTCAGCATTTACCGGTAGAGAGAGATGGTGAGAAATCCTGCACAGGGGCAAACTCAGAAATTGGAACTGAAAAAAAGTTCTGCAGCCTTCAAGCTGAAATATCGCCTCACCATAAATGTCAGATTTTTCTTTACAGTGGTGCTACTGTGCCATCCAGTATTTAGCATGAAATGTGACGGTCTCCATCACTGATACACACCACTCTCATGAGGTATTACCTGGAGAGAAACTTCTCTTTACTCTGACTAATCACAGTTCTACTCTGTGCCACCCCACCTTGTGATGCTGAGGAGAATGTCCAAGTTGGGTGACCTCCTAGGGACATCAACCAACCAAAAAAAAGAAAAAAGCCAAACAAAAAAACCCTTATACCCCAAAACACCAAAGAGAAGGAAGAAATTAAAAATGTGAATCCTGAGATTTTAAGTTGTATTTTGATGCTGGAACCAGAACACCATGAGTCATGGCTATCTCTCTACTACATTGTCAGTAAAATGGAAATTTAATATTTCTTTCACTGTATTTTTCCCAGAGATTAATGGGTGTTGTAAATCTTTAGATCATTTCACTGAGCTGATGGATCTTTACATATGTTGCGCACAAGTCAACCATTAATAAAACAAACAAACAAGGAAAATGTAATTCATTCTTCTGCTACACAGCTTGTATATAAATACAGGTAATAACGAGGTATTTTTTATCTACAAGTATTTTCCTTACTATATTAGATCTCTTTAAACTAAGAGTATTTTTACTCTTTACTGGATCTCTGAAGTTACCCCATGCTCCCTACAGTGATGCCCCCACCAAGACCTGGGTATTTGCAGGATGTCCTATGATCAAGGGAGATAATTTACCACTTACTGGTGTCAGCAGTTGGACATTATTTTCAGAGAGCAGTTCTAGAGTAATTAACTGAATGGGGCATCATAAATATTGTGTTTAGCTTCTGTTGTGAATAATTTTTTTCCCAAATAGAAAACCATTTCATTTTTATGCTTTTTTTTTTGTTTGTTTTTTTGTTTTGTTTTTGTTTTTGTTTTTTTTGATACTTGGAAATAGAGATAAGATTCCAGACATACTCTTGGCTGGAAACCATCAAATAACTGCTCATGTTTTCATGCCTGCACTCCAGCACAGTGGTACCAAATTTTTTGTGCTCTTGTAGTGCATGTTCATGTCTAATTTTCTCTTCACTACAACTTAGTGTAATAAGCACAGTGACTCTGAAGTTGTTGCTTGGACTGCAGTCCTTTGGATTTTATAACATCTTTATTTTCTACGAGACAAGCGACTACTTTGTGGAGCAGTCCCACTTTAAAAAGCTTTCCTTTGAATGCCGCAGTGCAATGACAAATTATGGCACACAAAATATGCATCTTAGTACTTTGAGATCAAAGATACTTAATTTTGATCTTACATTTAATTGATTATTTAATATTAGCACGTATTAATGAGGGGTATGTTGAGAGTGGCATTGACAGTGAAGGAACCAAAGATACATTTGTAATAATAATGCCTTTATTTCCTTTTCATGCAATTACATCTTGTGTGATGGACAGGAGTATTACTTTTTTCTGTCCAGAGAAAAAGATATATAGCAATAGTTATTAAAGAGCAACAGGAGAAATAGATATCACCTACTAAATGTGTCTGGCACTTTCATATTGTTGTGAAAGAAAAGCAAAATCTTAGGTACCAGGTATAAGTAATGCTCTAGTTCAGCTTCTGTGCCCACTCTACTCAATGTTTTATTTCCTCCTGCAAGAGCTTTTTCCTTTTGAAAATTACAAAAAGTTACTCATTTTCCTATAAGAAAAAAATTCTATCAGATTTAGGAACAGACTTGTATGTCTCTGAGTATGTGACTAACCCAGATGTGGTTTTCTTACCATTTAAAAAACCCACAGTTGATTATTACTTATTTTCTCTATATGTCCAGGACTTTTAAAGTAAAAACCTACCTTCTTCTGCACTTCAGAAATACATGTCAAAAGAAACTCAACCCTGAAGACTGTAATGCAAAGATGAAACAAAACATAGCAGGCAACTATGGTGGACAGAAGGTGGGAACACAAGGTATGAAGAGGACAATCATTCCCCATGTCATAAGCAGCAGTCATGACCCACCAGCTGCCTACCTGCTGTCAGGAGTTTCATAGATGCCCTGACAGAGACCAGAAAAGGAAAAGAAGTGAGGTGCATGTTAGCTAGAAGTATTACAAAAAGACTTCAGTGGGAATTCTGGAATGTTATCGTATCTCATGACTTGCCAAAGCCCTTGGGTGTGAGGGTAAGTAGGATTGTGCATTCACCTTTCATCATGCTGATCATCCCTGGAATGACTGACTTAATGGCTTTTGTTTTTCTTGCCCCTCAATAACAAGACAGCATTATTTATGAGGATGTGAGCATTGCAAATATAACTCACTGAAATTTCTTATTTGTCAGTCATAAAAAAGACATCTGGGACTTGGAAAATTGGAGCCGTGTAAGCAGCTGTTGACACAACCATGAAACTTGAGGAGGCAAAATACACTACATTCAGTGCTGCTCAATCACCACATGGTCCTTGTTATTTCCCACCCATGGCAAATCCAGACTTTCTTGTGTGTAAAAAAAAAACCTTGAGGGTTCATAGATGTGAATGCACTTCAGGGCATGTGTGTTTGTACAGCTGCTTGTGCAGTGCCAGCACAGTCCCAGCCCTGGCTGGGCAATCTCAGTGATGCCCCAGCTCTCAGGTCATCACCCAGTCCTCCAGGATGACCTTTGGGACTTGGAGAAAATGTGTGGGACTTAAAACCATTTGTGGTTGAGAGTGTCTCCCTCCATTTGTCAATGATGACAATGAATTTCCTTTCCACGTGCTTGCCAGCAGCTAATTATTTCCTCCCTCCTCCAGACCACAGTGAGAAATGATACCTTAAGCCACAAATAACAGCAGTTCATTAAAACAAAAGGGAAACTAGTGATCACAAGTTCTTGTGTGGCTTTGTCTGGTGAGGTGATAACTTTTTGAGACAGGATGTCCTCTAAGGGCTGGTCTTCATGACAGTTAATTACTTACTGATGCAATGGAAGTGAGAAAATGGATCAGAACACACACAAAAAAACTTCTTATGTCTGCTCATGCAGCTCTGTCACACAGCCTGAAGTTATCAAGGAAACTTTCATTTGCACAACCCTCCTGTTGGGAAATGTTCTAGTGATATAGAGCAAATATTTGGGAAACATATTTTGAGAACAGTGAAAAAAAGTGAAGGGGCAACTGGAGAATCCTATTCCTTCCACCATCATTTTTAAAGTTCAAAGATCAGATCATCTAGTACTAGATTTGCCCTGGAAAGCATTTGTTTTCTTTTTTTTTTTTTTTTTCTGAAGGATAAATGCCTTATTTTATCTCGTCTAAAACACTGAGGAAAAAAATCACTACTCAAAAGGCTAATAAAGAAAAATTGTCTTGTCTCAAGTCTTCCTGGATCTACAGTAAAAGAGTGAAGGGAAGGACAAAACACTGGAGAAAATATCATGATAGTGAAAAAAATCCAAAGATGGTTTGGCAGCATCTCTGGAGGTCCTTTAATCCAACTTCCTACTTTGTGTGGGACTGCTGTTTTTATCGGGTTTGCAAAGGTTTACTTAGACAAATCTGGAAGACTTCTGGGAGAAAGATTCCACAAGGATGGTTGTTTTATTTGAGAAGCTGATGTTTGTTATGTTCTTAATTTCATGATTATGACCACCATTTATAAAGAGAATATGGGGCTATGTGGAGATGCTCCAGCTGCCAGACCTGAGGTTCCCCTGAAGCCCCTGGTGCAGCCCATGGTGAGGCAGCTGTGCCCCTGCAGCACATGGGAGTCCATGGAGAGCAGAGATCCACCTGCAGCCCCTCCAGGACCCCATGCTGGAGCAGAGGTATGCCTGAAGGAGGCTGTGACCCTGTGGGAAGCCTATGCTGGAGCAGGCTCATGGCAAGACCTGTGGCCCATGGGAGGATCCCATGCAGGACTAGATTGTCTGGCTGGAATTGTGACCCCATGGGGCACCCACAGTAGAGCAGTGTCCCTGTAGGACTGTACCCCATGAAAGGGACTCACACTAGAGCAGTTCATGAAGAATTTCAACCCATGGAAGGACTCATGTTGGAGCAGTTTGTGAGGGACTTCATCCCATGGGAAAGACTCCATGCTAGAGCTGGGCAAGAGTGTGAAGGAGAAGGAGAGGCAGAGCTGAAGCACTATGACTGACCACAACCCCATTCCTAGTTCCACTGTGTCATTCAAGGGAAGGAGGTAGAAGAGTTGGGAATAAAGGTGAGGCGGGAAGAAGGGAGAGATTGAGGAGGGGTGCTCTTAAATTTCTTCTTATTTCTCATTATCCTACTCTGATTTTCATTTACAGTAAATTGAACTATTCCACAATTCAAGTCTGTTTTTTCCATGATGGTAACTGGTCAATAATCTCCCTGTCCTTATGTCAACCCATGAGCTTTTTATTGTGTTTTCTCCCCCTGTTCTGTTGATGGAAGGGGAATGATAGAGCATACTTGATATTCAACCAAGGTTAACCCACCACAGAACCAAGGTAAAAATAACTGCTCAAAGCGCTGCTCAGAAACAACAATTAATCTGAACTCTTTATTTTACTTTTTAAATAATTTTATCTTTAACTTTTGTAAAAAAAATTCTTCAAAGAATTCTTCAAAGATGCTTCAAAGAAAAACCTAAATTATTACAATCATAACAGCTAAAAAAGGAAACAAATCCACCCTTAAAAATAATAAGGCAGCATATCCTATGCTGTGCATATTTGGCAGTGGGACTGGGATAAATGGATCCTTCAGTTAAATGAAATAATACATGGTTTGCTGCATCTGTGAATTAGCTGCATAAAGATAACTGAGGCAGGTAAATGCTGAATAAAACTGGATGATGTACATTAGAGAACCAATTGCATCTGTTAGCAAATAGCCTTTCTATTAGGCTGCCCACTAAGCACTGATGCCAAGCCAGCACTTGAAATGAATGGTTGCAGATCCTAATTTGATAACCGGTATGGATATGCTGGAAGCAATGGAAATGTGTTGATTTGGGGTACTTAGCATGGAATAACTGATGCCTTAAACCAGAAATATTATTCTGTAAATGCTGAACATCTGTGTTCTCCCTGTGACTGCCACAGTTGAGATGAGATTTTCTTAATCTAATTTCCAGAATGTATTTAAATTGGAAAATTAGGCGTTCTATCTATTCCATATGTGCCTAAATGTCAAACTTTCGAACATACAGCTTTTTAGATAGTTAAGGTTATGACACACTCTGGGTCATGGTCTGAGCCAGGATCTCAGCACAAAAAATTTGTCCAAATTAACGGAGCTTTGAGGAAATTCCTTTGCCGTTTTAACCCAGATGTCCAAAGTGAAACTCATCCTAGGTGACATCATTGCCCTACACCCTCCAATGAAATTTAGTTTGCTATTAATAGCATTTTTTTAATTCACAGTTTCACTCTCAGCCACAATGTGGCCATTCCTGGCACAACCTTGCAGTCACAGAAACCATCATTTTTCTCCTTTATAAAGTATCAGGTTCCTACAGCAATTTTTGTTCCTAAATAGAACTGACTTAGATTGCTAAGATAGAATAGAAAGTCACAGAGAATGAGTATCCGGGAATTATTAGATGTTGCTTTAAAGAAAAAGCTGAACAAAGTCATTTTATGGTCATAGGAGAAAGGCCCTGGTACAAACATGTATGTATTCTTACCTTTAAATTAACTCCAGTGCAAGGCTGAGAGAAGCTTGGCTCCATTCTCCCAATGACCTCCTCATAATTTCCTGGCTGTCAGGTCCTCTGCAGCTGTCCCTTCTTCAGGATGAACAATCTACAGTCCCTAAGCCTCTTCTCACTGGCCAGTCCTGTAACCCTGACCATCTCAGTGCTCCCCACTGAACTTCTTACAGTACATGTCTTTCTTGTTTCAGGGAAGGCAAAAGTGGACACAGCATTATAGATGCAGTCTAAAATGTGGGCTGATTCCATGTTCTTTATCAGTCAAAAAGGTGATCTTAGCCTACAGCTCAACAGAGTTCAAGTTTGGTCTGCCTCTGTAGCTCACTTGGGAAGATGTAAACTGGCAAATAACAGATCCCCGGTACTGGACATCTCTGCTAAACACTTCTCTCTTCGCTGACTGCAGAGAGCAGTAGAGACTGTAAAGTCTGGTGGTTCAGTTTAGTATGGGTGGCAAAATATTCAATGGTGAAGGACAAACAAGATGAATATCATGCATGTAGACTGCTCTGTAATTTCCAATCAAAATAGATTATTCAAGTAAAAAGTTGAGGCAGCAACTGAAGGCTCGTAATGGCACAATTTGTGCTTGTTCTATTGAAAGAATGATGAGAGACCATTAGTTTGCAGTGCTGTCAAGACAGGAACCCTTCACTGAGATGAAGCTGATGTGGACAGAAAAAGGATATTTTCTCTTCTTGCTCTAACCAAGGAACTTCAACTTTCAGTTGATGATTCACAAAGGACTTTTTGTCTCCAATGAGAGAGAGGGACAAAAGGAAAACTCAGGTTAGCAAAGTATCACTTATAATTTATGAAATATTTTGTGTCACTGAGACAATAGATTTACAGATCTCCTGAGAAAAAAAAAAACCCACAGAAATAAAATGAAAGAAAGAAAATGAAAGCTAGGATTTCTAGTGGGCATCACGTACAGCTGACCTGCAGATGTGGAGTATCCCAGCCTAAATCCCTAATGCTATCTCTTGTCAATACACTTTTTTCTTCCATTCAGTGTGGTTTTTTAAAATTTTCTGCTCTAGTCCAAGAATGCATATTCATGCATCTCCTGAATATGGTCACCACCAGCTCATAAGTCTCAGAGAAAACTGTCAGCCCTCGAAACACTACAATTTTCTGTAATTAAAAGGTTCCATGAACCACCTGGGAACCACTTACGATGGCTCCATGAACCACAAACAACACTTGGATTTCAGTTAGGGAATCAATAGTCTGTGTCATTGTATCTCAACATATCTGGCCTTGATCCAGCAAATATTTCTAAATTTACAATTTTTCAGACCTCGGTGGGCTTGAAGGTTGTTTTTAAGGTGGAGTGATTTGCTTAATAATGGTCCCTTTTTGTGTGTGTGATTGAGGGGTTTTTTGTTTGTTTGTTTTTCAAGATTGACTCTGTATTTTTCATTTCACTTGAGTTTTCTTTTCGATATAGTTTCAGTTTTTGCAAGTAGACTTAAATAATAAATTAGTATGTCTAAAGTCAATAAAGACTTGATTCTGCAGTTGACAGGAGAAAAAATTCAAACTTGTGATACAACTTCTATTTTATTAAAAGCTATTAAAATCACAATTAAATGCATGAAGACCTCTAAACATTCAGTGATTTTATGGAACAAAGGACTTAAAAATCTTTTGAAATAAACACCTCCCCATCCATTTAGTGTTTAAAAATAGGATTTAATCCCTCATGTTATTTAGGTGTGTTCTGGAAATACCTATTACCTGTTTGTCAAAATAATATGACCAACAAACTCTATTCAAGAGACCTCTCTTCTCATCCACTCTTTCTGCATAAAGTCTTTTCTATCCCTGTTATTCGCTCATGTACTCTTTAGTCAAACCTCCAGTCTTCCCAGTCTTGTTTCATCTTTACAATTGTTTTCCCTCCAAATCAGAAAATAAGCCAGCCACCCAGCAATTCTTGGAGTTCTAGCTGAATGCTTCCATTCCTGGAGTCAGATTTGTTCACTCTCAAGACAATCAAACTCACTCAGCTCTAAAAATCATCAGTCTGAAGTAGCAAGGGTGTTAATTACTTTCAGTGTTTGTTGGAGGCTATTAAGAAATTAATAAATTAAACTTGATCATATTTCCAGGAAATGCTACAGTGCTGATTAACTGCTTGTTAAAATAAGGAACATAGATGAAGCATTTCCATATAATTAATCTCTTCTACTCCTCATTTCTTCCTTTTTTATTGACCAAGATATGCTTTCTGAGAGCAGGATTTAAGCCTAGGAACAGTAGTGACACAATATTTGGAACTGAGCTAAGCACTTTGCCCATAGAAATGTTGTGTGTGTATCTTTGTGACTCACTGTAGCAAGAGATTTGTGGAACACAGGATTAATTGTGTTTTACTCTCAAGAGTTTGCAGGTTGGTGAGAGATGTTCAGCTTAGCAATACAAGAGCCAGTTTTGGATAAAGTCAGATCTCCACCTACATAAACCCCCTTCAATGAACCTGCACTGTACTTCAGCATCTCACCATACTTTGCCTGAAGTTCAGCCAAGCAAAGACTGGCACATTTATATCAGCTGTATCCCTAATTCAGAAAAAAGACTTTGCTCCCACAAAAACCTTGATATTAACAATTAATAATTCTAATTCCTCTCCAAAGTAAACTAGAACTATGGGATTTACCTAACTGATTCAGTCTTGGTGAAAGGTTTGTTTCCAGCTATGAAGTCATGGATTTGTTTCCAGTCTTGCTACAATCCTGTCAGATAAAGGCAGCATCAGAATACTTAGTGAAAAGCTTTGCTACCAGCTAATAACAGCCTGGTTATGGCCTAGTGATTCACACTGATGTATTGAGAGGTCTTAGATCTTCTGTCAAGCTTCATTTACAGTGAAAAGGAGCCAATGACTCTTGTCTATTTTCCTTCCCAGGCTATCAGACCAGTCATCTCCTGACCATGTTTGTTATCCCTGGGGAAGGGCACAATTACACTGATAATCACTTTCTTGATTCAGTCTGACATGCAATTTCTCTTCTTCTCCAAATCCAACAAGTCCTTTTTTAAATACTCTTCTTCCAAAACATATTTAAAGATTACATCTCCCACACAGAGACAGGCATTACCTAACTAATCCTGGAGTTAATGAATACCAACTGAAAAAAAAAAAAATTGATCCTTTCCAAGATGGTGGCATTACTTTAATTGTGGTATTTCCTCTTATTTCCATCTCCTTGCCTTTGTTTGGACTTTCCTGTTAGAAATAGAAATTCCTCATGGTGAGAGTGGCTCACTTCCTATAAGTCTGTAAGGCACCTAGACAGCTGGAGTGACAAAAAGAATAGTTAAGGAAGAGCTGCTAATGAGCACTGCTGGTGTGGGAATTTTATTATTGTGTTAACTTTAATAAAAAGAAACAGTTGAAATTTGTTCCGCAGAAATGATTTTTGATGGAAAGTTTTTGCGTTGACTGAAGGTGCTTTCACAGAATGGGACTGCTTCCTTTGGGGTGAAAAAAGCCCCACAAGTAGAACCTATTTAGTTCCTGAAGAATGAAACCCCAAAAGCTTTGTCTGACATAATTACATTTGCAATCAAAAGAAAATTGTAAACATAGAGACATATGCACTGCACACTCATACACATCATTCATTCATTTGTTCATTTGTTCATTCATTCATTCAGTCTGGTTCTGGGGTTGGGGAAGAGAGTGAACAAAATTTGAGAGTCTGAATTCTCTTTGATTTTTAATTAAACCATTTACTACAAAAATTTTAAATGTCTGACAGCTGAGATACTGAATCCTGTCCCATTGCTTTGTCTAATCAATACCATATACATATATACATATATACATATACGTGCGTGTATGTATTTGTACATAATGTACTTAAATTTGGTTGTTTTTTCCTCTCATACAGTTTTTAACTCATAATGTGTAGATAAGATACCAGCTCTTATGTCCCATCTGAACAACCTGTTCTAGTGGAAGGTTTCCTTGCCCATCAAAGAGGGGTTGGAACTGGATGATCCTTAACATCCCTTCCTACACAAACCAATCTATGACTCTGTGATTCTATATCTGTTCTGCCAAAACAATTTAAAATCTTATCTGTACTAGACTGGAGTGAAGAAAGATATTTAGCTGTAACAGATTTTGCCCCACAGCTTGTTCAAAGTGATGGTGGCAGCCTGCACAGTCAGTTCTGAACTTCATAAACCCTCACCCTGCAAGCATAATTTAAGTTAATTCTAAAGCCCCAAAGGAAGACTTGGTTGACACCATGGGGATTTCACTTAGTTTTTGAGCTGAAATCACACAAAATGTCCATGAACAGATACTCATCTTTGCATTAATTTAAAACTTCCACCATGTTCCATTTTGACTCTGCAAAGACTCATTCTATCCAAGGTGACCCTACTTTTAATTTGGGTTTTTCAATCCAATACAGAAAACCTGGAAAAATTTCACTGATTAATGGTTGGCATAACTGTAAGAAGATATAAATGTCCCAAACCTATTAATTCGTCTCTTTCTTTTATTTGCAATTACTGCACCACACAAACATGAACCAAGTACATTTCTATTTTTCCCTCTTTCTGCTTTTCTGCACCAAACCAGCAGCTGTGTTGAGGGGGTTTGCTGTCTGTCTAACATAAGTTGTTTATGAAGCACATATCAAAACTTAATTTCTACCTCTGTAGTTTGTAGAAAACCTATTTTATGGAGATGACAGTTTATTTGAAGACTTAAAGGTAGTGTGTGGGATACGCTGAGCTTTGAAGTCCAGACCCTGAAGGACAGACTTATAAATGGTTTGTAACCAACAGTTTTGCTCACAATTCAGACCATTTAACAACTGAGCATGAGAAGGGCCATGTAGTAAGACCAGGGGTAATTTGTTGCAGAGGCCCAAGATTAAAATTTTGATTTATGAAATATGCCTTTCCTTCAGTTACTCCTACAGGACTTCTAGCTGCTGTAAATGTGCCTTTCTGGATTAGGCTGTAATGATTAAAATTATGTCTTCCACTGAAAGTAAGTGCTTAAAACTGAATATGAAATGATGTACTTAAAATTTTCAGTATGAAAATTCAATGATAATCATGCTTTACAGCCTAAAACTACAGGGCCCGATTAAGTTTGACATTAGCACAAACTCTAACAAGACATTACCAAGAAAAATAACACACTCAAATCAGACGATTCAGCTCTTGCCACATTAGGGAAGTAATAAGCTTCTAATATCTTTACTGCAAGACATAGTAAAAAATAGAAAAGCAACTTTCCTGTCAGATGTTTAACATAAAATCAAAACAGATAAGAAAGAGAGGAAATGTAGCTTAAGCAGAAGGAAAACAAGAGTAGCCAGAGGCTGACCTACATTTGAAAAGTAAAAGAACCCAAAAGCAACGCTCAGCATAGCTCCAAGAATGCAATTCCATGTGTTTTCCATGGTATCCTATGAAGTGGTGATGATCCAGCCTGAATCAGTGCAGCAGCTGCTGCAATGATCTATAGGAATTATCAGCAATAAGTCTAAGGGGAGATTGAGAATGTGCCCTCTAAGCAGCTGAATCCTTCTCACCTCCCACTGGACATCAGATCCTTCTTACTCTACTCCACATGCCCAGAGTACCACAGGGCAATGGAGTTGCCTTGTTATTTTCCCACTCTCTGAGCAGCATTATTTTGTAATGAACCTCAATCAGGCTTCATGATTTTTGCAAGTCTATTAGTCAGAGAACCTACTTTATCTTTCCCCCTAGTAATGGGATTTGCAAAGCAATTATACATCGCCGTCTCAGTTGATGTGCCTCGGACTAAAACCATACACATGACTGAATTAGTTTATCACAGTAACACACACTCTGTAACACACCTCTGCTACCTGTCACAACAGCCAAAGAAATTAAATAAAAAGAGAAATCTGGGAAGTTCCTAACTGCTCTTGCTATAGCCATTTTCAAAATCAGTCTCAATTGATTTCTTTTAAGGGTGAGAATAAACTGTGCTCTCATCCACATATTTCCAAGTACATTTGAAAGGTTTGGAATGTGTTGATTATTCTTCTTTATGGAATAACTGAGGAAAAATAATTTATTTTCTACACAAAGGAAGAAATTCTGAGTTCTTCTGGGCAAGCATTGGGGCCAACTCCATGCTGAGTAATTGACTGCTCCTGCATTGCAGTGGAGATATGGGACAAAGACCACCTGTAGAGCCAGTATTTCTGCCAGAGTAACTTTACACACTAAGAAAGTCAAGAAAGATGCTTTGTTGAGCAGTTACTATGTTTAAATGGAAGCGAAGGCGGTGCTGACTAAACTGATAATGGGTTTTATGACTGCACATGAAAATAGATATATCCAATTGAAAGAGTTGTTTAAAGATTTTTCACTACTCCTTGTTTCTTTCAGTGAGAAAAAAAAAAAGAAACAGGCAGTTTTTCAAAAAATGAAATTCATCTTATGCTTTTATCCAGTTCAGTGAAATGTCTGCAGAGCAGATTGCTGAGGTCCAGAGGGATCAAGAATGCAGAATGGAATATATCCATGAATGATCGACAGAGCAGGGATGTTGAGTCCCAGCTAGTAACCTCTGAATTACAGAAGAGCCAAACCAGATAGAATTTTGATCCTCACTTTGTTATACTCAGAGATTCTAAATAGCTAACCCAAAATGCAAAGCTTTTTAAAATTATGTTTCCTTCCTCTTTTTTTCACTTTTTTCCTTTTGACATTTTTTGGCTGGTTTGTTGGTTGGTTTTGGGGAGGCAAGGAGAGTGGAAATGGCTGAGATTTTATAATGTTTAAAGGTCCAGATATGGTGACTTCCCAGCCAGTGTATTTTTCCAAGTATTTTGCCCTGCTCTCTGTGTTGATTTCTTCTATATGCTACTGTACATCTGTTCTCTGGTTATTTTCACTCCAAGCTGGCAGGATTTGTTTCTCTTCCAGCACGCCAAGTAAAAAACATAATCCTGCACTGGGTATAAAATGCATTCCCATAAGATCAACCCTTTCCTAATGAAGTCAGATGTTTTAGTTTTTTCATATACCAGATCATTTACTCTGAGACAATATAAATTTACTACTAGAAACACAGTTGACACCTGGCAGTGCACTAAACAGTACGGGGCTTCCAATCTACATCATTAGTTGCTCATGCTTTGCTGAATCTCTCCTCATTAAACCCCAAATCCTATCTCCAGTGAAGTCTCAGCAGCTTGTTGGTCACTGGGGAGTTCCTTCTGAAATAAAGAAGTAGGGACACTCCACAAATGCCACAAAAATCAAAGGCTGGAGCATCTGTGCCTCTAGTTTCCTCTATTCCTGGCAGAAAAAAGCTTGATGATATTCATGATGGTGGATCCATCATTTATACTTTCCATTTCCCTTATTTGCAGCAAATCCCTGATGCACATTGGCAGACTCAGGCTTTAAAGACAAGCTGGAGATACTCATTACACACTCAGCCTCCTCCAATCAGCAGAGGTATGTTAGCTGTGGTACAGGAATAGCTATCACTTCCCACAGAGATAAGGACCAAAGGGATATACTTTCAAAGCTATAAAACCAGAGTAATTTGATAGTGAGCCATAGAAAAAAAGTTCTGGAATTAAGCAGCTGCAGAAATCTGCTTTCCTGCCTCACTGCTTTACAAATTAGCTGTGGACATTATATGTCTACGACTCAACCATGGGAAAAATCTGGAGGACATTCCTAGAGGCTTGATACTGTTTTGGTACATGTTTTGTGGCCATGAAAAGAAACAGATCCTATTTCATTTGAAATTAAGCCCCATGCTAGATAGGCCTAGTTAGCGCTGTGGTCCAGTATTTGTCACTGGTGACTGTTTCTCAGACTAGACCTTGCAGTAACATCAAATAATTTCTTCCATCTGGGACAAGTTATTGGCTTAGTTGAGATGTAGCTGTGCCTTGACACATCCAGCAGAATTTTTGACTGTGCACACTGTGTTGCTAGATTAGGTTTACATGAAGGAATATAAAGGAACTAGTTATGAAGGAATATAAAAGAACTACTTATGTCAGTATCAGCTACAGGCTAAGAAGCATCCTTCCAGCTTAAGCTCTCTCTGGTGTTTTGTACCACTGGGCAGATACAAAACAAGTGACAGCAGACATGAAATTTGATGAGATTTATTTAATGTGCCCAAGTAATTCACGTTCACAGTAAAAAAAGGTATTTGTATAAAAAATATCAACCCAACAAAAAATTATTAAATAGTGATTACTTAGGTGAATCGGGATCTGGAATGCATAGAGGGGAAGTTTTGAAAGTGCTTTCAGTAGCAATGGAGTTATTTGAGGACTAAAGACAATCTCAGTTGTTACACTGGTCACCTTCAACCTTGTAAAACTCATCTTTGCAGCAGGGAAAAATTGGTGATGTTAAGTGTAGACAGTTATTGGAAATGCAGGGAATGGTACTTCAGATTTAGCAAGGAACCCCTGAAGTGTAGAAGAGATGTGCTCTGTATGTGTTTGTGTACTTAAGAAGTAGTTAGATTTTGAGGAACTAACACACTCTCGTAATGTTCAGCAAACACATTCACCATAAAAAAAATCAACATTCCTATAAAGACTGAATGAAATCTCACTGGACCTATTTTCACTACTAAAAGAATAGTGGAAGTACTAAATTAGTTTGTGGTGAACAGAAAAAAACACAGATAAGAAAAAACTATTTGAAAGCAAATATTACTTGTGATACTGATAGAAATTGACTGGTTTTCAATCAGTGCTCGGCAAGTTCTCTAGAAATATAAAAAGTACTTCTGTCAGATCCATGAATACTAAGAAAATCAAGATTTGCACTCTTCATTGAATTTTTTTGGGACTCTGCACACTGAGAAAGTGTGGAAGAAATTGGTAGGTTAGCTTGATTGCAGAAAAAAATCCTTTTTTTTTTTTCATCCCTCATATTTATTGGTTTTTACCCCTCATATTTATTGGTTTTCACCCCTCATATTTATTTTTTTCACCCCTCATATTTACCAGATTATCTGGTAAGACAAAAGGAAGGCTGTTCTCTGAGTGTAATACAAATTTTACTTTTTTATGTCTTAAGAATTCTAGAAGTTCTTGCGTAAATGAATTTCATTATTTGTCTACCTGAGACACCTGTATTATTGCTCTTGACAGGAAAAGACTGGTTTTCTTTACTTTGGAAATGAAAATAAGGCCTTGGACAGAGGATGACAGTGGGGTGTCCATTGAAAAATCCTCTCCTTATCTTTGTTCACACTTGCTCAAAGTCTTCAGTTTATCTTTGTTGTGAGAACCAGTGAAAAAGGTTAAGACCTTTGCTTAAGGGACTTTACACAGAATAGATTAAATGGGAATATTTTGCTTTGGGAGGGGATGAAGACAGCATGGAGGAAGAGCTGCCTGAGAAAATCTAACAGACATGATTTTATTGGTGAAGGGCTGTGAGTTACTTGTAAGTGGATAATAAATAAGGCAGACAATGTAAGTAATTGTACTGGTTTTTGTTGGCATAATGTTGATATTGTTCACAGTAGCTTAAATGGTGCCGTGCTTCGGGTTTGTGACCAAAACAGTGGGTCTGAGCTGCCTACCGGGTTATATGACAATAGTAAACCAGTAAGACACTAAAGAAAACAGTGGAGCAGAACTGCTGCTAGGACTGAGCAGAGATGTTACTTGCATGGTATCCTTTCCTTTGTTCCCATCAGTTTTCTATTCAGCATTTTCCACCTGACTTTGTGGAGTACTAAGAGCTGTGTGTGGCAGTTGGTTCCAGCCCAGCTCTCGATCAGTACCAGAGCTATCTGAAACAATTTTTACACGCAAAGTGACAAAGATTATAGTTTTAAAAACCCACCGTGGCAACTGATGCATTCTCTCTCAGCCATTTCTATTGTTGCTGTTCCTGTCAATAGAATGGGCTCCTATTGTGACATTTCTTTCCTTTTTCCATCAATCTTTGTCTTAAAAATGGCAGTTAGAGTCCTTACATGTCACAGTCTCTACTGTGCACCTGAAATAACCTCCTATGGATACTGGGGTTTAACTGCCTACTATGTCAGGTTTTTTAAAAAAAAAGAACCCAAGATAGAAACACAGGTTTCTGAAGAGAGGCTTTGTTCAAAGTAAAATTATGCAAGACTTCAAGTTTTATACTTTGGATCTGATTTGAAAAAAAAATGCTGCAAGGGAAATTAAAGAAAGCTAAGTATCATGAGGTCTTTATAATCATAACCAAAGCAGTATACAAGGAGTGAATTTGTCTCTTGCTTTTTGTAGAAAATGTCTTATTGAGTGAGAGCTTCAGTGGATCGATGCCGTGTTTGTCCCTACAGGGTCCCTCGTGGAGACGCTGAGGCGGCACTGCCAGCACCCACGCGTGCACACAACCTCACCTTCGCAGGTGGTCACGAACAGCCGCTCACACACACAGTCTGTGCACGAACCGGAGACAGAGAGGCGAGAGGGGTTCTCTGTGTGCAATTCCGAGGTGTTTAATGGCAACACACCCGAAGGGAACAGAGGCAAGAAGAACCGCCAAACTGAGAGCCTGCGCCAGTTTTATCCCGAAAACTCCCAAAGGCGGGCAGAGCATCCAAAACCAATAGTCTGAGGGCTAGGGGGCAGAGGCAAGGTTGAATGACATAACAGAGACCAATGGGAAAAGGGATGGGAGGGGGAAAAGGCCAGTGAGCAGCAGAATCCAGGCAAAGGGAGAACTTTCTAGAACAGTGTTGTAGGGAGAGATCACTTTTAGGGTGACTTGGGGGGAGTAAAGTGGACTTAGCCACTGCAACAATGTCTCTCTTGAAATTCACACCTTCCTGAGAGGCTTTTCCATAAAATTTAAGAGTTACTTCATAATCAAATTATTGGTGTAAATTTTCAATAAGGAAATAGAAGTAATCCAGTGTGAATAGCAAGCCCACGCTCCCCAGACCAGTCATGTCTGCAATAATGGGGTAAATAAAATACCAAGCGAGAACCTTATTTGCTGAGTTCTGCCTCACTATCACAGCCTGAATGATGGTATCATGCTAATGAAATAGAAATTGCTATTTTGACTTTTTTTAAAGCTTTCCAGGACAGAAAATATTGATTCAGTTCCATACATACTGAAGAGTTATAACTGTACCCTAAAGAGGTGGCCAGACCTTGGCTCCAGGAACCAGTATAAGCAGATGCAGGAGGTAGGAACTAGGAAGAAATAACTTCCCCTTGAACAAAATTGAAAGGAGGAAGATCTAGTGCTTCAGAAGATGGTTCTCTAACCCTTAAATCTCTTCCAACTTCTAGAAAAGTCAGTGGATTTTTTGCTTTTGGTTGCCTCATAGTTTTGCCTCTCCTGTGTTATTAAATTATAACTTTAGGACATATTTTGGAACTTCATGTTCCTGATCATGATAATAGATTCTGAGTGTAACCATTCATAATTCCTATCAATTACAAAGTCTCTTGTGACTGTAGGGCATGGTCAGTATGAAACTGTTTTACTAAAGAGAGTCACACCATCTGTTCTCATCTCCCAGAGGATAATGTTTTCCACAGGAGAACTTTACTCACATAAATGGTGTGTCAGAAACATAAACGGCCAGTCCAAGTCAGTTAATTCAGACTATATTCCAGTGTAACTTGGCTTATAGATGTGATTCTCTGATTGAGAATGTCAGGACATAACCACAGTTTTTGGGTGAAGGGAGAATAAGGGTCACAACTTACAGCTTACTAATGACAACACTGTGGATAAAATACCTAGACTATAGAAACCAGCTAGAAACGAAGATGTTGACATAGTCAAAGACACAAACCAAACCTGCAGATTGTGTTAATTAGGATTTCTGTTTAGATAATTGCATGGGACTGGCAGTACTGTGCTCATCTTGGATTTGGAGGGTGCACATGAGTCAGAACCTTCTATTTCTGTGTGTCATTTTTACTGTAATAAGATTTTTTCTTCTATGTCTGAGAAAGGCTTTTCCTTTTAAAAAACATATTTGAACCATAGAAAGGGAGAAAAAGTCACACCAGGTATGGGAAGATCGTTAAAGAAAACATTAATGAGAAAAGAAGAGCATTAAAGCACTTGACTGTTTCCTTTCCTTATCCAATTTTGAAAACTGTTGGAGATAAGAGTTCTGCATTTGAAAATATTTTTGAAAATAATTTGAAAATAATTCTGCCGCTGATTCTGGTGGTTTGGGCTCTATGTTCTGCTCACTGCTAACAGTATTTCTTGTGATTTATCTCTGCCTTGCCCTCTGTGCAGTTGCATGAAAGACCCTCAAATATCTGCCCTGGAGCTTGGGTGCAGTAACAAATGAGTGAGGTTTTGTCATTTGTGTGCCAATATGACAGATACAATGATGCCTTAAGAGGCCTCCTAGAAACAGAGACTAGACAGGAGTAAGGGAATAAAAGTAGGTATTTATTTGAAAGGCTTTCAAAGGTACCCCCTGGGGAGCCAGGGGCTATTTCCAAGATGGACCCCAAGATGGACGACAGGTCACGAGTTCTTCACACTTTTCTAGGTGTGGTTCATTTGCATATCAGGGTTAATTCTCCAATTAAAGCTTCAATTTTCCCCTCAGCTTACCTTCCCCTCGGCGGCTCTTTGGTTTATACTTTTGGGCCTAGGACAGCCTAAATGTCCTTGAAGAGCAGGCCCAGACAGACTTTGTTATGTCTACCTAGCATGAGAGCAGAAATTAACAGGATACAAGAAACTTTCAGAGTTACACACTAAGCAGTACAGAATTTGAAAAATATAAAAGTTAAAATCTAAGGCATCAACAACAGCATTCCTTCTTCTGCAGCCATTGGATGTGAAGGCTTCCTCAACCTTTCCTCTTGTCCCTCAGCACATATACTTTATTCATACACTTCTTACTGAACTCCCTATCTAGATATTTTAGGAACCCTCTTACAAGTAATCCCTGCTTTAAGGACTCATCTCTGTTTTCACTAATAACCCTCAGTATTCATGTTTCAACTTATCTTACCTTCAAATGCATTCTTAGTGTAGTTTTCATATTTCATTGCTTCTTTATAATGGTAGCTTAGCTATTATTAGCTGGGCTGAGTAGTTGGAAACCCTACCCAATATTAACTTGGTTTTTGTTTTAGGTGACTCTTTAGGACCACTGTTTTTCTTATACCTGTTTTGTCTTTTGACATCATTGAAACGTAAGAACCTTAAGTGATGATAGCAAGAAGAAAGGAGAAACAAAATTGTTTATTCTGTATTGTCAGATTCCTGATATTCTTGTTCATTCATTAGAAGTACCCAAAGTCCCAAAATGACAGCAAAGTTTTTGTGAGTTTTGCCTTGTACAATTATATAGATCCTAAACTGTTTTGTGTATGGTTGGTTGGCTGCAGTGTTGGGGTGTGCCTGTTTGTTTTGGGTTTGGCTTGGTTTGGGTGGTTTTTAGCGTTTTAAACAGCTGAAGAAATAAGTAAAGAAAGAGAAGTAAGTGACAGAAAGCCTTGCATTTTGATTCAAATTTGGTCATATGGGTGCTAAGGCCCAAAGATCTCTTGCATCACTTTTCATAGGCATAACAAAGGAGAGATGAATTAGTGGACCATGAAAATACAACAGCATACATACAACATCTGCTAGGACAGATTCTTCCTTATGGTTTCCTTACATATTCTTTATCCACTGTGCAATCAAAATACCTTCTTGCCTTCCACAAGTATCAAAATCTTTTGCTATCGTTTACCTAGGGTAAACTCCCTGGCTATCTGACAAAATGTGGTTCCTTCCTCAACATTATATCACAGCATTCTTATAGGTCAAGAATCAACAAATTACCTTAACCACAGAATTAAATTGAATCCAATTAACTATTTGGCTTAGTCCCTACAAAGCCAATGAACCATAAGTATGTACTTACAGTTAAGGACATATTCAGATACTCAGAAACTTCTCTAAATCAGGCACAGAGTTAATGATGTTATTTTACTCTCACATTAAAAAAAAACCCCAACCTTTCCATAAATCATGTGATTAGACATTACCAGTATTCCTTCTTTAATAACTAGAAAGCCAGGAACAATTTCTTTTTCCTTTCTTTTTTTTTTTTTAAATATTTCTGTATACTTTCACATGTAGAACACTTTCTTTGTAACTGAAGAGATGAATTACTGTAGAGACATTGATCCTGCTTAATTTCCCTGCAGATTCAACACACTTTGTTCTTTAAACAAATATCTCCTTTGAGCTGAGAAATGGCACATTCATTGTTATTAAACTGCCATTGCTCTTGCAGTCACTGCAGTATTTTTCAGGTCCTTGGCCTTGGGACATCTCTATGGATAACACATTTGGTTATCATTTCAACATTTGAGCTACTTACCCCATAAGAGGATATCTTCTGCAGCATCATGATCTCGGAACAGGGAACATTTTCACAGTTCATAAACAATTATATGTGTCTCTTGCTAAACATTATCACCTTAGGGTATTTGGATACCTAATTTTTTATTATTGTTGCTGTTGTTGTTTTCTTCTCAGAAAGGCAATCACCATACTTAAAATGCATAATTAAAAAATAATAATAACGCAACTCTTCTGCCAGAACTTGACTGGCAACAAGAACTAGGTTCTAATGTGAAGAAATCAATATTAACACACTCATTAGAGCCTCCACACAAAAACATGAGAGAGCTAAAATAAGAATTCTGATGCTCAGTGACCTAGTTTTCCCCAGTCTCAAAAATTAATTAGTTTAAGAAACAATATTTGTATTAAATGAAGAAAACAAACCACTAACAAGACAGCTGATCAAGGCAAGCTCCAATCACAGAATCATAGAATTTTAAGAGTTGGAAGGGATCTCAAAGATCATCTAGTCCGAACCGCTCCATCATAGATACCTCCCACTAGACATGGTTTCTCAAGGCCTTATCCAGTCTGGCCTTGAGCACTGCCAGGGTTGGGATTCATAAAATCTGACTGCACTATTTTTCAGTCTTTATCCCTTGGGAAGCAACAATTCTGAAGCCTTCTATTTTTCCACTATGTGGTAAGTCTATAGCCATCTTCTTGGAAGAATCCTGTGGGAGAGAGTCATGGATGAAAGAAGGGTCCCAGGAGATTTGATTGCTTTTTAAGCATCACCCTCCAAGCTCAAGAACAATAATCATGATTTACAGGAAGGCAAGCAAAGGCAGCAGGAGTCCTGTGTGGATGAAGAAGGAGGTCCTAAAAATGTGTAACATAAAAAGGAACCATAAAAGAGGTGGAAGGAAAGACAGGTTGTCCTGGAGGAATGTAAGGGGCCTTGGAGGTGTTGGGAAACCTGAAGCCCAGGTGGAACTGGTGAGGGATGTAATAAAAAGATTAGAGAAAAGGTGGATCTGCTGCTAATGGGGCAGGATACCTGATGACAAAGGACAAGGAATTCAGTGGCTTTTCTACCCAATCTTTTACTGCTAGGACAGATTCAGGAATCCCCGGTCACTGAGAGCAAAAGGAAAGTCTGGGGTAAGGAAAAACGACTTTTGGTGGAGGAAGATCAGGTCATGTCAGGAAACTGGCCATACAGTAGTCCATGTTATGTAACAGGGCACAGCTGTAGATTCTGAGGCAGGCCAGTGTTGTCAGTGAGATACCACTGGTGACCATATTTGAAAGGCTGTGTCAGGTGGAAAAAATTTATGGAAGTAAGAAAATGTCAGTCCTATCTTTAATAAGGGAAAAATAGCATCCAAGGAACTGCAGGCTGGTCAGCCTCACTTCAGTCCCTGAAAAGGTAATGAAGTGACTGATTCTGGAAGCCATTTCCAAACATGTGAAGGACAAGGAAGTGACTGGGAGGAGTCATCAAGGATGTATGACAGGGAAATCATGCTGATACAGGGGACAATACCATTTAACATCTTCATTAGTGGCTTACATGATGGCACAGAACACACCCAGACTGGATCTGCAGAAAGTACAAAGCAAGAGTAGATGATCCACTAGATAGTTGTGCTGACCTTCAGAGGGACCTTGATAGGCTGGAGAAGAGGGCAGTTGGGAGGGAGCCTTATGAAGTTCAACAACAGGAAATGCAGGGTCCTGCACCTGGGAATACTTACACAGGGCTCCTCGTACCACTAGTAAATTGTACATGGTGTAGGGAGGTTTCTGGGAGGTGTGTAGTTTTGTAAAGGACTTTGACTTCTTTAGCACTAAGAAAAGAAAATGAGACTTCAGTTGCTACAGTTGGTTTTCCCAAACACTTGCGTCCTATTTGTGAAACTAGCAGATTTTAAATAGGATTAGAAATGAAGTAAAAGAGAGAAGGATTCACTGCTTCAGGACTTTACACAAGAGACTTCTCCACATTGTTTAATTTGTACTAAATCTTGCAGCTTTATCAGTGACTTAAAATTAGCCAGCTGTTGTTTCCTGTTGAGAACTATTAGAAAGAGTCTGACTGCTTAGGAAATCCAGATTTTCTCTGAATAGGTTTAAAGAGATAGAGACATTCACTTGCCAAGTTCGTTGTATATTTGACAAGTAATTGGTAGAACTTATTGAGCAATGGGATTTTTTCCTATCACAGGAAGAAAAACTCCTCCTCTACGTCTGGTTGTGCTTCAACTTTCTTGCACTATTTCTTTGTTACCCTGAAGACTAAAAGAATAAAGGGGGCACAGAATTCTGTCCAAAACCAGAAAGACAAAGCACTGAAGCACTTCATAGAATCAGGGAGACGTTGTTCCAAGGCTAACTCCCTGATATATATATAGATGTGGATGTGTGTGTATCTATAAATTCTATATAGCAGAAAGCTTAGTAAGAGAGTTTAGACATGTTATAGCTTTCAGTGAGACTTCTGTGATGTTGAAACTGGTGACAGAATTTCTATTGGCTCTTCGTTGCCATAATGTTTTTCATGAACAGGAAAAGAATTTTCCTGGAAAAGGAAGGAAACAAATTTACTTCTTATTTGTTCACAATGATGAATATGTGAACAGACACGTAAAGGCATCAAATGTTATTTAGCATTTTCTTTCATCCTGGCAATTCATGAACAAAGATGGATCCCTTCACACCCCAAACCTATTGTATTGATGTCTCCTAGTCTTAAGAAATCTTAAAGTAGTGCAGATTAATGTATAAGAGTGTAAAAACCTTGAGCTACATCCAATAAAAGATGCAAGTATGATAAAAAGACTTGCTAAGAATTTAGGCACCTACTTCCAAAGCTGTGCACCAAAGAGCCATATTCACACCTGGTCTTTTCCCCTTATCATCCACATTTCTCTTGTTCAGATCATATTTTGGTTTTCACTATAAATTCCCAAACTGGTTTCCTGAGCTCATCTGGAGGTGACATGCTCAGTTAGTTGTTTAGGTAGATGTCTAAGCTGTCTCCTGAAGGTACTTTGTTCCAAAGTAATAAAGTTATCATAGAATTAATTATTAAAGTTTGGTTATTTGAAGTTTTTTTTTGTTTGGTTGCTATCATTTTTAGTAGTTGTTTTTTATTGGCTTTTTATAGTAGTCTTGACCAGCTGAGTAGCTCAAACTTAAAAATAGTAGCTCAGATTTAAAAGTAGAGGGGATGAAAGGCAATCTGGATGTTCAAATTAATTTATAATTCTAGTCTCTGTCAACAGTACTCAGAATTAATGTTTATTGATGTTCTGAAAATTTAAAAAAACCTAAACCACCAAAAATGCAGATGATAATTCATGTTTGGAAGTATTCTTCTGTCTCATCTGTACGTAACGTCAGTGTGAGTCAAAATTTCCTTGTTCTAAACTGAAATTTGCTATAACGTGATTAAGCCTCAAGTCTCTCCACACCATTCTTTAACAGGAAGTTGATTGGAAGATATTATTAATCCTCCTTTCTGATTCTTGCTAATATCTGAGATTCTTTCCCCTTTTCTCTTTGCATAGGTTTTTCTTCATCTAACCATATTACAAACAGTACTTACATTAGTAATTTACAGATTAACTTCTTTACCAAATAATTTCTATATTTCTGAAGTTTTTGTAAAAGTAGGTTTCTAATGGCTGCAACCTTCTGGTTCTGTGTTTCAAGGCTGTCTATAACAAAGTTCCTGTCTCTAACAAAGTGTGCATTCCAGCTGATGCTTTTCCTGTACTTTTTGCTGGTATGGATTGTCTGGGGTTGTAATTGCTAGATTTAGCTTAGCAGGCTGTAGCTTCCTGAGAGCTCAATGGGGTGCTTAGGGCAGTGCGACCCGGTCGCATCCCGTAGTCCCTTTTGGACATTCCCACGATCTTGCTCCGGCCAGCTATCAGCGTTACAAACAGTGATGGCAAAGGAGGCGAGAAGGGTCTCCCATGAGGGCTTGAGAGGACTTTATTCACATCTTGTCCCCACGATCCCCAGAGGCAGAAAGACCTCGTGGTCCGGGTGCAGGGGATTTTGTCAGGGGCCCAGGGGAGGTCCCTGGGTGGCATTGGGGTACAGGAACCAATGGGGAGAGCCCAAGGGAGTGGCCAGGGTTCAGGCAGGAAACAGTGGGAGAACAATGTGAAATAGGAAAAGCAATGGGTTAACAGCTCGCCACAGTCTGGAGTGTTTTAATTTTGTTATTAATCAGAACCTCTGGACATGTACACAGCAGGTTCATTATTTTATATCACTCCCCTTTTAATGAAACTTCTTTGTCTTTTACAGCTTTGAGATATTTTCACTCTAGAGGCTTGAAATTGAAAATTAAGTTTTAAAGATATTTGCAGGGATGACAAAGGAATGACAGACACATAACACACATGCTGATCTTATAGGCATCATTTGGCAAAGAAACAGGTTGATAAATATGTCTGTTTTGAAAATGGAAAAAAAATTCATATCAACATCATAACTTTTTCAATAAACCTGAGTTAATATTTTCAACACAGCTTAAAATGTGCATAAACATTTCACTGGGAAACTTGAGACATATAAATTCTGATCTGAATAGTATAATATTTTATATGTTATGTATATATATATATATGTTTGAATTTCTTGTTTTTTCCTTTTTCAACTCATCTTAAGGTAGACATCTAAAATGGGTTAGATACATTGCATTCTAGAAGTGGGCATTTAACACTTCACATAAGTGGTTTTGGTTGTTGAAATATCAGCTTCTTGTGTCATTTGATATTCTTATGGGTATCCAAAATTTTTTTGTGTGGATGACAGACATGCACAGAACTCAGAGAAGTTACTTGTGTTTTTCTGGTGCAATGTATGGAAGCTGGGCATTTCTAAGAGGACACTAAATTCCTGTATTCAGCCACTGAAATGCTACTGCAGGGAGTGGGATTCAGCTTGAGACTCAGACATCTAAATGAAGTGTCTTCAATTCAGGTGTCTGCATGTGAGCCAAGCATCTCAACTCCTACCATACTCAACAGAGATTTAGCAAGTGCAGTCAGCGAAGCCTTAAATTCAGCTGTAATTGGGATATATCTCAATTTTTCTATCTGAATTCTGTCCCAAATGTCTCTGTTTGCATGATAGCTGCCTAAAGTTTGATCAGATTAATCTTCAATTATGTGTCACACAGCTGTTGTATACTTCTCATGATCTAGGTGAGGTCGTTGTTCCTCTGTGTCTACACAAATGAAGCAAGTCCAAAGGCTGGGCAAGAGGTAATGGTAAACTAAAAGAAGGTTGATTTAGATTAGATATAAGGGGGAACTTCTTTACAATGAGGGTGGTAGAACACTGGAGGAGATTGCCCAGACAGGTGGTAGGTGCCCCATCTCTGGAAACATTCACGGTCAGATTGGACGTGGCTTTGAGTAACCTGATTGAGTTGAAGATGTCCATCCTCATTGCAGGGGCCTTGAATTAGATGACCTTTAAATATCCCTTCCAATCCAAATTATTCTACCTTTCTGTAAACACTTCTCAAGTGTTTTATATTTTGATTACTGAAATTACTTTTGCTATGATGCCTTCAACACAACTGTCAAGGGCTACAACTCTGTTATCTGGAGACTATATAATGAGACAATTAATACTTGTATTCTTCTCTCTCTTGGAAACTGCTTCTTACCTTGTGTCTTGGATATCAGACTTTTCAGGGCAGGGCTGCCTCCTTATGCAGCAGTGGTTAACAGGTGGGGCTATATGAATAGCACTGAATATTGTTTTGAGTATTGTTAAAAATATGGTTTAAATAAAACAGTTTTTACTTTCATCAAGGTTCTTCAAAACTATAGGAATACAGTTCAGCTGTTTGGTAGTAGTAGTGAATTATCACACCCTATAAATAGAGAAGACAAAAAGGAATATAGAAGAGGCAGCAGCACTGGTAAATCCAATCATGGACATGTATTTATTGAGAATTATTGCATATTATAAGTTTTTCCAGGGGAGTCTACAGAAGTCTCATGGTACCTATAATTGTAATCTATTTTCTGTTGTTCCTTATGTTTTTGATGTTCTGTAGTTCCACCTTTCCTTTCAAGGATGCCTAATGATGCCTGTTGCTGGCTGCTGGCTTTGAAGTGTAATACATTTGTTAAGCAGCTTTGCTATTCACCTCCTCTGTAATGCAATAGATTACTTTGACGTGGTATACTTTTAGCTTTCCACCTTTAGGAGATCGGTGGCTTGGCCGATAAACTGCAAGCAATGACTTCATTACACACCTTTTCATCTTATATGTGTTTCTTCATCAGGGTGCCCCAACATTCAGCTGGGTTGGAGCTTGTTTAGCCTCATTGTGCTCGTTGGGATCCACTCCTCCCTCTTTCTCCATTTCACATTTTAATTTAATAGTTATATTTACTGTTATGTTTATGTCTCATGGAGGCTTTTGATGCAGTTCAGCAGGAGGTGATGCTACTTTTAGCACAGTGTTTTTCTGGTAGTGTAGCTTGTCTAGACTCCAGTGTTATGGGAAGTTTTCCCCTTACTGAGGGCTGTTCTACATTTGCAAAGGCAGAGGATGGCTTAGGTGCTGAAATGTGAGAGCTCTTCTTTGTCTCATTACTGTGATCCTCATTTCTGATATTCTTGTGCTGATTCGATTTTTTTGCAGTGCATTTATTTAATCTGTGGCTTATAAATAAGTCATATTTTCTTAAGTATGGATGACAAGCTTTTGCCATGGTCTGATTTTGATCTTAAGTGAATCATAACACTGTAGAAAAGTTGCTTTGCAAGTGATAATGCTGCTTGAAAAATGAGCAAAACATACTTTAAAAATATCTTCCACCTTAATGTCCATGTAGAACAGATACTCAAGGGTACAACCCAGTGAATTTCTGTGAGATCAGCTGTAATGTACAAACCTGCTACTTGTGGATTGGGAGAAATGATGTACTAGACAGTTCATTGCTAGGAGCTGAGCATAAATACTAGATTCAGGTCAATAATATCTGCAGCTGTTATTTTATATGGCATAGTGAATTTGAGAGGGTAGAGGATAAGAAGAAAATTAGAGCTGATAAAAGGAAATGTCTGACTAGCCTATGAAATTCATGGTCACAAGAGACCAAAGCAAAGATTTGCAACTGAAATTAAGGAGCCTAATTTTCAGTCAGAAAGGAGACTGACCCAGAAGTTGGAATGTGTTCTTCATAACAGAGGCAGAAGAGACTTTTTAACTATTTGGCCTGTTTCTTTTGCCAGTTTTCCCAGACTAGGGTAGATTTATGTCTGCTTTCCAAAATCCTTTTGGCAGAGCTTCACAGAATTTTTTCTAGGTTTGCATTTAAATTCAGGTTTCCAAGCAATCCATATTTCTCCCTTTCTTGGATCCCCTATAAACACTAAATCTTCCACAACCCTCAGATTCAGTAAAGATATATTATTACGCATAAAAATGTAATTAAATTAATGCTCTCAGAATGTCTATGCTGAACAAAATTTAATAACAAGTACTTGAAGTATGACATTACCCCTGTAGAGTATAATGGTAAGATTGGTGGGTTGCAGCACAGTCCTCCAGGTGAGAACTCATTTAGAGGGCCATAAATGTCCTTCTGCTGTCTGCTTTGAAATGAGTCTTTTCCTTGTGCTGAAAGGTGATTGGGAAATGCATTTCCATAAGATGTGGAGATATGGCAGGACCTACTGGTTGCCCTTCACAGGAACATTCTATGAATGACAATTCTTATTGTCAATAATGGCTCTCCAGCTGATGTTGCCTGACAGACAAGGTGGCAATAAGAGAAAAGCTCAAACTTCTAATTCCTCAACGCTATATTTTCATACTTCATGTGCTTGATTCAACAGTTTACATGTTTTTTCCACTAATAATATATATATATGCACAAAGATATATACAAGAAAATTTCCACTTGTGAAAAAATATATACAATACAATGAACTTTCACTGATTATTCTGACACATCATTCCCAAGTGAAGAAATTATCTTTTGTCTTCTACTTGTCATGTTTTTTTGTTGAAATGTGCTGAAATATTTATTATTTTTGTTTTAGATAGTAAATAATTTATACCATTGCACCATAAGTTTTAAATTTATGTTCTTCTTTTGAAAGCCAACATTTGTCACCCCAAAATTTATTCTGATAGTCTATTTTTTACTTTTTTAAATGTAAAAAATTCTGTTTATATTTTCATTTCGAACTATAAAGAACTCCAAAAGAATGTGAGTGGTTAGACATTTTAGAATATTTTGAAAGCAGCTGATTTACTTTAAACATGAGTTATGGTTTTTGTTCTAATTCTTGTGTTTGTATCTCTAAGGTAGCTCTCACAACATCAGGAGGAGAATTTGATCTAGCAGGTTATCTCCCTTCCCTTCTCTTCCCTTCTCTTCCCTTCTCTTCCCTTCTCTTCCCTTCTCTTCCCTTCTCTTCCCTTCCCTTCCCTTCCCTTCCCTTCCCTTCCCTTCCCTTCCCTTCCCCTTTTTTATTCTTCCCTAATGGCAAAGAAAGGGAGAGATGACATTTACACTGTGAGTGCCCTTCACTGCTTTTTATTCTGTTTTATATGTAGAGTAAATATCCACAGCACAAAACCAATAGTTGTGTTAAGGCAAATGAGACTGAGAGGAAGAAACCATTTCTCAGTGATTTCCTTAATAACGGAAAACATCTGGTTGGGTCACAGACCATGGACTGCTGCAGCATTCAGTGCACATGTCAGGTCATGGAGGAAGCCAAAGACACTGTGCCTCTCTAGAGGCCAATAGAGAAGACAAGAAAACATGGAAAAGGTTTGGGTGCTGACACTTCAGGAAAGGTGGATCAGATGGTTGAAAATGTTGCATTTACTCTTTGGCTGTTTGCTAGTTTCTAGAGGGTGTCCATGTATCCCTGAAAAGATGGAAGCTGTACTTGCAAGCTCTTGGAAAGGGGAACAGATTAAAAAACTGCCAAAGAAGATAGAAAAAGCAAGAGAAAGAGTTTGCAGCACATAAATAAAGTAAAATTTTAAAAATCACATAAAGATGGACAAGATTCCATATGCTCACACCATTCCTGACCCATTTTTTTCTAGACTATTCTTAAAAATCTCTAGCAATGATGATTTCACAAAAGTATTCCAGTGCCTCATCATCTCTACTCTTCATCAGTTTTCCAATGTTCAGTGTTTGAACTCCTAACCAGAGCAGATACTATTGAGGGTTTTGTCCTTTATATTTCTTCTTCTATTCCATGTGTGTTTATGCCTACTCTCAGTCTTTATCCTTTGAAACTAAGCAGTCATGATTTCTTCAATCTTTTGTCACTCATACTCTCAAGGACTCTGAACTCATGCTGCTCATCTCAGATCCCTCTCCATCAGTCCCACAACCTTCCTGACTTGTTTTGCACAAAGCAGAACATGTAAATGAAGACTCATCATGTGAATCTGATTTCACAGATGGAGAAGTGATCATCAAAGCCCCATGAAAAGCAGCAGTTCTGATTTCACATGGGTGTCTAGAAGCAGGCTGACCAATCTAACTTAAATCATGAGGAGTTCAGATCATGTCAAATAGAAACTCCCAGCACTCACCTAAGAACAAATCTTTGACTAATATAAATTAGGTTTGTGCCACTAAAGCAATTTATTCCGTGAAACCATTTTGATTTATAGAAAAGAGCTTCCTCACAACTATTTTTGGCAGCAATAATCCTTACAATCATTTGGAAAATGTAGATAGGCCACATGAACTAAATCCCTCATGAAAGAAATTTGGAAAAAGTGCTCAAAATGACAGGGATATTACCTTTCTTATGGCAGTATCCCTCAAACCTTTCAAAGAAATGCTGCATGTCAGAATTCCATTATGAACTCCAGTTTCTGGGTTTAACATCACAGTTGTTTCAAATTTTCTGGGTGCGAAATGGAAATATATGTGTCAGTCTATGTGAAGTTTTCTTTAACTTAAAAAAAAAAAAAAAGTTTAAATCAGTCTTTGAAGAGTGCAGGGCACTCTTTTTCTTTAAGTGGGTTTAAGGCTTTTTTTCTTGTCATATCCTAGATTGGTAAGTCTTCCACTGCTAGGTAAACTACAGTGGAAGAGAGCCCCTAATCCCTTTCAAGTCTTTGCATTCTCTTCCAGATAGTGACACTGCAAAAAAAGACAAAAGGGCAAAAATAACATTTTTTGACAGTGCTCAGAGGGTTGATAACAGCTGCACTTTTGTGCATCATTACTGCAACATCAGAGTAGCACAGGCTGTAACTTCAGCTGCAGAACCCCTGATGCTTGGAGAATGTACAGAGAGTTGTGCAGTGAGTTCTTCATCACATAGCAGCAATTTGGAGGTGCTTTTTACACATGGGTACATCCAAACTGAGGCATCCAAAATGTTATTTCTGTAATTTTGGGATCAGGGAGCAAAGCACAGTCATTGGCCCAAATGATGTAGTATGTCTATAAATGTATTGAATATCCCTACCAAGAAAACTAATTAGTTTCCTCTTCTTGAAGTATTGTATTCATGGTGTAGGTGATGAGTAGAGCAGGAAAACTGGGTGAAATGAGTCCCTTTTGGGATAGAATTCTGCCTTTCTGTTGTGCAAACTGATGTCATCCTACTGTAGCTGGCAGAAGTTATGTGGTTTTACAGAAGATAAATAGCTACTCCCAAACATTGGCATTTACTGGTATTTATTATTTATGACTATTTGTATTCATTTTTTATCTCTCTAGCCAAGTGCATTTTCCCAGAAAAGGCCACAGTGCTTGATCCCTGCCCCGAGGAACTTGCCATCTGATCTGTAATTACTAAGAAATGGCTAAGTCTGGCAATTACTAATTTTGTGCAAGAGGCACTGTATAGTGTCCAAAGAGCTTCACAAAGGGAGGCAACAGAGATTGGAAAATGTCTAATCCTAATCCATTAAGTATTTAGTTCCTTAAGGGAACTTGTGTATGCTGCAAAAAGATAAAGTGATTTCTCTATGCATTTGGCAATTAAATTTTTTATGGATCTTTTTTTTCCTAGCTAGCAGGTACATTACCCATCATTTGGAAGAGTTAAACACATTTTGATTGCCAACATACATGTCAGCAATACCCAATCTCTCTTATTTTAAGCTTCAGAAAACAAAGTGAGAGAAGCAGGAAGTGTGTGGCCCCATACACCTCACAGTGATCCCTTAACTAAACATTAAAGCACCTCTGCTCTTATCGCACTGCACCAGAGTGAAGCCCGTGACACTGATAGGTTTGAAAAGACCACTTGAAATACCCATGGCATTTCCCAAACTATATTTCAGTGGGAAAAAAATATAAATAAAGGGTTCTGCTTTTTTAAAGTCAGCCTCACTCTTTTGAGGATGTTCTGGCTAAATGAACACAGAATCTGTGGTGACATCTCAATCTTCACTAGGTCACCCGCTTTTGATGGCAGCAAATATACATGGGCTTAAAAACATGGTTTTTTTTGCAATAAAGGCAAAATTTACATTCCAAATCTATGGTCTAACCCTTCAAACAAATGCAGGAATGTGCTGAAGTATGAGAACAAAACCATAGCAGTATAGCAAAACAGATGGTTAAAATTTGCATAATTAGTTTTTATGACAATTGATAATTCCAGAATTTGTAGAGATTGGGTCTCATTGTCTTTCCACGGTTCAAATGTATAAATATAAGAAACTGTCCATTGCCACAAAAAATGTCATTAGGAAAGACTGAGAAAACAGTAATTTATTTGGGTGTGAATGAGAACAAAGGAACATCATTCTCTGCAAGTAAACTCTGTTTTGTGTAAATAATGAGGTCACACACTGCATCATCTCTCTTTTTCTCTTCTTTCTTACTGTTTTTGTTTTCCTTACATATAAATACAAAGACATGTAAATTGAGTCAAAGTCTTGGTTACCATGGGTGGAATATTGTAAACAAAGATGTGGGACACCGTAATACAAAGGCATAAATGACACTGTGACACAGAAAAGAGACACCACTGATGGAGTAATTTTAAGGAAAAAGTTAAAAGCTGACACAGGATTTCCCCTTGACATGAACATGTAGTCAACTAGGTGTTGGCAATATTGCTATTTGTGAAGTGAAAACACAGTATCAGCCTGAACACAAGCAAGGTGGGAACTGATGACTAGAAAAACATTAAGCAAATTACAAGGATATCCTGTTTTATAACAGGAAGACTGGCCATGACATGAGCAATTTACTCATCCCCTATGCAATGTGTATTGATTTCTTCGCTTTACTTAATCTGACAATAAATTAATGTATCTCAAATAACTGGAACAGACTAGGATCTCACTTACTACTGATTGTCCATATAAAATATAAAATTGCTGGTTTAACAAATGAAGGAAGTTTAACTCCATCCTATAAATAAGGAACTTGGGCACAGAAAGCAGAAATATGAGCTTATACTGCTGCCAAAGGTCCAACAGAAGCCTAAGTAGTTATATTTGACCTAATTTTGGTGTAGCAGAATACAAACTACTTCTGTTATGTTTACACAGCTTTTGACTGCAGCATAAACCAATCTTTTGTAATTTATGACAGAAGCTGCCCATAAAACTTCAGTCATCTAAAAATCAGACATTTATTGTAAGCTTATTATCAATGAAGAGGGAGATTAGTCTGTCCCAAGTTCCAGTCAGTTCGATCTAAATCATCATAAGCTTGTACTTCAGCAATTGAGTCACCTAACTTTTGATGTCTTAAATTAGTTTTCTCCCTTCCCCTAGGAATTTCACTTGTCTTTTCAAAGTACTTTCCTGAGCACAGTTTCTGGTGACAAAGTTTCCAACACACTGTCATTCACCATACTGTGAAGCTGAATGGAATTTGGGGGAGAGAGTTTTTCTACAGTGCTGCTGTGGCTTCCCTCTTGCCCTAACACAGCATCTGTCATGTGGCCATGTCAAAGAGGCTTTTCTGCCCCTGGTTCCTGTCTTTTACCCATTTAAACAACTTCTTCAGCTTTCAGCAAGATGAAAGGAAAACTGTTTTGTGTTCTGTAAAGTGTAAGTTAAATAATGCAATAAATAATGTCTGCCCCTTGACCTCTCTAACTTCAGTGTTTTGATGGCACCACATGAATTCTAAATGTACATGACTTCATTCCCAGTTCAATCAGTCTTCTCAGATGTTAAGTACAAGCAAATGTTCCAAGAATTTATTTTGATTTGAAGATACATTTGTGAAATACCACAACCAATACATTTCTTTCCTCTGCAGTTCAGTTCCTATCACACAGACATTCCTTCCCTGGCCACTACCAAAGCATGCCGGGAAAAGCCAGGCTCTCTGCTGCGAGGTATTTTGGACATCCACACTTATATCTGGGAACTTACCCATCAAATGTCTTAGGAATTTATGCATCAGACTTTAGATATAAGAGGGAATATTCTTTAGTAAAAAGGCAGAAGCCCAAAACACAAACCCTGTGGAAAAAAGAAGGAGAAATATGTCTGTGAGTGTGGTGTTCTGAGGATGTAGCTCATTATTTATTTTTAATTCTCAGTCCCATTTCCTTCAAATGTCAGTGGAATTTCACTGACTCTTGAATGTGTCAAGGCATCTACTTTCCTACACAGGCCACATAATTCCCTTTTAGTGCTGTAAGTAAACAAAATTGTGCAGTACAGGGTTTGGTGCCTACCCACTCTTCAATCTAACAGCCTGTGATGACCTATTGTTTACAGATGCTGTTCCTGTCCTTGGAAGTATGAATTTCCTTGTTTTTGAAGTGTCCTAGTGAAAAACAAAATACATTGGACAAACACAAAATTAATGGAATCCTTTCAGTGGACTGCAACAGTAAATTGATAAGGTACAAGTAAAGGATAGATACAAGGTATTTGCTGAGCAGAGTTTTAGTGGATGCATTGGCATGCAGTGCCATTTGATTAAAAACTGGTCTCTTAACAGCAGATGAAAAGAAAAGCTCTTATAGCACAATAACCCAAAGAAGGAAGAGTGATGTCATTACATGTTTGTGTCCCATTTCTGCAAGAATCCACATGCAGACAGACAGTAGTCTTACTGTGCACGAGTAGCAAACATCCAGCTCCCCCCCTGCCAATCAGAGCAGTCAGGCAGATGTTAACACAGAGTGGCCAGTCTCTGAGGTCTGAGTGGAGTGCTGCAGCTGTAAAACAGGGGTCACTGAGAGTAGAAACTGGACACAGCTTCTGTTATTTAAAATCCAGTGGTTATACTGTAAAAAAAAAAAAAAAAATCATGGAATCCTGGAATGGGTTGAGTTGGAAGGGACCTTAAAGATCGCCTTGTTTCAAGCCCCCTGCCAGGGGCAGAGACACCTTCCACTAGATCAAAAGCCCCATTCTACCTGGCCTTGGACACTTCCAGGGATGGGGAATCCACAACTTCTCTGGGCAACAAATTGAGTGTATTCATCAGTAAATTTGTGATATAGCTATTGGAAGAAATCAGTGAGGCATTATATGAACATGTCTAATGAGCATAAATATATATATATAAATATATGTATATATACATATATAAAACTTGTCCACATTTATAGATACACAGTAATAATTTTCTCAGATATCTGTTTTCAACACAACACAGTTAAGCTCCTGATTAGCAAATCTGACAACAGTTCTTCTTCCATATACTTTGTAGAGGCTGCCTCTAATCAGCATTGCATTTTAAATAATAAACAGCTTGACTAGCTAAAACACATTAATTTTTACACAATCTATTTTAAACAAGTGGGAATATGCAATTCACACTTTTTTAATAGCTTAGGATTTTGTCTAAGAAGTGTTATGCAAAGATTGCTGTGTGACAGATCATCTGTGTTTACAGTATAAATTAGTGCGAGTGTTATGTTAGCCATTGTAATTATACCTTTGAAAGAGAAAATTGTGACAGATAAAATTGGGTACATTATAAAAAATGGGTCCTGATACAGTTGCATATTGCTAGATATCCAAAGGCTTACACTTTTTCTGTTCTTTTTTTCTTTTATTTTTAGCAAGGAAGTTTTTGAAATAGAAAGCAGGGATTTAGGGGGTTGTTAAAAATTATGTCTGCACTTAAAAATAATTGGAGGTAGTTATATTCTTTACTGTGAGGGTGGTGAGGTACTGGCACAGGTTGCCCACAGAAGCTGTGGGTGCCCCATGCCTGGGAGTTTTCAAGGCCGGCTGGATGTGTCCTTGAGCACTCTGGTCCAGTGGAAGTTGCTCCTGCCCATGGCAGTGGAGTTGAAAAAAGAGGACCTTTAAGGTGCCTTCCAACCCAAACCATTCTATGACTCTATAATTATTCTATATTTGCTCATAAATATTGTCATGGAACATATGATACTACTATTGAGAGAGAAAACTTGATTGTATTGATTAACTTTTCCAAGATGCTATGGGCTCTATGCCATTACATTAAAATCTAGTTTACTCTGGGAGTAAGGTTTTTGATTGTATTGTGGCTACTTAAATACTAAAGTGAAATGTTTTGTCAGCTGTACTCTGCCATTAGGTGATTATTTAGCTATTACTATAGGACTTCTGCTCCAGGTTGGGTATATAACAGCTTAAAATACTTCCATATATTAAGAAAACTCAAAAATATCTTTCTGCTTTAATTTCTTTTTTCTTCTCCCCCTTTTTTTTTTTTAAAGGATAACCAGACAAAAAATTATTCTATGGGTATCATTATGCTTTTTTTCTCACCGCTGACCAGGTCTGTAACTGAAACAACCTTGAGGGCACAATCAATTCTGGAAAGTCCTGAATGAAGCTGTTATTTTGCTAAGAGCTGTATGTTTGGCTTACCCCCAGTAGCATTTACAGGCTGATCCAAGCATCAGGGAGAGGTTTTGTACCAAGTTTCTGTTGACTGACTTCCTCAGGTTCATTAAAGTCTTCAAGAGAAGAAAAATGCAGTTGAAATTCAGATAGATGCTCCAAGTATTTTTGTTGCTTTTGCACACTAAACCCCGTCTTTCTTTAAAAACTATCTGCCTTTCACTCTTCTCCACCCAAAGCTGAAATGAGAGTGATTATTTGCCCTATAGTATTTTCTGTTAGAAAAATTAAACACACATTTTTTTTTTACTCATCTCTATTTTGTCCTTTATTTTTATCAAAGCCTTTAATAATCAGATTTATTTGAGTTAAAAAGAATTTGCATTATCCTCCACAAATATCTTTGCATCTAGCAGGCTGTACCTTTGCCATCTTTAAGGTACCTGTTGGCAGAAATGTGTAGACACTTTGCTATGATTTTGTGGAATAGCAGTGAAGGTGCTAAATACTATACTGTAAAAACAAGTAAAAGGAACAGATCAAAATACCCATGTGATTAACCAACACAGCTCATTTAAATAATTTTGTAAGAAAATGCTAGTGAGCTATTTCTGTTCTATACCCAGACCAATAGGTACATTGGATATTAACTTACGTTACTGTGGCTGGAATTATTATGCAACAAATGCCATTAAATGTATATATATGCATTTGAAATCATAGCAAGATCTTCTGAAAATCTGAATAACAGTAGGACACCTCCACAAATGTGACTGTACTTTCCTGAGCTGTAAATCTTGGCCGCAAAGTGTCCTGTTTCTAAAAATTTTGATCATTTAAATGATCAGTTCAACAATACACTTCTCTTTAAACACACTTGAAGAGGACTCAGCATATCTGTGCCACATTGTTCAAATGGATCTGAAGATTAAAAAATGCAGATGACAGCATTTCAGACCTACTAACAGCTGAGAGGAACTTTAACCTAATGTCTGAGCATGAAATCCTGATTCCATTGAAGCTCATAGCAAAATCCTACTGACATTAGGAAAACTGGAGTTTCTACCTTAGTGTGAATTCTCCATAAATAAAATGTGTTTTGATACCCATTTCTTATATTCCTCTATATCTTAGGTGTAGTAATTCAGAGATCTGGAAGTTCTGACTGTTTTTCTTTGAGGCAATAGATCTGCAAAACATTGCTTATGTTTAAAACATGAGAAATTTTGAGGGACTTGAGGGTACACAAACACTGGCTTCACACAGAAGCACCTTTTAGACTAATTTTAGAGGGAACCAGTTGCATTGAGAGAGAGGGATGCCCTAAGGTACCCTTGAACCTGCTCAAGTATATATTTCCCTATGCAGACCCTACAGTACTGTGGCTGAGCAGTCTCGTATGTCCCATTTGTTGTTGCACAGACACTGCAGAGAAAAAAGAAAAGGGGACAAGCAATCACATTCAAACACCATGATGTGAATCTCCTCTGTGATACCAAACACTGAGGAATATTGTCTTTGTGTAACCGCATGAGCCAGCAAATCACACATACCTTCATGTCATGACTAGACTGAAAGGTTTCACCATATCATGTGTGAAATTCCAGCTTCCAACACAGTTTAATAATGTTTTCTTAAAAATCACCTTTGATTAAAAATAAAATATGGTGTTCCTACTGTTTTGCTGAATTTTCCAATGCAGCAACATCTGCTGAAGCTGAGAAAAGCCAGAACTGGAGTTCTATAAAACAGAGATGTAAAGTATTCTAGCTACTTTTGGTAAGTTAACATCTCTGGAACATGCTGCCCAAGAGGTACTACAAATTTTTATTTCCTCTGGGAATTGAGAAAATCGGGCTGCTATTACTAAAGAAACATATTTTTCTGATATTATGTCCTGATGGTAGGTCAAGGGTAAAGTTTCTCTTTTCTCAGCTATTTTCCCTCTGATTTGGAGATAGCACAGGAAAGTTGGCAAAGAGAGAAGACACAGAGATGTGTGCATAGACATGGATGTTGTAATGGAAAAAGCCCATGGCAGAAATTGGTACATACCCTGGTTTGTACCTTTACTTACATTGCTTTTGTATCAATGAACTCCTTATGTCAATATTCCCTTAGGGTTACTTTTAAAAGTAACATTAGAAATCCCAGTTCTAAATTTTTATACCTGTTTTATAGGACATCACATAAAAATGCAGATTTACAAAAGATTTATAATGCTCACAAGAAATTAATTTTCAGTTATTGTACAGTTTGTTATTAATATTTGCAATTAAACAGCCTATATGTTTTTGTAACACAGATGATCAATAATCTATTTAAAATGCTTGCTAACAGGGGTCAATAGCACTCTTAATTAGATTTTGCTCACTAACAGTCATGAACTGAAATGCATAATCTATGTTTTCCTTTGTTATCCTTGAATAATCCCTATTTCTAGAAACTGACAGTGTGATAAACTTTGCTGCCACTGAATACAACTCTGCCCATGTGTTTTGATAGCTGCAGCTAGGAATGATGTTGGAAAGTGAGGGAGGCAGAATTAATACAGTGATGCAGGCTGGATAACATGGACATGAGCAAACTCTCAAGTGAGATCAGATTTGAGGATGAGGGGAAAAGACTGGGATGTGCACAGTTTGTTTCTGGGACTATCCAGGTATTTTGGTTTGCTGCTGACAAAAAATAAACTGAAAAAATCTGGTTCATATTGCAGAGCTGGCACTACTTAAAGTGAAGAGTGTGCTGCTGGGAGGCTGTATTTGACATTTTTTGCTTTTTATTTCCCTGATGCATTGTACGATGCCAGGAAATTTACTGAAAACTAACAGATAAGCTTCTCTTGCAAGTCACAGGATATTCTTCACTTCCACTAGAGACAGAATGTAAATAGGGATACTAAGATGTCCAAGGAACTTTTTAAATTGGCAGTTGCTCCACTTCATGTCACTATAACAAAAAGCCATTTTCAAGTTGTTGTCTATTTCCTGAGATGTATCATGACACTTATCTAAAAAAACTCCCAAAAAAAAACCACAAAAGCCCAACAAACCAAAAAAAACCCCATCAAAATTAAAATTAGAATTTAAATATAACAGGTTATGCTGTTGCCTGATAAACTCAGGAAAAAGAGGAAAGTGTCTTCTGTCTTTATAAACCAATTCACTCTAGAAGTTCCCTGATTCACCATGAATCAAAAATCAGCTTCTGCCCATAAATGACTTTTAAAAACATTGTCTGAGTTTGGGAAATATGCTTGTTCCATACAGGCTCCTTCTCCAGCCCAAAACTCATCCCTTCTCACAGCATGTTCTTACCAACAAACCTTGGTTGGCTCCACAGCCACCCAGACATCCTTGTTTGGGACATCCACATCAGCCCCCTCACATTCCAGGCTTCTACAGTGAGATAAAACTGTTTTCAGCTGGTTTCACTTCAAGACATCCAGTGTGTTTTTGATAGCAATCACCATCTTTACTGTTGTAAGTAGTTCTGTGAACAGTCATCTCTAGGGTCTATGCAGGTCTGGCATTCTCATGGTTGGCCAAAGCTCCAGTGCTATCAACAACAGCCAATTTCCATTTCCAGTCCATGCTGTTCTTACCTTAAATCCTTACTAAAATTCTCATAAATGTCTTCCAAGAGAGAATGTCACTTGTCTTGTATTTTCTTTAACTCTATGAATAAATGAGGTTTTATTTCCCCCTTCCTGTCCCAGCCTTTTTTTAAAAAGTTTTATAATTTACAAGGAAAAAGGGGGTAATGGAATAGAGTCATACGTATAGACTATTATAAAGATCAGACTCCTGAGACTGAGACCAAGAAAAATGAAGCACTTGATGGTTGCCACTCAAAAGTTATTAAGAGCATTATGGGCAAATATATTCCATATACCACTTACAAAGACAAAAATATAGATGTTTGTTTAAAAATGAGTTTTATTTTAATTTAGCTGAAGAATTTTGAAGAGTGATATTTAAAAATCTAATTTGAAAATAGAAGAGCCAATATATTTCTTTAAAAGGGGAAAATGTTCTAATTTTCATTTCAGAGGTAGATTATGCGGACAGGTTAATTTAGAAAGAAAATTTATCAAAGTCCTCAACATCTGGGCTGGAAATGAAGGAAGAAGATAATTCCAGGAAGACAGATGCAGACTAATATTTGGGCTGCTGTATTAGGATTTTTGGTATCTATATGCCACATCTTCAGGATAGTTATTCTCTGACAAATAGCAGTTAAAATAAATATCCTTGACATTTCAAGTGCCTGGAAAATGTATTCTGGGGGTTGGATTCAGAAGAAGTGATAGCACATAAATCCAACCTGCAAAAATATCTTGGCCCTCATTTAGAATCAAAGAATGGCTTGCTTGAAAAGGACATTAAAGATCATTTAGTTCTATCTAGTCCAGTTTAAGACTATCTATTATTATTACTCATGCTTACAGTCCAGGTGTCGGCAGCAGGAGTTATAGGTATGGTATTCAGGTTTGCAAAACATCAGCAGCATTTTGTGTTGCTTTCCTTTGTGCTTCCGGAACATGCTCTGTCCTGGCTCACCAGCTGTCGCTGATAGTCTGAGGCATTTTTGCATTATCAGGAGCTAAATGCTAAGTGCCATGATTTGAGATTTGCCATTGTATCTGTCTCTTAGACATAACCCCACTAATAACACAGTCCTCAAATGTGAGTTTTAAAAACCGAGGTCAATTAAGAAAGCTCAATTTTAAGTGGATTTTTTGTTATTTTATTCCCAGTGAGAGGCTGTTGAATTGAAGCATATTTGCTTCCAGAGAAATCCTACCAAAGCAAAATTACAGTACTGCTCACTTTTAAATTTCACAGCAAAGTAGCACTTAAGGCTTACTGCAGTGCATTAGATTTAAAACCAATTAAGTACAATGCTAAATCAGTGTAAACCACATTTCTGAATTTATCTACAACATAATGAATAACATATGCATCTGCAAAGAAAAGATTTACACTGAGCAGCAAAACAAAATGTGTTGACGATTTGAGCAGTTTTCATTCCCTTATGTCATATGTCTTCATTATTTGGTAAAGTTTCACTACAATCCTTCGTTGTTAGAGCAGTAAAAGGGGAAAACACCCAAATGGCAACACATGGAGGTAGAATCTTCCTCAGTTTGTTTCCTCTTCTCAGCAAAGGTACATCTTATTTACCTCAGGACCTTTTCCAGTTTGAAACCTATTCAGGATTTGACAAGGATCACCATTCTTAAGGTGTGTTGGAGGATCAAGTGTTGTCTTCTGACCTCCGTTGGACATTTCTATTACTGCCCTCTCCAGAAAACACTTTCAGTAAAGCCGACCCACTCCATTCCTCTCCCTAAATGATAACTGGCAGAAAGTTCGATGAAGGGAACCAAAATGCTCCAGTGCTCTTTAAGAGACCAAATAATATCTTCAACAGAGCTGAGCTTCCTTGCTAAGCCTGCCTGAAATTTCATGTGTGAGCTTTAACAAATAACTTATATACTGCTCTGGACACAGTCTGCACAAATCTGTTTTGCAGACTTGACTGTTAAAACTTGCTGTCTTCTTATTCTCCACTCTTAAAAGAAAGTAGGAATATTGGCCCATTTTACCTTCTTGGCTTGTAGTGTTTTCACTTCTATGTGTCTCCTTATTACAGACATGTACAGCATCAAATCAAAGGAAGGGAGTTTGGTCTGGGTGTCTGAGCCCTGTGATCCAGGATGAATTAATTCATATTTATGATGTTTCATTACTGTCCTAACAATGTCACTATTTGTTGGTAGTATACATATTATAATACACAGCAAACCAGCAAAAGCTCCCTCTGCTGCTGCACTTCAGCTTTCTGCAATGTATTTCTTTGGGTAAAAGGGCAATTTTACTGCCATTTAGTTTTTAGTGTCTCCTATTTTGGAGAACATAGGAGAGCTGTTTTTAATTGTGAGAGGTTCTGTGAGAGAGAACTGTTGTCCACAGCGAGTTTACTAGTAAGAAAGAATTCATAAGGCTACATCTGTATTTTAAGGATTAGCCTTTTTTGTTCATAAAGCTGAGTCCCAACCTCAAAGAGGATTTTTGTTAACAGTGCCCTTATTTACTTTCCAAATTGAGTCCTGCTCCCGCTGTTATGAACCTGTAAATCCTCTCATGCTTCTCAAAAATTGAGTGCTTGCTGGTGATAATTGAGCTACATGAAGATTGACAAAAATTGATGTGAAATTTTATTGTAAAGTGAAGTCCTTCATCCCTGATACTCTTACACCTGGAATTTCTAATCTTCAGGGCTTGGATATAGCTCAAACTACACAGTGGGAGTTTGTGTTGTCTTGGCATGAAACAGAAGATGTAATGTCAACAGAGAGTTCATTTAGCAGTCTGTTCCTCCTGAATGGTCTCCTGTACGGAAAATACATAACCTAAGAAAAAAGTGATTATGGCTCACCTGAAACCTCAGTGGGTTTCTAAATGTGTAGGGTAACAGGCAGCATGGGGAGGGATGTGGGGGGGGGGAGATAAAACTGCAAAGCCAAACAATGGAAGCAGCAGAAATTGAATTAAAAACACCCATAAAAGAGTGTGTTATCTACAGCCTGGTAATGATGCTAGTGCTGCAGGGAATACTCTGCTCTACCTCTGAGTGATGGGAGATGGGTCTTTCAGCATAAATCTACAACACCCAGCACAGCACTGGACAGACACCCCTATGTTTTCTACAGAAACCATTACTGATCATATTGGATGTTCACAAAGGGAATGGCTCTGCAGCTTCCAGAGCTCCAGCTGCTATTTCTGCTCCATGTTGTGTTGTGCTACACAAATGTAACAGGATATTTACTTACCCCAGCTGGCACTGAATGGAAGTCCAACCTTCCTATACCAAACCATTATGGACCAGCCATGAATCAGTCTGAGTGAAGAAAGCTCAATCTATACCAGTACAACTTTGGTTCTGGTTCTCACATATCCCAGGAGCTCACTGATGCTACAGAATTTATCCTGAAGAATATGGGGGAGTTTAACTCCATTTCACTAGCGAGCAAAATGAGGCAAGTAAGGTTTCAGAGTAAATGCTAACATTTCTGTCTGTCTTGGAAGTAACATTCCTCCAAAAAGTCAACTAATGTTTTCTCTGCTGGATAACCTGTCGTAAATATTCTGGCTGACATGGCTGAAATGTGAACACTAGTGAGCTTAATCCCAGTCTGTAGACTGACTTATGCCACAGTATCCAAAATACCTGCCTGAGACCACTAGCTTTGATAATAGTGTCTAGGGTACCTGTGTCCTTCTGGAACTGCAGCAAGAGGTCAGGAAGGATATTTCATAGCATCTAAAATGGTACTGATTGCCCATAACTTGGAAAACAGATCCTGTCTGTGGTATCCTGTCGCGGTGGTATTGGCTGGTAAAGTGCCGCGACCTTCCCAAAAGCGCCTCCAAGGAGGAAGCCGCTCGGTGCAGCCACCACACTCGCACACACACGTACACACACACACACACACCGGAGAGCTGGCAAAACAGCTCGACGATGAAGGAGCAGGAAGGGTCTTCACATGGGGTTCTACGGGAGAGATTTAATGCAGCCGCACTCGTGCAAGGTTCCAGAGAAGGAGGGGGAGAACAAGGAGGGGTCCAAGGTTATGTAGGGGAGCGGAGAGAGCATCAGAGACAATGATCTGAGGGCATGGGGGTGGTACAAAGGTGGGACTAGGGAATGGGAGCCAGTGGGGAAGGTCTGGGGGTGTATAAGGTAACAAGGGGTGTGGTGGCCAAAGGAGCCAACCAGGGAAGCAGAGCTGGTGTACATTAACATAACAGAACAGAGCGTTCTGGGGGAAGCTTTTTCAGTCACCCTAAGCTAGAAAGAAACCTAGGACTTGTCCCACCATAGGACACCCCTCATTCCTTGTCCAGCAGGCCTACTGGCCCCCACAGTATACTGACTGAGAAATGCCCCTGAGGACAAAAAGGAGGAAAATTATAATCAACAAGCTAAGCATCAAAATTTATCAATGAAACTTTGGGATGAGTTTTCTCACAGGACACTGCCATGGGAACAAAAACAGTTTCCTTTTTGAAGGTGCTGTTTCAAGTGTTAACCCTGCTGTGGTGGTTTGTGCTTTTTGCAGTGAAATCTTGTTTGCAAAACACACGAGGGGTCTGATGGCTTTCATGAAAAGAAATACTTTGTGCTTCTCCTCTGCAAATGGACAGTCAGGCCGCTGGTCAAAAAAAGCTGTTTCCTTCTGTACCCAGAGGGGTCCCCTGTGGCCTGTGAACAGGCCTGGGTCTCTCTGCTAATCCATTTTAAGTCTTATTGATTCTTCCTTTGGTTTGAATGAGGACCAGGAATTTACTTTTTCTAGTGACTTTTGTTGAATTACACTGTGTTTTATACCTCTAGGGCTTAAGAATTGCTTCATTTACCAATATCAGGTAATTGCTACTGCAACAATTTGATACCATAGAAATGAGCAGCTGGAAGGTATTGATGTCTTGATAAAAGGTTGTTATTTGTGTTAATTTTCCCTCCCTCATTTTCATTTTTGGCCAGCCAAACTTGGTATCATTGGCCATTGTTAATGGTTATGTTACCTGAAGCCATTACAAAAGTCCATGCCACGTTCATCCCAATGAATTGAGGAGTAAATGTAGTTTTAATTTTAACTCCAATTATATGCAGGAAGATTAATTGTTGGGGGCAAATCCTTGTGTGGGGCCAAAAGGGAGTTATAAATCATTCAGTTAGATTATCAGATAATTTTCAAGCTCCTGTGGGTTTCAGAAAATGGACAAGAATAGCTTAAACCTGTCTCTTTCACAGAGAACTAGTAGCTTGTGATAAATTAGAATCTGTCTTTTTCCCCTCTCCAGCGTTCTCTCTGGATGTGGGTGAAATGTCCACGAGTGCTAATTTAATTGCAAGTGGAACCCTCTGCTGCCTGCAAGTAATTCACATTTTTCAGGAGCAGATAATGGCACTAGCAAAAGTGTCTCCTTGCTATCAGGTCATTTTATTTTTAAGCCAATGACAATGGAACTATTATGCACCAACTGATGAGAGCTTAATTTGTTTAAGTATAGAAGAGGATTTATTAGCAGTAATATGTTAGTATTACCGTGGCCCTCTACTCGTAGCTCTTGCATATGCATTAGACAATTTCACCTAATCTAAGAAAATGTAAACTAATCTAGCTAGATGCATAAGTGTGGACCTCATTTTCCTTTTGTGGAGACAAGTGTTAATTAGAAGACACTTACCAGACCTAAGGCAGAGTAACTTAGCAGAGAATCAAATCTCATATTTTTTGTATAATCTGAATATTGCATGATATGATCATGATTCTAAGAATAATTAGGGTCATGAAATATGACTAATTGTATCCATGAAAGTGAATTCTCCCCCTTTAGCAAGGCATACATCTGTGTCAGCTGCTAAACAGCAGCACTGCGGAGCATCTGTGACTCAGCCCCTCTCTATTACTGCACAAATGACTCATTTCCCCTCACTTAAATAGATATGAACCAGAAAGAACCCAGGAAAACATAGAAAAGTCAGGATGGGGCTGTGGTCAGTCTCTTCCAGTTGTTCTGGACCACTCCTCTGTCCTCCCCATCTCCCTGTCCCCAGTGTGGGCCTTTCCCTAGGCTGCAGTCCTCCAGGGAGAATATGATCCAGCTGGGACCAGCTATGTCCAGCATTTGGAGCAGGTTGAATACTCTTGCAGTGGTGAAGAACGGTTATCTCTTCTTGGTCATGGAAGAGGTATTTTGGAGGTTTGGCTTGTTTTTTTTATCCTGGTCTAAACTTTTATGACTAGGACTATAGCTCCTCTAACCTTCCTTGAGGTTTTTGTTCTGTTTCTTTTATTTTAATTAAGAGGGTGAAGGATAAGTGGGAAAATGGAGATCTGGGAGCACAGAAAGCTTTTGCAAACTTTCTCACTGTCTGGGTCATCAGAACTACAGATTTGAAAGGATATTCTGGGCAGGTGAGCAGTTTTAAATGTCACGGAGGTACTGAAAAAGGTACCAGCTACACCAGAAGGGAGTGGTTCCATGCATTTTGACAATTTATGTCTCCTGGAACTTGTTTAGTACCACTTGTTTGAAATTTCATGGACTTTTTTAGGCAGAAGCCAAATTTGACATGATACTGTGAAACTCATTGTCTATTTTGATCTCAGTCCTCTGTTAAGAAATTCTGAGCAGTTACAGCAATGATTAAAGTATACATACACATTTATATAGCCATAATAAACTAATCTTATGCAAGTGTACATAAACATACACTTTTGTTTATGAATATTTTATCCTATGGTTTTCACCTCAGAATGAAGGTTTGTTTCAAGTGTTGAAAATCAGCTTCTGTTGGAACTGTTTTTGTTGAAAATCAGCCCTACAGAGGATACTTAGAAATCCCTGTGGCTGTTTTGTCTCTCAACAGCAGAGGACTGCTGCAGTATTGGGGGACACTTTGTGATATAATTTGCTGCACACCGAAGGTGCTGAATTTACATTTATTCTTGCAAAAATGAGATCAGAATCTTTATCCAAATCCTCTTGTCAACGAATGTTTTAGCCTTTTCAAAGATGCTTTTGAAGTTACATTGTTGTGTCTATTCAGTAAATAAAAGAGAAGTTCTTTATTCTGTTTTGTCATTTCTGTCTTTCACACAAAAGTAATTTAAAAGAAAGGAATGAGGACAAGTAGTGTCTTGCCAGGCTTCATTCCTAATCCTTTCTTTGGTTATACAATGGATTTTAAAGAGCAGCATACTTATTCTGATGGAAAAAGGAGCAAAATTACTGAGTGATTTTTCTAGGTTTTCAAACTTTTGGGTATTGGAACATTTACAAGATGCATAAAAATCAGATAGTGATTTCTATAAAAGTCATCAATTTGAAAAGTAAATGGTATGATTGTGCTGGTTTAGACAAATTTGGAGGAAAAATATCCTCTGATAGAAGGCAGGTCACAACCATCCCTCCCCCACCAGGTTTGGGGAAAAAAGAAATTTTCCTCAGAGGAAAGTGAAAGAGATAAAAACTATTTATTTCACAAACACATGGGAAAAGGATAATAATGCTAAATAATAAAACCTCTCGCTGTGGAGAGAAACCTGGGAAAATTTCAGAGTCCTTCCATAGTCTCTCTCCCCCGCCTTGGAGCTGGGTCGTGGTGGGCCCACCTCCAGGGCCTTGATGGAAAATTCTCCCAATGTGTTCTGATGTTGGAACAGTCCAAAAAAAAAAGAAGGGAAAAAACCAGAGTCCCAGGAAAAAAAAGTTCAACTCTCCATCTCCCTCTGGATAAAAAAAAGAGCTGAAAAACTGGCTGAAAAGCAAGACGGGTACTTCCCCTGCTCCTCTCGCCGCCTCAGGACGCAGAGGAGTGTGTATGTGTGTCCTTGAACAACTGCTTTGAGACATTCGAATGGTTTTTTTTCCTCTCCCCCCTCTCAGGCTCAGTTTGAAGGCACAGAAAAGTACAAAATTAATTTCTGGGCATAGAGCAGCGATAGGGGATACACATCATAAAGTCACCCCAAGACAATGATGCAGTGTAATAAGATTCTAGTTTTCACTTTTATTTAAAAGGTTCAAGTGAGAAAGCAATACAGTTTAGTACAACATGGGTGTAATGATTTATTTTCAGAGGACAATTTGTTTGCCAGTTAAGCAAACAAGTGGACCTAAATGAATAGATCTCTCTGCTCCAAATCATCTTGATAATGATTTAAATCATCTTGATTTAAATGTGTTCTCAGTTATAGATGGGTATGGGTGGATAACAGCATGAGAACCCCAATAAGATACTTTTTAGAGAAAGGCCACTATTCCATATTCATTTCATAGCCAGCTTTTCTTGTTCTTTTTGCCTTTGCCAATGATTTCTTTCTTCTGTCATGTAATCTTTGATGTATCCAATTTCAAGTAGAGCAAGTAAAATTGTTACCTTTTAGAGATACAATTAATATCAGAATCTCTATTCAAGTAGTCAAATAGACTTTTTTGGAAGCTGGGCTTCATATTCACACTAAAGCCCTCTCCTGAGAAGGCGTCCTTTGCCGTTAATCATTATCATTTATTAAAGTCCTTAAATATTAAGCATTTTGGGAATGAATATGTGGGTATGTGACTTCTACTTCACCCCACAGTCACCAAGAACAGGTCTCCCTTCTTTTTGAAAGGAACCAAATGGAAATAAATTTTAAAAGCTAATTGATCTTTTGTCTATAATGAGAAGTTACTGACCAGTACAAAGCAAGTCTACAGGCTGCAAAGACAAGTTCTTTGGAGGATTTCAAAACTTTTCTATGTTGAGGAACATGTTAAACAATAATGCTTTGCATACTGTTCCCTTTTCATAAAGCAGACTGGCCAGAGGAAAATAATAGGTCTGATACATCAAACAATGATAGAGTTCCCTGAGTGATGGTGACAGTTGGTAGCTCTTGGGATAAGCCAAGTCCATGATCCCCAAATCCAAGTTCAATTTCCTTTTCTTTTATTATGTTGATACCCCAGGCTAGATCATAATTTCTCCAACTTCTTTTTTTTATTTCGTTTTCTTCCCAATTCAAAACCACACCTAACCACCTAAAATACCAAATAAAATTTATCTTACACTTACTTTAGTTATAGAAGTAAAAGTCTGTGGACCATTTTTTGCACTGTGTTCATTCACATCTGAAATATTTTTTAGACATCAAAAAAGAAAAAGATATCTGAGCTGCTTGTACTTTATGTGGGTTTTTTTGTTCTGTGTGTATATATATATACACATACATATGTGGACCACCCTTTGTTGTCAGGGCTTCATGAGTAACACAGTGACAAAACTGAAGTGGATTGTAACCCTTGAGACCTCCTCTCATGAATATTACTCTGAATTTCTGCAATGAAATACACACATTTGTTTTAAAATGTCTATTCTGTTCTAAAGAGCACCGAAACAGGTAAAAATAAATCAGGTTAAGGGTTTCATTCAGGTGTCATTTGGACAGTATTAGCTTTGTCTTGACTCCAACACTCATTTTTCTTGTTTCATTTTGTTTTGGTTTTTTTTTTGTCCTGGGTTGTTTCAGGGTCAGTCTTGGGTCAAGGTTGGTATTTTTTCCAAGAATTAGTTGCAAACTTTTTTAGACATCAACTGGGAGTGCAACTGGGAAAGAATTTTATTTCTTCCTCCTAGTGAAATGCAGTCTGGGAATCCCAGTGTGACAAAGTGCATAGGGCTAGAATAAAATTTCAGAGCTCTATGTTTGGGTAGCATTCTTTGGATTGATTTATATATTCATAATCCTCTTAGGAACTGGGTGAAGTGTGGCATAGGTCTAATAGAGGAAGATAGAATATGAAAGCATTTTAAAGGGATTAAAATGATGCACTAAAATGCTAGGAATTGCCACCAGCGTAACTCATATTTGCAAGCATTAGAATTTCACACACAAGTCCATACTTCCTTGTGGGTGAAGGGAGTCATGCCTGATCCTGCTCAGGAAGCTCTGATACATGTTTAGGACATCACTGAGTCATGACAGGACAGAAATGATTCAGAAGCAATATGATGTGAGCCAGTAGGGAAGTCCAGATTTCAAAACCACAGAGCCACTGTATGAACATTTTTGGCCAATAAGAAGAGCGTGTTTGTTTAAGTACTTCTGCTTCATTAGTTTTAACAGGCATTCGCTCCAAGTTGTATCAATATTTGTAATCATTTGAAGCTGGTAAGATGTACATCAAGGTGAGAGTTAAATATTGGAAGGATGCGTCATTTTCTTTTGAAAATATACTGCTTAGATCTTCTTTTCTGAGAACCTTTAAATACTTAAATGATGATATTTACATAATTTTCTTTGGAAAACAAACAAATGAACAGAACAGACTTTTAATCTACCCCCCCTTCCCCTGCTGCTGTTCATCTTGAATGAAATAATTCTGCTTGCTCATTAGTAAGATGATACTTTTAGGCTATCCTCTTCCCAATACTTCTTAGTCTTCATTTATCCTCTTTCTGAACATTTAATCCTACGTTTAAAATAACAACAAACCGTGAAATTAATGGACATCATAAGAAACCTGTGCTTTTTCAAAATCCATCTATTTTGCACGATAGAGTGTGTCATAGGTCCTATGATTTGAAGCAGGCTGATTCAAATTGTTATGGTTCTGGCTTCATTTTCATTTTTTTCAGTTCCATTCCATCCCACAAATCTCCTATTGGTTTAATTATGGTTTTCCTTCTAAATTCCTTCTGGTTTGTCCATTATCCTTTTTTTTTTTTTTTTTTCTTCTCTCTTAGAAGGGAAAAGATAGAGGCAAAAGGATGCAGGATGCATTGTGAAGATTCCTCTTCAGTACAATTTAGATCTTAGACAGCTCCTAGTTACCAGCAAGAGTAAAATGGGTTAATGAGCATTCCGTGTGTAGACTGAGAAGTTTAAACTGATTAAAAAATAGCTAATAGAGCCTGGACCTAAACAGAGTGTTTGGATTTGATTCATTGGAATGGCAGGAAGACTTCATTATCATATATGCATATACGCCAAAAGCAGAATTGGGCAGGCTGTTTTGTGGGGAATTTCTCTATGGACGGTGGCTGCCTGATTTTCTCATTTTCATTCCTATGTGAAATAGGAACATTTTTTTTCTTTCTGGTCTGTGCTGTTGTAATCTCACCATTCACCTAAGATCAGTGGTGGAACTTGAAGTCCATTTTTTCCTGAAGATTAATTAGAAAAAGGAGCAATTTCAGCCTTGAGGTTTGAGGATCTGTCCATGTCTTCAAAATAAGACACTTCCAGGCTGTGACTTAAAAAATTAGCTGGACAATATTAGTCTATGACTGTGGTTAATTTGCTTTATTAATTCCACTATGTGTTCACTGATGTAAAAATAAACCCCAGCTGATCAAACTTTCATGATTGCTTTGTGTTGTGGATGTGTGTGGCACAGAGAGAAATGCAAAGTAAGAGTCGTCTAAGAGAGGAATGAGCGATCAAGGTGTGATTCTCATGTAAAGAATCCTGGAGTATTTTTGTTGGCCTTCAGCTGTGGCACCAGAAGGGTATAGCCTTCCTTGAGCCTTTCCCAATGTCCTGCATGTTAGATACTCCAGCTGTCTTTAGTTTAGTCTAGTGGATTGATCTTAGTAGTGTCCATGGTCTACCTTGAAACTGAAGCTTAAGATGGAAGTCAAGCCAATAAATCTCACCCTGAGTTCTATACCATACTCACACTCAGATATAGTGAAGGCTAAAATCATAGCATGGCCAATACATATTTATTCCTTTTACTTCAGAAGGTGACTTTGAACTGTGTATTGCAAAACACAAAACACCAGAATGTCTGAATGCCCTGGGGTCCCCAGCAGAGGGAGGGCATGGACCTGTTGGAGCAAGTCCAGAGGAGGTCCATGAAGATGATTAGGGGGATGGAGCAACTCTTCTATGAGGAAAGGCTGAGAGAATTGGGATTGTTCAGCTGGAAAAGAGAAGGCTTTGGGGTAAAATAATTGTGGCCTTCCAGTACCAAAAGGAGCCTACACAAACTATGGGGAAAGACTATTTACAAGAATATATAGTGACAGGACAAAAGGGAATGGCTTCAAACTGAAAGAGGGAAGGTTTAGATTAGATATTAGGATGAAATTCTTTACTGTGAGGGAAGTAAGGCACTGGAATAGATTTCCCAGAGAAGTTGCGGATCCAATCCCTGGATTCAAGGCCAGGTTTGACGGGGCTTTGAGCAATTTGGTTTAGTGGAAGGCGTCCCTGTACATAGCAGGGGAGTTTCAACTAGATGATGTTTAACATCCCTTCCAATCCAAGGAAACCGTTGCTTAGTTCTATGATTCTGATTCTACATGGGAATAAGAACTATTAAAGCAAAGAAATACTTTCATGAGAAATACTTCTCAGCTTCTGGGAAAAGTTTTCAGGATCTTCATTTATATTTTTCAATTCCTTAACAAAAGCACAGACAAAATAAAACCAAATTATCCAAACTATAATAAATACCCACACACTACTTGAAGACAAAAGAGAAAAGGGATTAAGAGGAAGTGAAAACTACTCTTTTGTTTTTTTCCTACAAATAAACAATAAATAAATAAATAATATTCTTTAAACAACATTTCTATTGGTAGTTCTTCTTGAAAACCAAAAAATTCAGATTTAAGGATAACATACGGATTTGTAACCAGAAATTCACAGCAAGCACATGACCTTTTTGTATCTACTGTGTTTGATGCTTTTATTATCTTTAAACATAGTTCATAGAAGCAACATAACCAGAAATTTCTGTGAAAACTCTGAGAGGTTTTGTAAAGGAACTTAAATAATATCTGTCATCATTTGAATTTTAGCCCATGAGTTTCAAACTTAAATAACCTTATTCTAGGAAGTATTTTGTTTGCTTATTTTAGTCTTAAAAATAAGCTTTGGAAGGATCTCAACACTTTGTCAAGTTCCTACTTGTTCCCTGGGGCAGGATGAACAGTACAAGTGCTATTCCTGACAGATGTTGTCTAACTTGTTCTTTGAGATGTGTAAGGAGAACTCCACGATAACCTCAGGGAGTTTGTTTCAGCGTTTTATACTTCCTCTTAAAAGCTTTCTCCATGTATATTCCTGAATCACTCCTTCTTCAGTTTAACCTCAGGTTTTTTATTCATCATAGGCACATAAACGAGGATTTTTCTTCCTTCTGTAGCAGCAGACATTTTGAGAGTATTTACATAGTCTCTATCCAGTCTTCTTTCCCTTAAGTTAAGCAGCTCCATCTATTTCAGTCTTTCCTTGTTGGGAATGATTAATAGTCCTTTGCTCCCCCAAACCAATTCACACCTAACTTGAAGAGTGAGGTTCAAAGTGGAAAACCTAGCTCAGCTGAGAGTTAATAACATATTGTTAGTGGGAGATGTCTCTCTTGCTGACCACATTCTCCTTTGTGTCATCCAGTATTCCCTTCATGGACTGTTCACAGGTTATAACCAGATTTATGGGTGTTTATCAGTTTCTAGGATAATCTGTTTTCTTTCTTTATTTATATAATAGTTATTAGGAAAGAGATCTGTTTTTATTTTACAACAAGAGAGACTTTTTGAAGAACTTTAAAACCCAAATTTTTGAGAGATCCTTTTTTTTCAAGGTTTCTGAATACACAAATCTGAAATATAAGAGGTCATAACATTTTTGTTTATCAGTCTCCACCCTTTCAAAGGTTACAGATTTTCATTCATTACATCACTCATGATGACACTGATGGAATGTTTGGCTTGCTGTAGTTTCGCCTTCACATTGGGAAGCTATAACTATAAACTCAGGTCCCTAGGAACCTTGCAGTGCCTTGCCTTGCAATGACCTGTAATAAAGACTAAGGAGTTACATGCATTTCATCTTTATATTATTATTTGGATCACATGCACTCACAAAACTCTGAGGAAATCCTCAATAAAATACTAAAATCTCCCCTTCTCCAATGGTGGTGAAACAGAGCTCTAAAGATAATCCTGTCATATTCACAACTGTGGAAAAGTTTCCATTCTTCCTTTGCTATCCTACATGTGCAGAAAAAGTTGTACAGCATCCATCTTATCTTTTCAATAATTGTATTTTAAATTATGGTTATTTGTCAAATAGTCTTAAACCTGTAGCTGCAGATCTATAAGTACCATGACCTGTCTCCACTGGAAAGGGCTGATGTAATTAGAAAAAGGCCTATATCAATCACTGAGATAATGGGTGTTCTTTTTCTGTCCCTCTCTCCTTCTCTCTCTCTCATCATCAATTACCCTGACTCTTTTAGACAAAATATCAGACAAACCTACTTTCTTTTAGCTACAGTGCTGTCATTGCTAATAATGGGACTTAAATTCTTCTGTTAGGCAAAAAGTTCCTATGCAGACTGTTCTGTAACTGCCAGTCAAGGAAATCTAATCTGTGTAATCTCACATCATTAGCAATGGATTTAATAAGTGTGGTAAAAGTTGACATGTCTGGGATGGAGTGATTCTCCTTGAAATAGCTATCTGACTAAAGAGTGTTTCCCTTTCAGTCTTGTTGTGGCTGATATTAAACATCATGAGTCAAAATGTTGATGTAAGGTTAAAATAGCCTTTAATATTGCTATTATTTCTAAAAATGCTTCCAAAGATGTTGAAAACACCAGTTCTAGGAAGGTATTGAATATCTCCCACTACCCACAGGAGACATCCTACTATCAATAGTTACCAGAAATGACTCTTCAACAAATATCTTTCATCAATTGATCCTTAGAAGATGATTCAAAAAACCCAAAAAACAAAAAACAATGTGGCAGCAAAATAAAAGCATGTAGAACTAAAGCTTTTGCAGAATAATGAAAAATTTAAGTATAAATCAAAACATGGTCTTAAGCATGCTTAAATTTAGGCATATTTGTCCACACTTTTGGGGGAAATTAACTTTTCAAATTTTAGCTTTCAAATTGTATCCCTGATAACATGAGTGAAAGTAAACAGGACTGTGCTGAGCAATTTTGACTATGCACATCTTTGACTTCTTTGAGAACGGGGCCTTGCTGCAAGATAAAAGAGGAAAACCTACTGCAGGAAGTTATCAGCTCTTCTGACTATCAAAGGCCAAATAATTTCACTCTGGATTTCCCCTATCAAGCCAAACCACTTACAGATAGATGTCTTACCATTTTTAAAAGAACATAAAACAAATGCCACACAGTTTCTGTCATGATTGTAGCACAGTGAAAAATGCTTTGCCTAAAAGTTAACATGACTACAGCCTAGTGAAATAAAAATCCTTGTTAAGTCTTCCTTTAAAATGTGAGAACGTTTCGATATATGACTACTAGAGTAGATTTAAGCTCTGTATATTCTGTGGGTTAAGCACCTGCAGACTGGCCATGGCAGGAGAGACAGCTTGCATAGAGGTAGCCCAGAAAATGAAGAAAGAATTGCATCCAAGGGTTCTTCAGACAGAAATGGTGTCTCCCAGGTGGATGAGAAGAGGCTTAGAGGCTTCAACTTACCAACTTCTCTCTAAATTCAAAGTACTGCCAGCAGTCTGACATTTACAGGTCATGAAAACAAAACAGTTGATGATTTCTCACTCTCCTCACCCATATTTATTTATTTCACACAAATGCTCTTAGGATTTGTATCGGTTCTGGTATTATGTTCATACAATGACATTATTTAAACAAAGGCACAAGGAAACATTTTCTTCAGATAGATTTTCTTTTTGCAGAGATCAGGCAAATAAATAAAAGTTACCTACATTTCTCTGGCTTGAGTTGTCAGCTCTTCAACAACAGAGGTGATAGATACCTTTAGCCTGTTGGCCTGTGTTGATTCTAATGGGGAGCCAAAACAATCTTTGACAACGATACAGGTTTATTCTTCACTCTCCTAGAGCAAGTGTCCTACAGCTGCATCATTTTTCACGAGTGATTTACTCATTGGTGAAGCAGTGCTTGACTTTGCTACAGTTCTTGTCTTTTGAAAATGTTCTGCATTGGTAGGAACCTTTCCAGGTATTCAGAGAAGTGCAAAAGGTTAAAAAAGGCTTGCAACAGAAGGCTTCTAGACCTCAACATTTCAACCTTTACCAGGCAACTGCTGCTTATCTCTTCTTGATAATGAGCACATTCGTTATCAAACTGCACAAAGGCCACCTTATAAAACATGCTGAAGATGTGTCAGAAATTTGCAATTTGTGACTTGGCCTGTCGGGCTTATCTCACTTGGATGTTCTAAACGTTTTCACCAAGGTCAGTGCTATTGCTGGCAAATGGATTAATACAACACTATTTCTCATTTTGTTACTGCTAAATGTTAACTTTATTCATTTGATGTATAGTTACCTTCAAAAAGAATTCAAAATTGATAAAGATTTGGAAGTCCTATGTCTCTCTCTTAAAATCTGTGTGTATATGTGTCTGTATATGTCTCTGTGTGTTTCTGCAGCATCTGCTGCCATTTAATGGGCTATAAAAACTCCAGCTTTCTGCAATGAAAAGAAATAAGCCAAAGGGAAGCATTCACTGATTTCAACCCAGCTCATACTGATATTTTTCATTGAAAAATATATTAATAGCAGTTTCTCAGGACCACAGCACAGCTGGAGTTTGGATTCATTTAGCAATGAATCTGAATTTCCCAGCTTGTCTTCATCTTACAAACAAGGGCAGTGGAAGACTTTGATTTTGACATCCCCTGGAAGAATTCAGTGATTTTGTGACTGTTGAGAACAGTATTGGCTGTAACCCTAAGCCTTGAAGTTAGAAGACATCTGCATGGTGAAGTCATCCACTGCTTACTGGAAAAGGGCATTTCTGATAAATTCCACTTCTGCTCTTTGCTCAGTCTCAGCACAGAAAATGTTCTTGCCTACATTTTTGTAATGGTTCGTTAATGCACTTTGACTCTGGATATTGGAGTGTTGTAATATTGCTTGATTTGAGTGCTGCTCTTTATACTTTTGATTATAATAGCATCCTACTTGATCGTGTCTAATGTTCTCTGGGATTAACTAGATCTACATTTTGAATTCATTTCCATCTTACTTTTTCAACACATCAGGTTTGGGGTTTTCGGGGGTTTTTGCGGGGTTTTTTTGGTTGGTTGGTTTTTTTTTGGGGGGGGGTTGTGTTGTTTTGATGGGTTTTGTTTTTCTTTTCCATTAGGAGAGCTTTTTCAGTCTCTACTCAGAAGATATTTATGGGAAGGTTCTTTCAGTTCAGTTCTGATAACTTGTTTTTGCACAACAGTGGCTGAAAGAAGAGGAATATATGTCTTTTTACATGATTCCCTCATGATATCTCACTGAGTACATTAACGTCAACAATCATGTGGCTTTATTTTGCATAGTTATATGATACGTCAGCATAACTGATATTCTACTTTGTGTGTCATGACTACTTGACTATATTTTTGTGAAATGCAAGTGTCAAGAACCACAGCACACCAAGGGTATAAAAATTTTCCCAGTAATTTCTAAGAAAAAAATCTACCTTCACAAAAGAATCCTAAGAACCAGGAAATAAAAGACAGCTGAAAAAAAAGGGAATATTTCCAAGACTGAGGATTATTATGAGCGAGACAGCAGGAAAAAAAGGTTTCATAAAGAGAGAAGGGCAGTATATCACACCTGATACACAGGTGACAAAAATATAGAAGCAGAGGCTTTTCTAACAGGTGGAGTATGAAATTAATCAAATACCATATAGTAGAAAATTGAAATTGTGTCCTTTAAGCATGTGAAAATAATCTAAAAGTGTCAAGTCCCTTTAAAATTTATCCCATGAAACAACTTTCAGTTCAAAGAAATGGATCAATAGACAAAAGGCAAGCAAGCGTTATGGTCCGATTATAAGAGATGCCTGTGGCTGAATTAAGGTGCAAATGAGACAATATGCCAAAGTCAATCGTACAAATTTTATTTAACAATAAATGTGAGATAGAGACACAGAAAGAAATGGGGAGAAGAGGGAGGAAGAGAGAGAGTGTGAGAGCACGAGAGAGATTAAGTAGAAAAATATCACCAGCATGAGGATTCCTGTGATGTCCTGCTGGCCCTTCCTCACACTGCTTTTCTTGGTGATGGTGTTCCCTGAGTCATTCTTCTGGAGATACCACTTTTGTACAGTCCATGTCCTGGATATCCACAGGGCATAGATGCCGTTCGCATAACTTGGGGTAGCATGTGTGTAAATCTACGTAAATGTGTGAGGAGAGGTGACTACGGAAAGCAGGAGGAGATAAAAAACAGTCACAACATGGGACAGAGAGTTGGTTGCACTTGGCCACCCATGAGGGTTCACACACAAGCAGAGTTCAACACTAGAATTATGGAGCTAAGGGTCTGAGGGGCTTTGATGCATCTGTGTGCAACAGTGGGATCTTCACCACGGCAAAAGAGTGAAGAGGTGAAAGAATGTATCTGAATGTCTCCCGTGTTTTTGAAAATTATTCTGGTTTTGTTTCCTCAGGCTGCCCAGTGAAACCTGCTTGATCAGAGCAGTCATGTGTGAGGTTTTCCACAGATTACTCTTGAGACTGTTTCTCCCTCAGGATTTCTAATTCAAAGATGAACCAAAATTAGGAGATTAAATAAATTTTCCTTTCGGTTTGAAGACATGATTAGTAGTCCACTAATTAATTAGATTTGTTCTTAAGCACCTCTGATCTCCACTGTCCTCTTCAGTTTCTAGGTGGCCCAGAAAACAATGTTTTTGTCTTAAGCTGCCACTTGCTGAGTGAGAAAGGCTTTTGGCACCACAATAGCAGATTAATTTACTGCAGTTATATTCTAGCTTTGCTATTTGCAAGGATAATGTGCAAGGAAATAGTGCAATATGCAGTAGCCTGTGTCCTTCAGCGACATTACTTAGTCAGTTCCACTAATGGTTTATGCTACTTCCTAATGAATGCTGAATCTTCTGGATGCATTCACAGGATAAAACACATCACCCTGGTTTTTTTGGCGAAGTTGGCTCTGAAAGACAGACGTTGTAACAATTAGGTCTGAAGTTTTGCAAGACCCAGTTTCCTTTCATTTTGGGCTTACCATGTGTCTGATAAGCTTTTTCTCAAAATGGGCATTCTTATTTTCTTCCTTTCAGATGGGTTCCATACAGAGTGGAACAAAGCAGAGGTACAGCTAAGGCTTTCCTCAGGAAAACTGTGAATTTGAGTCTCCTCTCCACAACAGTTTATTTTCACAAGATATGTAGGAATACAGCATATTAGAGGACATTTTCTCTGGTTGCATTTGGCAGAATTTGGGCAAGGAGATCAGAAGCCAATGGAAACTGATGGTAAAAGAGAATAGGTCTGGTTTCCTTAGGAAATCAGTCTCAAAATTTCTCTGAATGGCCTTTTCATTAAGACTCTATGTTAGACTACCCTAGCAAGGGAATGAACTTGTTTATTTTCAGAACTTCTTGTAGAAAAATGGTTTCAAGCAGAATATATGATCTGCCTCATAGCCCCCTTTACCTTCTGGTTTAGGATAACTACAACTAAATATCTTGGGCCTGGCTGAGATGGAGTAAACTTGCCCCATGGGTGCTCTCACAGTGCTGTGCTGTGCATCGGTGGCTACAAAGATATTCATGTCACACTGGTGTTTTGGTTCCTGCTGAGCAGAGCTGGCACAGCACCAGCGCTGTCTCCAACATTTCTCCCTTCGCCCATTTGGCTGGGGGTGGGAAAGATCTTGGGAAGGGACACAGCCAAGATTTCTGACCCAAAGGATGTCCTATATCATATGGTGTCTACTGAGCAATAAAACCTAAGAGAAAGGAGGTGGAGAGTGGAATTTATAACTGTGTTTGTCTTCCAAAGAAGTCACAATGAGTTCTTGAGCCCTGTTTCCCTGGAAGTGGCTGGACTTTACTTGCTGATGGGAAGAAGAGAAAAAATCTTTTGTTTTCCTTTGCTTCCATACATGGCCTTCGCTTTTGCTTCATTAAATTGCCTTCATCTTGACCAATGAGCTTGTTTTCAACCTATTCCCTCCCTCCCTTCCTGCTGAGGAGGGGTGTGATAAAGTGCCTTGGTAGGTACATGGTATCCAACCAAGGTCAACTCACCACAGTAATTGAAAAGTAAGGTAGAAATAAAGCAGCCTTTACAGAGCTGAGTAAGAACTGGCCTTCCCCCTATTCCCATTTTATTTTGGAGGAAGGTCAAGCTATGTGTTAAATCAGGATATAACTGTGGATTTGTCATATATCAGAAGAAAAACCACAAGAAAAATGATAGTAAGGAAAAGCCTCAGAATATTATGCCTGTTATATGTGTAGTTAGACATCTTAAGTACGATATACAGAAACACAATGCAAACACACAAGCTGCATGTCAATTTATGGGGTTCAAATTTTGACCAAACAAATAAACTTGCTAGAAATTGCAGTTTCATGGAGGTCTTGACTTTGAAACTTAACAGCTTCTGACAAATAAAACCATTTGGTGTGGTTTTCTTACTTGAACCAGACATTTTTAATGTAGAAACACTAAGTGCCTTTTTCAGGTGAAAAAATCAAGTACCTGAATTACTGCTAGCCTATAGAAATTACCCTTCCCTTCCCTTCCCTTCCCTAAAAATAAGAATAGCTTGGAAGATTTTTTAAGTATCTTGGAGGGAATTAAATACGAAGAACACAAATTACTTAGTATAATTCAATGAGTAAAAACAGCAGAGAAAAGAGTTCAGAAGATGAACATTCTCCTTGGCCATATTATTACAGAATTTGCACAGGAACTTAACTGACCTCTGTTTAAAATACAAGGCAAGGAATTTTCCTATTAGAAATATAGATTAAAAAAGAAACAACCAACCAAACAAAAAGGACATTTTTACTAATATTTAAATATTACAAAGAAAATAATGTGATTTGGAAATTACACAGTTAAAAGACCTTGAAAACCTTGTGTTGAAAGAATACTTTTCTTTTTATACAAATTTCTCAGTGATGTAGCATCATGTGCCAGAACAGGGTCTATGAAACTTGGACACTGTCTCCAGTACTTCCCTGTGAGTCCATGTCCGATGTGGGCAGGGCAAAGAACACGACCAAACTGTGCTCCAAACACAGCAGACCTGTCTCACAAATAGAGATCACGTGAGACTATTTGCTTGCTTACATTACACCTAAAAGCCTCGAGCAAAAACAGGTTAAAGCAAGATATAACATCAAGAAAACTGAAGATCAGAAAAGACAAAACATCATCCCCATTTTACAGTCTGAAGACAGAGAAATTAAATTGTTTGTGGTCAAATGAGGGCAGAGAGGACACCTTTGGCAGAGGTAGAAATAAAATCACAGATCACCCTCTTAAGCATTAGATTAGCCTTTCCTCCTGGCTTTTACTTAAATCCATTTGACAGCAACTGACTCAATTACTCTTTGTGATTAATTTTCTGAATATGTTGGCTTTTGTTCATTTATTTTGCTTTCTGTGTACTGTTTGCAGACCAATCCCAGTGCCTATAAATGCATTTTTATTAGCATTACATGAATACCTTCATTCAATAACGCTGAGGGAGTAGACGGCAATTTAGTATGAGACAATTAACAAAAGGCAGGAGCTATCAACCTAGCACGTGATACAGTGATGTCTTCTTTACTGTGCAGGTTTGTTGTGCAATGATATAACTAAATCAAAGGCAAAGAATAAATACTTCTACATAAATATTTATGTTCTTTGCATATGTCTTTAGCTTTGCACGTGTGTACATGTCTATTCATCAGAAATAGGAGAATCCATCTCTTTATTGTGCCAGCAGCTCAAAGCCTGTGGCTAAATGCTTCTTATTTAAGCAAGGTCATATTGCAGAGTTATACAACACATCAGCTGATGGTGATGGAACAAACATACACATATGTATTAACTTGCACTTGATAGGTTCAAGTTTCCCATGATAACCTGCAGGAATATTTTGTTCTCTTTGAGAATCTTTGTAAAAGACAAAAGGGCACCTAACTTGGATAAGCATCTTGCACATTTCTTAAGGTTCCTGCCAACTGAGGATGTATGCATGGAATATTTTATCATCAAACAAGAAGCTGAATTGACAAAATTATTCAAATACTTCATTCTCCAAATAAGAAAAAAACCTGATTGTGATTGTACTAACTTAGACTTCTATTTTTTTTTTTTTTCGACTTGGGAGACTGATAGCACTGATTTGTTTAAGTTGACTGTGAGGTTGTAAGGGTTGTGTACACACCTTTGCAAGGAGTCACCCTGCTCTTGTAAAGTCCTTTTCATCACTTCCAGTGCAAAACTTTCCTTCCCGACTTCTTCTCTTCCTGCATGATTTTCAGCTCCCTTCCCTTCTCCTTCCCTTCCCCTTCCCCTTTCCCCTCCCCTTCCCCTTTCTCTTTCTCTTCTCTTTCTCTTTCTCTTTCTCTTTCTCTTTCTCTTTCTCTTTCTCTCTTTCTCTCTTTCTCTTTCTCTCCTTCTCCCAGCAGGGAATTTCATCATCCGCAGGAGTTTCTGGTGCCAGAACTATCTAAATATGGACACTTCCCCCAAGCAACGTGCCTCTCATGGCTGTTAGCAGAGGAGTGCACCCGACCCACTCAGCTCAGTTCCAAAGGGAAAGGAGATCTCCACAGTGTGGGAAGGTGGTTACTCTTGCTGACTCCCACACAGAGCCTCAATTAACTACCAGCAGCTTCAGGACATTAAATTTACTCCCCACCTACACAAAAAAAAAAGCAAAGCTGCAGTGGGAAAGACTGAACAGTTCTTGCACGTCACAGTCAAGGAGTTTGGATGTTGGTGTTGTTTACTGGGTAGGTGGGTACAGATCCCAGTGTTGGGCTGTGCCTTGACATTTTAGAACAAGACCTTCCCCTCTCCTCATAAGTTCCTGGATGTTGTGCAGAAACAATTTCTGCCATGTCCTGTAGGCTGGTGCGGACAATAGATCCTGCTCCAGCTTTCCTCCTACTGCAGTTTTCACCTGCCCCAGTCTAGGTAGTGATAAAAGCAAGTAATGCATCACTTGTTACAAGGACTTTCTTTTTCCTTAGTTTGCTGCCTGGCATCTCTCTGGGAAGGTTTTTGAGGATCAGCTGAACTAACTGTGCAGCAGCTGTGCCTCTCATCAGTTCTCCAAAGCACTGTACTGCCATATAAAACAATTTACTTCACACTCACACTCTTCTGCGAAGGGTGTGGGGTAATTTCCACCTATGGTGGGGGGAAAAGAAAAGAGATTCTGGGAAGGAAAAAGAAGCCACTGTAGACTTTGCTCATCAACAGGTCTATATAAAACACCTGAACCCCAAAACACCCTATTCAAGCTCACAGAGAACAAATGCCTTCCACACTTGCCAGGAAGACATAATGAGGCACAGAATAAAATATGTCCATAAACTGATGAGGTCCTTTACATAAGGCTGAACCTTAGGGCTATCGAGGGACAGCCCTAAGGTTCAGCCACTGAATCCACTGTAATCCAAAAAGTAATAGCTGAAATAATACAGTAGGTGTTGTGAGAAACATTTGTAAAACCAGTAAGTTTCAAAAAAAGTTACAGGCATGTAGTTCTAAGAAATAGGAAAGTTTATTTTTGGGTTTCTGTTGTTGTTATTGTTGTTATTGTTGTTGTTTTGGGTTTATTTGTTTTTTTGGTTTTTTTTTTTTTGTTGGTTTGGTTTGGTTTTTTGTTGGTTTTTGGGTTTTTTTTGATAATCAGAGTTTTTACTTGGGGAATCATGACAATAAACTAGATGAACCCACTAAAAAAACAGTCTTTGCATGGTCACTGCCAAGTGTCCTGATGTTTGTACTATATTTGGCTATGTAATGGAAAATTAATTCCAGTTATATATATAGCATTGTCGACCAGTTTGATTTTAACCTCCCAAAATATGAAGTGGGTTTCAGAACCAACAGCTGATATAAAACTACTTCACAATAGAAGGGAATAGAAAAAAGTCCTTCGGCATTTTTGTTTTGTTTTATTAAATTTCTTTTGTATCTCTTCAGGGGAAAAAATAATCTTCCTTGTATATCATAAACTACTGGTAAAGCTACTTAGGACAAAAATAGCCACTTCATTGCTAAGAGGAACCAGAATACATAAATGATGCTGTATTTATTTTAAAAGTGATTATATGACCTGGATCTACTTATGTGGAGGAAAATATTTAAGGAGGAAGTTAATGCTGTGTCCTCATTTGATGTCTTTCCCAGAGCAGCTTACAGCTTCAGAAACAGTATTCCATTTGCCAAATAATTGCAAACTTTAGGGATGGTTACATTAAATAACCAAAGAGCAATTCAGGCCTTTCTAATTCAGGAAACTGAAGCTGCCTTTAAATAATTGCTGTCTCCTATGGGGAAAAGGTAGTAATGAAATTACTTCATTAGTACAAAGATTAATACAATTTCAAGAAGATATTCTTAGTCATCAGCTTAATATAAAGACATAGAAATGGAAAGTAATCATCTGACTCCAGAAATAACTACTGGGCTTGTCAGGAGCTATAACATGGCAGAAATGAAACTGAATGACAAAGTCATGTAGAAGGCTAATTGCAGAAACAAAAAAAACCCCTATTTATTTTGTAGTGGATGATGGTTGCTCTCCATGGTCAGAAGAGATAGACACGACAACAATCTGATGTAGAAAAAGCATTTTGAAGGGATTTGTAAAGCACATTTCTCTCAGCTTACCAGGTGAATTTGCATCAGTTAAATGCTTGCAGTTTATTTGGGAGGAGTTCTCAAAAATACTACAGTAATTCAGTCAAACATTGGGGCAGTTACCTCCCATGCACCAGCAAATGCATGGGCACAAGTCATGTACATAAGCCAGCTCATCACATAATTATTGCAAAGCCTGGAGAATGTGAATTCCTAAACTTTATTCTACTGAACAGGTTAAACAGTACTTGCTCATAATTATAAGGACAGGAAATAGGAAGAGGATAGGGGAAAGCAGGAATTTAAATCTTTAACACATTTTGGAGAAGTCAAACAGGAAGCAATTAAGAGACAAATAATCACTTGATTTTAAGAAAAACACAATATGGGTGCTGCTTCCACCTATGAAGTTAAAATAAATGGCTACATTTTTCAATGACTAAGGTTCTTTCCCAGGGAAATGTTGTCCAACAGGTGTAGTGAGGGCTGAAAGAAAAATTGTCAGTTCTTCCTGAAAGATCAGCAAAGCAGGTTCACGGAACATGTGAAATACTGACCATGTGGTTACTGGGGTTTCAGTGGTTATGTCTGAGGAAATTTTTAATAGTTATATTTAAGGAGCATTTGGAATATGCTACATCAGAAAGCTTAATTATTGCTTTACATCTTATATATGTTGTACTTGTAGAGGATTGAACTCTATAAAACCAAATACTCAGGACAATTTATTTACTTTCTGATATCTTTGAACATTCCTGAAATATTTTAAAGTCTGTTTCTTTTTTTTTCCCCAAATTTTATTTCACATGAAGAGAAATATGGAAGTCACTGCTCTGCATTCCGAGCCAGTCAAATGTTATTTTGCTATTTTATTATGTCACTGCTCTGCATATTGTAAAACTGTAACACTATCTAGACTAACTTACTGCTGTTTATGACATCTTGGGCTTGCTGTTAATCCAATCAGCAGAGAGGTTGGTAAATAAGTACTTAGCAGTCTGCCCTCCTTATGGATTTATCAGCTTTATTTAAGGCAATTGCGCTGCAAAGCTGGGGGTTGTTTCTGCAGACACCTGCTCCCATCAAAAGGAGACATACAAGCTAAAATTCTCAAAGCAGCCGACTTGTGGGTTTGAAATGCATGGCACTCATGAACTTTATGGGAAGATGCACAGCCACACTATAAATTTTTTTGAATGGTGAAAACAGAAATTCATGCATATGATAAGATAGTGTAAGAAAAACCCTCATATTAGATTTTTGTCTGGGCCTTTGAAGGCAAATGCAGTCTGATCGTTACCTCTAAGTCAGATTTATATTTACCTCTTACATGCTCATTTTTTCCCCTGCTGTTTTTCAAATATCATCAGTTGCCTTTACCCAGCGCGAGAGGGGTGTGTGTGTGAGACAAGCTATTAGTCTGAGCCACAAAGTCTGGTAACTCTGGAGTGAAGAAAGAAAAAAGAAAAAACCCCCAAGTTTTATTTGTTCTGAGTGATTTTCTCTTGTTTTCTTTGAACACATTAACACTGATTCTCTTCAAGTAGGCTCAGGTGTTCCCTGTATTGGTTTGTTACTGAAAAAGCTGGGTTTGAGAAGTTTAAGAGTCCTTCTGGGAAAAAGAGGAACATATAAAGTCAAAAAAAGCAAACAAACAAACAAAACCCAGCCATAAACCAAAAAACTGTTCTTAATTTATAGTATTTTCATTTTGAGAAAGCTATCAGATATTTCACCTAATCATCTAACAAAGTGCCTTCATAAATGCTCTGAGTAGCAGTTTTGAGCTGATGGTGCTGGGGAAGTCTTAAATCAGGTTTTCACTACTTTATTCAGCCTGATTTGGTGTCTAGATGTTCAGAGAATCATAGAGTGGTTTGGGTTGGAAGGGACTTTAAAGATCATCCAGGTCCAATCCCCTGCCACGGACAGGGACCCCTTCCACGAGAACAGCTTGTATGTTGTTAGATCTAGTTCTTTGTGTGTTATAGACAAAAATAAGAGCGGTGCAAAACTTAGTCATCACAGCATCTGTACAAAGATTTTCTGTGTTTTCATGATTTGTGCATTCTCTGCTTCCCCAGATTTGCTTTCTGTCTGACATTTCAATTAGGCTACAAGTGGTAGGGGAATGACTAGAATAGGGAAAAAAGGACCCTTTCACACCTTTAGGGGTCAAAAGTGTACTCAGGGTTATAAATATAGAAAATACAGGCCTCAGAGAAGTCTGAACCAAGTCTTATAATTTCAGGAAAGAAATGACATGGCCTCTGAGAACTTGCTATGGACATCCAAGAGATAGACAGATGATCACATTTCCCAGACCTGTTAGCTCAATTTTGAATTTTTCCATAGAGACCAGGTTGGGCTTTCCTTCTTCAAGAAAACTTTGGGTTTTTTTCAGGAATAGTGTTTTTGTTGGTCATGTGACTTTCCATCAAAAATTCCAACTTTCCATCCAAGTACACCCAGATCATCTAACCTGAAAGAATTTTGGGGAAAAAAAAACTAGTCCTGGGTAAACAGCTAAAGCAAATTATAACAACAGCAACACACAAACAATTATAGGAGGAAAAATAGAGGCTCAGTTCATCAGAAACTATTCCCTGAATAGCATAATTGTTTTCATTTGTTTGGGGTGTTTTTTTAAAGGAAAAAACAGATGCCAACTCAAAATGAAAATGGAATGGGCTTTGAATGTAAGTGATATCTGAATGAAAATATTTTTCAGTAACATTATGACAAAGATAATGAGCTAACCTTAACTGACAAGAATAACACTTCCTATCTCATTTTTGCAAATAACATATTGTACCGGGATAAATTTCCAGAATTTTCCTACATGCGTATGTTTGTACCACCTAAATAGATAGATAAGCAGATAGGTATATAATTTACTAATTAATTAAGGAAATAAAATTCATTGTGTTGGGAAAAAAAGCTTTTCACCACTCAAACACCATTTTTTTACTGTGATCACATCCCCACAATATTCAATGTTTGAAACATAAAAAGTTGGATGTACTGCTCCCTGAAATCAAGCAATCATCTTCAATGACAGCAAAACCTATCTTTGCGGGCCACTTGCCACTGGAAACCTCTTTTATATAATAACAAAGCTGGGACAAAATCTTCATCTCACATAAAACAGTTTCAAAGAAAGAAGGGAGCAAGAAAAGATATTTCTGTGTTGTATTTTACATTTTCCTCCTAAACCCTAAGCCAAAGTAATTAGCAAAAACAGAGCCACAAAATAGCTAAAAATTTCTAGTGGAAAGACAAACCATGTTATTTTATCATGTCTAGTGCAATTTACTTAAATGTCTATCTGTATATCAGTATTTTGAAGTAAATGAATGTAAAATGTCAGGCATCCAACTGAGACTACAAATGCTGGGCCAAATTCTGTAGTCACGCCAACCAGTTTCGGATCTTTTTGAGAGAGAAAGAAATGGTAGTTTTATGTGCATTTACAGTTCATGAAAATTAAAGCAAAACACCAACTTTGCAGATTTTTTTTATTTCCTTGAGTAACTTCATTAATATTGCTGTGATTTCTGATTAAAACAGCAATTCCAGCATTTTCCAGTTCTGAAGTGTCTCAGTTGTTGAGACAAAACTTCAGGAGGAGACACTCCGGAATGAGTGTTCCTCCCCTTTTCCTCCGTCAATGAGGCAAGTGGGTCACAGCAAGTGAAAGAGGGAAAAAGAAACCAAACTGTTTATTAACACATGAACAAAACAGGGTAGAACAGGATTAAAAAAACCCTCAAAATACAGTGAATTCCCAGAGAGGGAACAGACACGTGGGCTCGGACCAGCCGGGGCCACCCCGCGGGCCCGCCGGGGCACTCCTGCAGGCTCCCCGGACCAGCGAGGAGGGAAGGGAGGCAGTGAGGCAAGGGGAAGGAAAGGGAAAAAGAGAACGAGGAAAAAACCCAACAGAACCTTTTCCCAGCTAGCTGGAATATAAAGGAAACCCAGAAAAACAGCACAGCGCTCCCGGCTCACTCCCTGCCCAGCCCTGCCAAGACTCAGAGCCCTGAGCCGTTGGGCTGAACCGTTCAACCGCCCCGCACTCGGCCCCCTGGCTCCAGCCCCGCCCCCCGGGTCCATCTTAAAGAAACGGCATCCTTGGGCATTGAGTGGACAGTTAAGGAATAAAGCAGCTTCATAACATCACCGCAGGACATGAAGCTACCAGTAGTTGGACTAGTAAGATTTCCAGTTCAGTAGACGTTCTGCTTCTGGTTCAACTGAAATCAGAATAATCCAAATTCCATTCCCATTATTTGTCCAACTAAATTAAACAAGAACAGTTCATGTTTCTTTCTAATGCAAAAAAAAAAAAAAAAAAAAGTTTCTTGATCAGAACTCTTTTGGACTCACCAGGGCAGGAGTGAGACCTCATGAGTTCTGAGAAAAAAGTAAAGCTGAAATTGGAATTGGCCAACTCCTGATAAACAAAATGAGGAAAAGACATCAACAAAAACAAATCTCATTCACTTTCTTGGCTGTGAGAAACACCTGAGGAAAAAAGAATAGTCATGATTCAGTCCAGCAAATATCTCCTTTTTTATATACATACACTGTACTGTATAATAGGATATAGAACACTCATTTAGGCATGTACATTTAGGCATTCTGAGGAATACTGTTGAGTTTCAACTGATTTGGGGAGATGGAATAAAAATGTTGCTAAAATGTTATCATTTATTTGGTGAATATATTCTTTAAAATATTCTTGCCTGCCCATGGAAAATAGGTCAATTTAGAAGTGGAAACAAATAACAGAGTGAACTTGCAGTTGGCTTTATGAACATTTCAGGGATACTTTATTACAATTGATGTAGTTCTCCTGTTTTTCTCTCTAGGTGCTGTTATTCTTGAATAAGCAACCTTTAATTTCATTCTCAGGCTTCTTAGGAAGGGTGCCCTCTCCCCCCACTTTGCTTAACAAGTTTTAATTCCATTATATATTAATGCATTTAGTGATCACAGTCACTTAAAAAATCCTGCATAAAACACTCACCGTACACTTGATGACGTAAATGACGGTAATTTAAATCCAGAACATATCTTTTTTAGTCCTTTGAATACCTGAGACACAGTCTGAGTGCAACAGAGACATAGAGAACCCAAATTAGTACCTTATATTGTCGTAAATTAAGACATCTTATTTCAACAGATGCTCCTTTTATTGTTTTTTTGGCTGTGATTCCCAGCCTTCCAGACTATTTGGAATTATATAAGAATCTCAGTCCTAGGCTGTGTAACCATGGTCAGAGATTCTGAAGGGAGTTTTGATCCTATCTTTCAAAAATGCTGCTCAATTTCTTTCCACACATCTGCCAAAGAGCTGGCTGAGGGTCTGACTCCAGGCTCTGCTCTTGTGCATACTTTGAATACAATGCTGAGACAAGCTTCTGTGCTCTGTTCCCCATCTCCAGTTAATGGCTCTGATATGTTTCATTCTTTTTTTGGAGACAGAAGCCATTAACTCTCATAGGTGCTCAAACATTGTGCCAACAAGGACCAATAAACACTTTAGTTTTGGCACTGTGCAAGACCTAGCAGGTCAAATAATGACAGAGAAGGGTAGTAATGCTTTTTCATGCCTATACATGGCTAGAGCGAAAGAAATACTTTGCACAGACATCTCTCCTGCTATTTAATCCTCATTAGTAGGTGAAGCTGTCCCTGAAGATGCTCTAACGAAGAACAAAGCCAACATGACACTGTGTAAAAGTGAATCCTCCTTTCTCTCTCTGTCCTATTTCAAAAAAGATGGGTGCATGTATAAAGAACACATTTTCTGTGTGAAGCAAAGTAATTCTTTCTCTTGGCCTCTGATTTGTTTGTTTTGAAAGCTTTTTTGTTTTCTTCTTAGAAATGATATTATTTTCTTTTAAAATTATCAAAATTAAGACCATTCATACAATTTGAAAAGCACAGGATGTAGTCTTATCTTATGAAATCACTTTCATCTTACAGGCTCTCCCTGAGATGTGAACAAGGAAGGCAACCAGTCCAGGTCAGTTCTGAGACCATTTTGGAAAGCAGGGAGATCAGACTCACAAAGGATGTGGTTGCTCTAGAGCCTCAACTGAAATTTTTAAAAGCTTCAACTCTTTCTGTGAGGCATCAAAGTCTGGTGTTGCATAGTTTTTAAGCAGTACAATATCCTCTCTTACTCAAAATGTCATTTCCAGGGCTCAAGTTAAAGAACATCACAATGTCTAGACAGTGGGTATGTGTCCCAGAAAAATGCTTTTTGGCAGAGGAAAACTCATTGTTTTTACATGCAGATGAAAGGGCTGTTAAAAGTGATTGCAACCTGTTACAGGTTATAAGGCTCTCAGGCAAGGAATCCCACAAATCGAATTTTGAAAACCACCGTCCTAGATCCAGAGAATAAAAAGAATTAAAAAAACGCCCTATGTGCATGTGTTCAGAGCACAGTGACTGAACTACTTCTTTAGAAAGTAGGAGAGAATTATAAACAACCAGTTGGGTCCAACTCTGACCAGCAGGGTAAGAAATGCCAGCCTTGGAATAACCTTCTTCCAGTGCAGGTAAAAGCATAAGATTTATAAAGTGAATAATGAAAAAAAGAAGCTTCAACCTGAAGGTCAAAAAGGAAAGAATTTAATGGCTTGGACTTTAGTAGGAGACTAGTCTGCTGTTTTGATGAATAACAAAACCATTTTTTGGGAGAACCATACACAACTAAATGGGATCTTCCTGAAGCAGAGGAGCAAGTCAGCTGTCTTTCAAAAACAAAAACTGCATAAAGAAATGTCCTTCAGTACCAACTGTCCAACAAGAAAGGAAAAAATGAATACAGGAGGAATATGCAATTCTAAATTTGTGCTGTTCTCTTTGCACTGTAAGAACAGAAGCTGTTGCTGGCTGCTCTGTTCTACAAGCCTCAGAAACAGCAAGTGATCTTGAGTGGGGGTATATAACGTATTTATGTGGCTCCCTCCTTAAAAAACATTAAAGATGAGGGTGGGTAGTATGTGTACAGACTAGATATGTGGCAATATGATGCCTGTGTGGGTGACTGCAAACAGTCACTGAGGCAACAGAAACAGACCTCTTACCAAGAAATCCCAGAAGAAGGGGTTGCAGCCTCTTTAACTGAACTGAGTCAGCCTAGAATCAATGTGATTGATAAGAGTTTGGGACAAAAAACACAGTTTCCATGTTGCAGAGCTAGTTTTAATATAACTTTGTAGCTCTGCATTGTGCTACATATGAGCTGATACCAACACAGATTAAAAGAAATTAGGTTGTGCTCTGGTGAGCACCCCCATAATAGGTTAATTTGATGTTACATATTCTTTACTTGCAAATATTTTGAAGAGCTCCAAGAAAAGACTTTGCTGCATTTGTTCAATAATCCTATCACTGTTGTACTTGACTGCAGAGCACTCATATCATGACTTTTTAAAACAAGAGAATAAGCTGTAGCTCAAACATGTACATAACAACCAGGGAACCAGTCAAACCAACATGTTCAGGAAGCTATTCCAAATTTAGAGATTCATACCTATTGCTAAGGGAACACAAATCTGGTAGACATTAAGACGCGTGGGGTTCTGCTTGAACCCTCTCGTTGCTTGGGAGATTCCCTAAAAAATCCCTGTCATGAGGTTAACCTCGGCTGACTTCCAGGTGTCCACCAAATTGTTTCCCCATTCCCACTCATCAGCAGGACAGAGGGACAAAACAAGACCAAAAAATCTTGTGGGTAAATATAAGGACAGGGAAATCACCCGTCAAATACTGTTATGGTCAAAATAGACTCAGGAAAATTAAATTTAATTGATGATGATGGGTCTGCAGCAGGTCTGTCAGAGCTGACTGAAATTCATTCTATCTGGGACAGCTCGTGGTTTCTTCTCAAAAAAGTCACACATGTAGCTCTACACTATCAAAACCTTGTCACAAAAACCCAGTAAAGTCTTTCAACCTGTGATCTGAGACCATGACACCCTGTTATCTCCTGACTGAGTCAGTTAGTGTGTCTGGGTGTGATTCATTCTTTTTCTCCATCTCTTTGCTTTTATGTTGAATAAACAATAATCGGATACATTTACCAACCATTACTTTCATTCAAAGAATCATAAAATTATTAAAATGAGAAGGGACTTCTGGATATTCTCCCGTCTAATCCCCTGTTCAAAGCAGTGACAATTAGAACAGGTCGTTTGTGACAATGTACAGTCTGGCTTTGAATATATGAAGGATGTAAGACTCCACAGCCTCTCTTGGCTGAACAGATCTAGTGTTCAACCATCCTCACAGTAAAAATATGTTTTCTTATATAATTTACTGTATTTCAATTTTCCCATTGCCTGTTATCCTTTCACTGAGAGGAACTGGGTTTCAAAGCACTCTTTTCAGATCACACTAATCCCGTTCTGGTGGAGATTCCTCAATGTTCCTGCACTGCAGGGTTATTTCTCTTCCTTGTTCTGTGTTTCTGCCTTCCCTTTCTTTAATTATGAGGTTGTCACAGATGGTGTTATGCACTTCACTCACAAGAGAGAAGCAACAATACACTTTACTGATATAAACGAGTGAGTTAAATTCAATGGTAAGTGCCACACTGGTTTAACAAGATTTGACGCCAAAGTACGCTTGATTATTTACTGAATAGAGGATGGGGTCGGACAAGGTTGTCAAGGAGACCGTCCCACTGAGATTCCAAAAGGACCTCCTTGCTTTCTAAACTGCTTCCTTGAGAGGAGTCCAGGTGCAGGGAGGAATCTCTCAAATTTGAGGAGAAACCCAGTGAAGTGTCACCACTCAAGGGGAGATCTTGTCATTCAGCCCTGCCGGGGAGCTCAGTGGGCCCTGGGCTGTCCACTCTTTGGAATGTAAGGTGATTGTCATAAAGTCATATTCACACACCAGCAAGTCACCCGGGTCACCATCCCAGACAACCCTTGGCTACCATGTCACTCTCTGTCCCCCAAAACCCATAGTAAACTGGATGCAGCCCCCACAATCCCCACTGGTGGTTATGGATGCAGCTGGTGGGGGGAGCACACACCACCACAGAGGTGAGAGAAGTTCTCTCTCCATCCAATCTGTTCAGGACAGATCTGAACAGATCTCTAAAAGATCATCCAGCTATCTTTGGCAGGTCAAGTGCAAGATCTTGGGTCTGCTTTTGGAGTTAACTCTTGGGTAAAATTTAATAAACTGTGGTACATGAGTCAGACTGGATGATTACCATAAGGGGTTTTAGCCTCTGAATCTATGATTCTTTTTTTTGTCTCTTAGTCTTGTATTCTTTTCTCTCCTACTCTTGCATACCTCTCTCTCCTATGGAACCTGACACAGCACAAAATTATTTGGCTGTAATACTTTTCTCCAGCATTTCCCTGTGTTTTAATTTCATACAGCAGGATCAGCTTTTCCCATTTATCTCAGTGGGAGACTGGAGAGGCACTATAGAAACTGCACCATGAGAGGAGGAAGCAGGGAGAGGCAGTATATAGGCAAAACTCATAGAATCTGTTATTTATTTTGACTACTAATTAGCAAAACAATTTGCAAAAGCAAAACTGCAATGTATATCATATGCTGGCTCTGTCTGCCTCCTGATACTGATGAGGTGCTTGATTCATTGCGCTTTACTTCTCTCCTTTTCTTTCCCCTACTGCTCATCAGAGCCTGTGGCCATTAAAATATTTCCTTGGGGAGAATGGAGCTGGAATCTGGAATATGACCCTATACATATGCTACTCTTTCAGGGCTATTTGTGTATATCAGGCTCATGGGGTCAGAAGATTGTTCAGCATTTCAGTTGTATTTGATTCAACAGTGCCTGGATTGCTGACGTTCATGAGTTCTGTCCAGATGTCTTTTTGACTGGAGAGTTCAGGCCAAGGAATCTTCTCTTCTGCAGTCTGAATGCATAGAATACACTTGTGGCTTACTGGCAACCTTAGGCAGACACAGGAATCAACCTGTGGGAACCAATTTACAGCACAGATGACCTTGGGGCATTGTCAGAGCTCACTGATGTCAATGAAAGGATCCTTGGATTTTCTGCTTGTTTAGACCAAGGGAATAAAAGCTAAACCCACTGGGACATGCACAGTTATCTGTGCTGCTCTCAAGTAACACCCAAGCACAACCTCTGTGCATACAACACCTTGTGGGCCTGGTTGATCACTTGAAATATTCTACAATGGATAACTCACTTTTTAAAGATGAAATTCTAATTTTGCTGGTTTATCCTCCGTTCCCTACCCCCACTCCCATTAGGAAATCATTCAATATATCAGGCTCTGCTCGATCCTTTCCTAGATTTACTTTACATTCCCTGTCCAGGAAGTGAGAGCTTACATCATAAATACAGAACAATTTCTATCACCAAGATGCTACAGTGATTCAGAAAAAAAGGAATAGGAAATACCAGCTTGGAAAAACAACCACCGTGTTGGGATTTTTCCTCATAATTCCAATTAAAATAAGGAAAAACCTTGTTCTGGATTCTCCTCTTTTCAAAAGTCAAATCTGCAATTCAGTCAATCCTAAACTTTATAAGATTATCCATACTATATTTTTGTAAGGAAACCACCAAATCCTCCTTGATTCTGTAATCAAAATACTTACCTCAAGCATGTCTGCAATTCACCTTTTTTAAATGTTTGATTTCTCAGAGAGATACATTTTCACAAATTTAGTAGATAAAAGAATTTCAGAACAGTTTGGGTTGGAAGGGACCTCATAGATAGATAATCTCATCCCAGCCCCTCTGCCATGGGTAAGGGACACTAGGCCAGGTTGCTCAGAGCCCCATCCAGCCTGGCCTTGAACACTTCCAGGGTACGACATCTCATGAGGCATCTGCAACTTCTCTGGGCAAGCTGTTCCACCACCCTCACAGTAAAAGAATTTCTTCTTAATATCTAATAGAAATCTTTCTCACGTTATAGCCATTCCCCCTTATCCTATGACTACATGCCCTTTTGAAGAGACCCTCATCATCACTTGGGTTTTGTTTTTTTCAACACTAATTTGGGATTTTTTTTCCACTTCCCTTCTTTTCCACTTCTGTTTCCTTCCCACTTGTTGCAAATCTTCACAACCCTCTCAGTCTGGCTTGCTTCATTAATAGATTAGGTTCAAGGCAGACTAAGCATATTGATTGCTAGGCCAGTCTCAGGTCCTTTTTGATAATCTATTTTGCTAGGTGGGTCCTGGGATCTTCAACACTTGGCACTGAGCCTGTAAAAAAATTATGGGATGTGTATGGTGTGTGTCTCTTACCTGCATTGACAACTAATCTAATCTAAGCAAATAATGGCAGTATCGTTATCTCACTGTTCTCTTCCAGATGTTTTTGGGTAAACACCACAGCACTGCTGTTCCTGGCACCAGGATAGGCCCACATCAGGGCCTTCCCAAGGATTGCCTTACTGACGAGCATTCTTGAAATAAGCCACTTTTTAACTCCAGCAACAATGAACCTTTTTTATGAGGTGTGCATGTAACACTGTGATGAGAAGGAATTAATCCCCCAGTTATTTCCTCAGTCAGATAATACAAACAGCCCTGCTAGTTCCTCTGCCACTTCCTATCCATGAAATTAGGTAGTTGTCATGTGTGTGTCCTTGGATATTTATCAACAACCAATTTATGATAACTATTCCTATGTAAAATTGCTAAGTTTCTTGGACCAGTCCTTAAGACACAAAATTTCCCAAGTCACCAGATTTGTATTCTCTAATGTCAGCACATTAAAACATAAGTGATACTTTTATATGATTATTCCAGATACCGAGTAATTGTTGAGAATAATTAAAATGCAAATCCAGTCAATGATAGAACTTCATAATAGAGTCACACTACCAAACATATGCACATAAACACACTCATTTGCATGTATATGCACAGAAAACCTCATATGAAAATAAGGGTTCCAAAGCATCTGTCCATCTTTATGTTTCTGTGAAACTGATTTCATATGAGCCAAAACTGCATTCAAATCAAAGGGCTTGGGAAAAAGACCTCCAAAAAAGGTAATAGGAGGTGAAGATTACCACTTGCCAAAATCCTAGTCCCAAAGAGCAAAATGTGCGGCAGCAGAGACAAAGAGAAGATATAATGAACCAGTGCAAAGCGTAAATTCATTTATAATAAACATGTAGCAGTCATTTCTATAAATAAAGAAGTGCACAGAGTTAAAAGATAATCTCGGAGATTTCAAACAAATTCTCTTTCTGTGATGAACTTGGTTTTGTAAATAGTATTAATCATATTCATACTTTCTTTCATTTCCAAGGAAGATCTTTATTTCAGAGTCTTGAGTTTCCTATCTTTATTCTCAGGAAGTATTGTAATTACTGTCACACGTGTCTTGCCTTCATTGGATGAGTCCTGCAACCTCCTGGGAATTCTGGCAAACACTTGTGAGGGTAGGCTCACTCTTTTTGGTTTTTTATGCTTGTGTGAGATGCTCAGCCAGGGCAGCTTCTTCTCGTCCAGCTATAAGTTCTACATCACAGCAGCACTACAGTCAGAGTAAACTTCCAAAAAATATGAGTAGCAGAGGCAGAAAAAAGCTTCTCCATTGTGAAGAAGTAAATGCAAGATAAAAATGAGAGATTGCTCCATGGAAACAAATATCTAAATGTGTGGGCTGTTTGAGGGGAGATAGAGCACCTATAAACAATGGTGCAATTCAGCCAAAAAGCTTTGATGGAAATAATGCCCTGAGTGTTGTTCGTAGCACTATATTTGAAGCTGTCTGCTCATAAAACACTTATGAAAGGTAATTAGCACTTCAATTAATGGTCTATCATTGTTCTCTAACGCTTACACATAAACTATCATTCTTTTCTCTTTTTCATAATTGCCCAATTATAGGTATTTAGAAGCTTCAACATTTGAAACTGAGCAGAATCTGCATAAAATATGCTCAATATCCATCTCAGGTTTGCTTCCAAATTACTATTTTAGTGCTTTCCATTCAGTTTTATTTTATAAATTCAACTTCTGCTTCAACTTCATGGATTTAAGCCATCTGGAGAATTGGACTAAGAGCCAGACATAACTTCAACAATACATTCTTATTGCAGGTTCACTTCAACCACACTCTGGGTCAGAGCTTTGTGTTGGTGGTGGCCATCCTGCCAGAATCAGTCACATAAGATCTCTATAAGATCCATGACACATTTCATTCCACTAAAGGGAGGGTGACATTGGTGTAGAGAAAGTAAGTGGTCTCACTGTGTTCCTGTGAAGCTAAATACACCATCCCCTGCCAGGGCTGGCAACTGTTTTTGCCTTCAACAGCCTTTTTGTAGCTGACTTCCTCCTTTTTACCCAGAAGACCTCATGATATTAATGCCACCAGGTCATGAGCACAATTCAGCCGCCCATGTAATATCCCTTCACTTTTTCTGTACTGTCAATTCTACTGCAAGTGGTTCATTAGTCTAAAAGTGACTTGTACAGATTCAGGATGTGCTACCTTTATTTACACTGAATAATCAGATAGGTCTACCCTGTTTCTCTCAGTGGTTCAAGTGTTGTCTCAGCAGTATTGCAAAGTGCATATTTATTCCTGAAAACATACATCACAAAAGAAAAACTGTGGAGCAGAGCCTTGATGTCTTTCCTGTGTCCTTGTCAGAAATGAAATGTTCTGTGTGAATCCAAGAGGATGGGGGAAGTGGGAAAGTTTTGCAAGGAGTGAATAACCTGTGTGTACAAATATTAAAATATCTACACAATATTACATTACCACAATACATCACACTATGCTAGTGCAGTTGTCTCTGGTCCTGATCTGTTCTATTGGATAAACTTGGTTTTGGAGAGGTGACATCACATCAGGCATTATGGTAATTTTGTAAGTTTTACAAAACAAGAGGCTTTGCTCTCTCAGTGTGGATTTGTTATCTCAGCAAGTTTAGGCAAAGGTGCCACTCATTTGGCTGCTGAGGATTTCATAATGTTGCTAATGGGGAACATCTGTGTCTAAGCTGTGCTTTGGAAGTGATCTAGAGTTCAGCAAACACATGGATTTCTCCCTCCCATTGAGGGACTGCCAGAAGCCACAGAGTGTGGGGTTACTTTGGGACTCAGATGTTGTCTTAGGTAGCACTTAAGATGATGGGTTTATGGACTCCATGCCCAGGAAACCACTATGGAAATCAACAACTAATTGTAAACCATGTTTGGTTGGTGTGCTGCAGGCACCCTGTCAGGTTTAAGTGGCTTTCTGCAATAGATGAAAGAAGTCCTGGATTAGGAGCTTTTGTCAGAGATAATTCCCTGTGTTTTGGGATTTGTGTTGAGGCGTATTTTGGCCATCAGGATATGAAAAGATTATTTACCATGGCAAGCAAGAATTCCCCCTGTTCCCCTCAGTGCACAAGTGTTTAGGAGGTTTAGACAGGTCATAGGGACTATTCATAAACCAGCATTTTCCAGGTTATCAAGATCATAAAAAAAATTGTTTCTCTCCTGCGACCTTCCTAAAAGCCTTCCAAAATACTACAGATATTGCTGTAAAAGGTACTGGTGTTAAGTAATTTTAGGAAAATATGAATGGTTGAACATGTTTGTGGAAGGACTCCACCAAATGACAAAGTTGAGATCAGCAAGGTGTTCTGCCTCATGTTCTGAAGCTTCATTTCTCAATAGACTGGCTCCTCAGTGCATGCATAGGATAAGATTTTAATTGATTTATCATAGGTGCTTACAATTTAAGCTTTCACTGTAAGCAAGTTCCATGGGCAAATTCCTTAATGAGGTCACAGAAATATTTTTAAAATAATGATTGCCTCCTGGAGCAGATGCCTAGAGTAAACAAGGTGCCTTTGGAGCTACTTATTTCCATCTCTTAAGTACAAAGTCAGCAGCACTAGTTTAGATCAGCATTTAAGCTGACTTTCTGAGACAAGGCAGCATGTGTCCTTCCAGAATGGCAAAGCCTGTGTTAACTCCTTTCTGTGATGCCTCCTGGCCATGTTCTCCTGACCAGAGACTGGACAAATCTTGCTTGTTTTCTTGTGCTCTCTTTATCCAACTGTATGGTATAATTCCTCCATGAAAATATGTAGAGAAGTTTTGTTTTCGCTAAACAAAATAATTCACAAATCCTGAGGGAAAAAAAAAAAAAAGCCACCCAAAAAAACCTTCTTCTAAACAACGTTCTGAATTCTGTGTTTTCTTTCCTCTTTGCATTTTAACTTCAGATAAAATGTTTTTCCTGTAGTATTTGAATATTTCTCACTCTTTGTGCTATGGTTTATATTATGCATTTTAGCAGTTTGTCTCTGCTATAAATAAGTGTTATAATTGTGACTATAATTAGATTTGTTCCACACAATTGCATATAAATGTAATTCCAAGGTGTTTTTAGAACTCAGTTCCTTATTGATGGAATAGAAGCAAAGTCTGTTTAGAAATGGTGCTTTTCTCTGAGGTAATGCTATTCATGAATCCTACTTCGCCTTTATTTTTGCTACAGTTTCTGCCCAGCATTTTGCTAAAACTGGGAGCATTGGCAAGTGGCTGCCTTGGCAACTGGTAGCAAATTAACTTTTGGTTAGCCTACAAGGCATATTTATTCTGGGCCTTTCAACTTTAAATGAAAGCATGGATCATCTGAAATGTGTTTCTTGGAAATGGAAGAATGAACAGCTGTTTCATGCTCCTTCTCTTAAATCTCTGAGAGCTGGAGCTCTGGTCATAGGCAGTTTTAAATAACGTTTAAAGATGGAGCAAATAGCAGCCTGCTACTTTACTGTGATTCCTGTGCAGAGCTGATCTAAGATGTTGGAGGTTTAAATGAGCTGGCAGCCTTTTAACTCAGTGATGTGAATTTTGATTTTTTTTTTCTTCTTCATAAAAATGATATGTGAAAGCTTATCCTTGGGTTGTTTTCTTCCTCTCTTTGTTTTCATAGTATCATAGGTGATTCATTATAAAACAGAATTTAGGGTTTTTTTCCCTTTTGGACAGTTACTGGTTTTTTAACAACAAGCAAGATCTTAACTTTTAGAAATGAAACTTACGTCTCTGGAAAAGCAATTCTTGTGTGGGTAGGAAATGACTTGTGAACTAAATGGTTAATGGTATGATGAATGTTAATCTCAGGAGGCTGAAAAATTAAATATTCTGTTAGCTTTGGATTTATATTCTCTCCCTAAAAGCAGCCCCGCCTATACAGCAAAATTTTAACTTTCATAATTTTATCTATTTGTCCTGCCACAGAAGAACATTCAAGAGAAAGCACATGAGAGCAGCCCAGACAGCTCAATGAAAGTAAAGTATTTCAGACCTGTTGGGCTTGTTATGGCTTCTCTTTGTTGGACCCTTACTGAAGATTGTAAAGCATAAGTTGGAATAAGTACCAAGAAATCTGGTCTGTTCAATGATTCATGGATATTTGGCCTCTGCAAGCAATTTTCAGAGTGATACTCCAAGAAAAACTGAGACTTGCATCCTTTTTGAGCCTCTTGTTCAACCTGGGCCATAGCAAAGCCACGTTTGTGCAAATTTTCAAGGACTTACAGGTTGAACTGAAAAGCCTGGTGTGTGTAAAACTTGTCTGAGAAAGACGAGACATTTCATTCTTGTCTATTCAATGTTTAATACATTGATAAGCTAATTTTAAAACAGAATCATAAATCTCTGTAATGCTTCATAATCAACTCATTCTTTTTGGACATCCTAACTTGAAGAAGCTCTTGCTTACCTCTTCATTACCCATAGCCTTAACCTTTTTTTATTTCTAACTATTCAGTAGTCTAGTTCTGGGTAAGCTTAGGAAGCAAGCCATCAGTAAGACAATTTTCAGGCTTTTCTAATGTGTTATGTGAGATGTGAAAATCAGTGTGAGACTGTTGTAGAACCTAAATATCTTGCTCTCTAGAAATAAAAATGTCTAGTTTCTTATTTAATTGCATTTTAGCATAAATCATCTGCACAAGTGATGCATTTAGAAAAGAAATTGGACTTGTCAAGAGTCCTTGTTTCAGGGGTGATTGGTTTGGACATTCTGAAATTCATAGGTAGTGCGTCTCTGTGTTAGCTCAGGAAAGACAGAGGGCAAAGAGCTTTCGTGTTGAATCCGAAGGAAGATTTCACTTGAAGTCATAAGAGCTGTTTCAGATAAATAATAGGATTACTTTGTTTGTTTGTTTTCCCCTTGTCGCGGGTTCGGTTTGTAACCGGGCAGAAACACCAATTTAGTGTAGTGGTTTGGTCCAAAATACTCATTACTGTTTATCTGCTGTGAGATAAGAGTTAGGAGAAATGCAAAACAGGCACCAAACTTGAAAGAATATAAAGAA
>NW_024581127.1:30905016-31046722 GCF_017639235.1 Corvus kubaryi
TTCTTTATATTCTTTCAAGTTTGGTGCCTGTTTTGCATTTCTCCTAATTCTTATCTCACAGCAGATAAACAGTAATGAGTATTTTGGACCAAACCACTACACTAAATTGGTGTTTCTGCCCGGTTCAAACCGAACCCGCGACAGGTCTTCTACAGCATAAAACACAGCAGCAACCTCAAGTAGGTGGGGAACTCCTCCACTGCTAAATCATCTCTGAAGGACTAAGTAAGTGCATATTGCAAGGCAGCGCAAAATGGGCTTCTGTGTCTTAGTTATTATCATCAGCTGAACAGGGAAGCATCACAAGGCAGAAAAAAATAGGAATGACACAAAAAAAAAACCCCAAAAACATAAGAAGTGATAAGAATTTTCATTGGAGAGCCATTTTCCTTAATTTCTGTGATATTCTTGATATGTTCTTTTCCCCGTACAATGTCTATCAGCAGTTGCACTTTACACAGGTTTGTAAAGCTCTCACCAACTATAGCCTCAGCTTGGTGGGAGACATCTGATTAAATCTGAGAGTTCACAGAATAGGTCCTTCCATGAGAAAAAAGTGACAGTAATTCCCTTTAGAGTGAACACCACTGTGACCAGCATAGCCAATGGAGATGAGGTTCCTTCTGAAATATCTTTTTATCCAGGTAATCTGATCATAAGTTGCAGTTAATGTATTGACCAAACTTCTGGACCTCCCTCAAATATAATGGGAGACCAGATGGCACACTTACATAAAAAGACATGCAAGGGAATGTGGTGGGGAGAAACTTATGTCCCCACTGTGGCATCTGGTACCACTTTTGTATTTTAGAGATACCCTGTGTGACCACCAGCTGCTGCTCCAGAACAATGCAGATCTGTCCTAAATCCAGTGTCACACTGGCCAGAACTATGCAGAGGTCCTGAACTTCCTGTTAACTCAAAGGGCATTACATTTAAAAATCTTAGGTAAATTGTCTTAATTTAGGCAAGATGAGTTTGACATCTTATGGCAAGAAACATGTCCACACCTCCACAAGCTCTTTATATAAGGCAGGCATGCAAAATAATGTTTCTGGAAAACAGGGGAACACTTCCAAGAAATTCCACATTACACTAATCCTCTTTGCCCAAAATACTGCGGCCACCTTATTTTGCTTGATAAAAAATAATTAACCCAAACTGTGGTAAAATAAGAGCAAAGTATCTTCACTATGAGCACAGATACTCTAACATTGTTTTGAGACTTTAAAAAGAATTTTATCTGCACTAAAGGAACAGAATTCAGGAAGAAAGAGAAAAAAAATACAAAAATAACCTCTTGTTTATAACCATTCAAAAAGTAAATGTGCCATTTCTTTCTGCTTAAGAGGACACATCAGAAAATCCAAACATTGAGAGATGAGCCAACTGTGATAGTTGCTGGAGCTTCAAAACTCAATTTCTTGACTGATGGAAGCCTGTAGTTAAACCCAGGGCAGAAAAACTGAGCTTGAAGAAGAATTTGATGAGGTATAGAAGAGGAGGCTGAAGAGACGGAGGCGGACAGGCTGTATGTAAAGTGAGCTCTAAACAGTACAGAGGGAAAAAAAGGAACATAACAAAATCCCAAAACCCAAACAAAAAAACTGAGGATGAAGAGGGAAGAAATACCCAGATGGCCAAAAATCAGTTTGTCATCTGCAAGTTGAATCATCATAGCCGCTTTGGAGCACTGGAGGTGAATGTGTCAATGTTGCAGTGGGGATACTGCAACACGTGTATCAGACAGTGAGGCCTGTGGAAAAGAAATATATATGGACTGATTCTTGATAGATGTTTCAGAGAGATGTTTGTTTCTCCAGTCACATGGCCGGGGCTCTGCCGAGGAACTGCGGCAATCACGGGACCCCAGCGTCCTTGCCCACTCAGGAGAACACAAAACAACCAGGGGCAGGGAAAGGGAAACCCCGTGCCTCCCCCCCAGGGGGAAGGGATCCTGACATGTCAATGGAATTCATCAGTTGAGAACGTGGTTTCAAAGGCAGTTATTGAAAGATCCAGAAAAGGGCTTTGCTCCAAGTTTAAATGTTCATTCACTGGGGGGGAGGAATCAGCAAATAGCAATGTTGTTTTTAGATATGCCAATTAATCTCAAAGTCCCTAGTTACAATGGTTAGGAACTGCAGTATGAGGAAATCTGTGTGTCTAGTGACTCTGAAAACAGAGGAATGTTGACCAATACTCAAAACACCACCGACCTGTAAGCAGTTAGTATCCCTTCCATGAGAAATGAGGAATAGAGAGGAGACAGACTTTGCCTGGAGTTACATGGGGAACTCTGGACACAAGGGAGGGAAGAGTGAGCACAAAGGTTAGAACAGAGCCAGGATTAATGCAGCCCATGGAGGAGTTTAAATGGTTTTTTAGCAATCTGCTGAATGCAAGTTTGGTCTGGAGTGACCCACACAGCCCAGATTTCAGATACATAAAAAAATTCTGATAATTCCTTCTTTGGCTAAGTGGTCTGTGACAGGAATTTTGCCAAACCACACATCTCCTTAGCAAGGCTAGAGATGTCAAGTTGCCTAATTTGAGCAAATAATTGCTTATGTAAGTGAGAAATAAGCATCTTCCCACCACAAGGACCTTTTTTTTTTTCAATTCTGAAGTCTTTATTACTGATCAGTCTTGACAAGCTGTCATCATGCCATCTCTTGCCCACTATGGGCAAGGTGTGCACAGAGTTGGTATATCACAGAGTTCAGAAAGAGGACTTGCCTCTTTCCATGTTCCTGTTTTGAAGCTGGCCAATGGTTTTTTTGAGGAGAGAGGGGCAGGTGGGTTGCAATTTCTATAGCCTAAAAAGAACAGCTTTTAAATTGATGCTGAGGAGGAGGAAACAAGTGACAATAGAACACAAGTGAATACTCTGTAAGAAACTGGAAACTAAGAGAGATATGACCTGACATACAGAATCAACGCAACTTGCACATGATTTATTGATTATGGCCTGTCATATGAGAAGGCCTCAGCTAGCTGAAAAGCCCAGAGCAAAGTAGTATTTTTCCCTCTGTAGGATTTGCCATTTGGAAATTGCATACACTTTACCTTTACAGTGATTACTCTCTCCACACAAAGGAGTATGTGGCTTTGCTTTTCAAGGCAGGCATGGTGCAAACTGTGTGATTTTTTAGCTGTCAGAGCAAAAACCTGTGGATTATACTATTGATTCCCACAGATAACTTGGAGGGACCGAACAATACTTAATGGGGAGCAGATGAGTGCAAAGTCTGCATGTATTTGTGAATATGGACAAGATATTGTAAGAATACAGAAAATGCCACCAAAAATGAAAATATTCTTTTATCTCCTTTGAGTGCACTAGATCTGGGTGCATGAACTTCTGAGTCCCTCTTTTGTGATCCTACCTTTTCTCATGATTTAGCCAGTGAAAATATACAATCTATAGCCTTAGATGCAAAATAGGACCTCAGGATAAATAGGCAGAAACAGAGCCCAAAAATATTCACACATTGAGTGGTCCAACTTCAGCCCTTTTGAAGTCAAGGGAAATTTTACTTCAAGAATCCTTGATCTAGCATCAATAAAATGCAGGAAGTTCAGCAGAGGCCGCCAAGATGCTGGTGCTGGAACACTGAGTCTATGAGCAGAGGCTGAGGACCAAGTGTTCGCTCAGCCTGAAGAAGAGGTGGCACTGGGGGGACCTCCCAGCAGCTCCCAGTACACTGTGGGGAGATCACCAGGAAGATGGAGTCACACTTTTCACTGTGGCGTTTGTTGGAAGGATGAGAGACAGCAGACCTAAGGTGAAAAAAAAAATCAGATTGGATATAATGAGAAAAATTTTCCCCCTAGGGACAGTCAGCCTGTAGATCAGGTGGGCTACAGAGGTTGTGCTACCTCCATCCTCAAAGGCTTTCAAGACTCAGTGGAGTAGACCCCTGAGGAACCTGACCCCGTAACTGACCCTCTTGGAGAAGGAGTTTGGGCTAGAAATGTCCTGAGATTCCTTCACACCTGATTTATCCTGTGATCTTCATACCTAAGTGCTTCAAGAACTCATGATAGCTCAAGGATATATTAGTATAATGCATACTTAACAGATGATTAAATATAGAAATAACACTTAAAAAACAAACATAGCTTTTTATTTTCTTTTGTTCATCTTAAGGTGTCTGTATCAACCTTCAGTGTTGGAATGAAAAAATATGCTTGATTACTAGGAGGGAAGGTGATCCCTCTAATGAATAATCCAGTTTTTCAGAGAAGTCAAACTGGTAGGTGCTGGTGCTTGGACATTTGTACGTGGGCTTCAGAGAAGGCTGTTCTTTCTTATTTCTGGTAATGAAGCTTTCACATATATAACTGGTATCCTAGAAACTATTGCAAACTGACATTTATGCATCACATATAAGGAAACTAAAACCTTCTTTACATTACCTCTTTTTTTTTTTTTTTAACTTGAGAAGAAAAACAATGATTTCTAATTTTTGTATAGGATTTTTATAAAAAATCAAAGTATTTCTTGGAGCATGATAGAATGTGTATACTATAAATCCAGAAACACTGCATACTCAGGATAACCTATAATGTTTTAATCAGTATCTCTAAATGAACTTGCTGGATATTATGGATCTCCTTGTAGGCCGCTAATGGGCCAAACTACAGATATTCAACTTGTGAGCATAGAACGAGAAAGGATATCTTATTATCTCACAGTGTAATGCGCTGCAAATTTGGCAAAAGAGACCTATCAGGAACCTGAGCAGATGTCAGGGTTCAGGGCATTCTGCTTTGCTTCCATGATGCCGTTAACTAAACAAAATGTAGCCTCATTATCAAACAGTCAAAATAATAATTTTAGTTTATTTTCTTAGGGGCTCAAACATAATTTTAATGGGGTCTGATTAAGACTACAAATAAAGTCAACAAGGAAGTATTTCACCAAATGCTTATGCCATAAATTGTGTGTATTACTTTCTTTTTAATTTCACCATCTTTTCTACTTACATGTTCTCAGAGGATTTTTTTTCCTTTGAATCCATTTGAATTATGTAGACCTGTTTTCAGTGTCTACTGTTAGTCTGGAGGCTCCCTGTTTGTATGAGTGATTTAATGGCCAGATGGTCCAGAGCTGAACCCTATCTCATACAGCTGACAAATCTTAAATTCCAGTTTTTGAAATTTAGTGCCTTCTTTTCTAGCCAGACCTGCAGACTTGTACTGAAATGATTTCTTAGGTATAGTTTTAATGGATAACCCTTAGCTTCAGAAAGCTTTTTCAAGATGATGCAATTGTGCACCACTAAGTCTCGCTACAGAAAAGAAAAGTTAACAAAAAGCCATGAGAAGGTGAGAGCATTTCCTCAGCATTTTCTCAGGAGCACAAAATGGAGAATAACAAGTCATAGGCTCAGTGCAGATTGGTAATTTTTGCTCTATAATTAATCAAAGGGTCAGAGATACCCATTAATTACTCCATCCTTAGCATTTTGAATCCCTATCTGACAAGACAGATCTAGACAAGTAGAAGGAAACTACACATGGGCTGAGAAACTGCAGAGCACAGCAGAATTCATCCTTGGTGTGAAGAAGCAACCAGTGTTATTATTTCCCATCTCCACCTTTTCCTTTCTCATTTCCCATTTCTTAACCTCTCTATACAGTTTAGGGGACATTCTCCCCCTTTCCCATCATCTGTCAGTTTAGGGGTTGGAACAGGGTCAATCATAAATCACAAGGTTTTTATTACTTGAGTTTATAGTTTTTCATTCTGTATTTGTTTTTGTACTCAATTTCAGGGCTGTCCAAGGACTGTGCAGTTTCTGGGGTGTGATGCATTTGGCACAGCATGGCTTAGGCTGGCTGGCTTTTGCCTCTGCCTATTTCAGCTGCAATTTTTCTGCAATGAACACTGGGTTCTTATTGGGGTCCTTGAGGCAGCAGAAATCTCTGCAGTGAGAATAATAAAAGCATTGTTGCAGATTCTGAGCTAACTGAGAATCACAGGATATAACCTGAAATTAGTACTGAAAATGATAAATTACCATGATCCCACATCCAACAGAAGGACAGCAGTCCTATCAGCCAACAAAAGCAGAGTAATGTCATAGTTACAAATAGAAAAAAGGCAGGAGACAAATTATTACACTTTTTTATACTTTATTTCTTTATGGGGTTTTAATAATATAAATATCTGTTTTAAGAAATTGCCAAAAAAAGGAAAAGTAAATGGAATTTTGCCAGTTGGGGCACTTGGATATAGCTGCGGACCAAAATAGATGCATGGCTTCAGAACCTCCATTTGAAAGCAAGATGCCAAAATATTTCCAGAATCTCCACTCCAATTTAAAAACAATGAATAGTGAGAGAAAATTCACAACAAAAATTATGGAGCTCTGGTCTTTGCAAGGTTGTCTCAGAACTAGTGGGTCAGTGGCTGCATGGTTATCAGAAGATTTCTCTGAGAATAATAAAAATGATCTCACTTTGCACCTTCTCTGTCACTGTCATCTCCCCTCAAAATATTCTTGGAATCCACAATCCAAATGAAAACCGATTTGACAAAGGGAAACAGACAGCAATGATACTGTCTTCTGGAAACATTATGGAAAAGGTGTTTGGAATATGCCATTGGGAAGAGCTTGGGAGCTCAACCCTTATTTGCCAGTAACATGACAGAGAGTTTGAATGTCCCAAAGAATTGGTCAGGCATCTTTATAAATACCAGTGAGTGCAACCAACACACAGGAAGCCTTGGAAAACCCAAGTTCCATTTGTTCCAGTGTTCATGTGGAGGTTTGGGTGCCAAAAGAAGAGAAATGTGGGCTGTAGCATTATATTTTTCATTTATATTTTCTCCTGTTCAGTCCACTTTGGAAGCAGAAGGAAATGAGGTTGGTATACCATACATCTGAGAGGACACAATAATGAATTTTAATTACACATTAATTGCAGAAACTTCAGACAAACTCAGAGGCAATTGCATTAGGCACTGTACAGATATATGGTAGAAGATATCCTCTTCTTGAAAGTGATTGAAAAACAAATAAAAAAGAGAGAAAAGACAATGCTAAATAGAGAGAAGAGGAGGAGAGGGGCAAGGTTACATTTAGTGTGCTACTAAAAAATGTTTGTTTTGTGGTAGAAGAAGAGTAACTTAAAATATAACCATTACAATTAATTAACAGGAAATGAACCAAATCATGTAGAGACAGTCAAAAATTGAAGAGAAATCTGTACAGATCTAGCACCTCGCCCCCAAATACCCAACTCTGGTTTTAAAAATAGACTTGCTACCAAACATTTATGTTTCAGTTAAGGAGATATAGATTCTCCTGGTGCTCAGAGTCTGGATGAGTTTACAAGCTCATTAAATCTGTATGTTTATCCAGATTAACCTTTCAGAATTCATTGTATTGCTGCTGCAATCACTAAATTCACTATAAAATTTCATTAAAATGGTTTAGAAGGATATGCCTATCTAATTGCAGAAGGCTGAGGAGTACTGAAGACAAACTTGTCTACAGGACCTGACAACTGCATCGTTCCAAATACTCCCAGTGTTATCCTAAATATTACTATTCCGTGCTCTAGCTTTAAAAAGAAAACATTTATCAATGTGTGGCTTTTATTTTATGTCCTTCCACTCCAAACAATGCATATCCCACTAAAAACCAAAAAACAAAAACCACATAAATTGCCCTTTCAGACAAAATTTCTACAAAGGAAAAAAAAAAAATAAAGCAATAACACAGCGAGTTTTATTTTATTAGTCTGAAACCACAAGCAGCAGCCTGTATAGCTGAACCAGAGATTTCAATTGCTTCTGCAGTTCAGTGACTCAAAAGTTTTCGCTCAGCAACACAGCTATGCTTCCCTGCAACATCATCTTTTATAATTTTCCTTCATCTTTTTTTCTAGTCTTTAATCATGGTTGGTCTGACGAACCTAAGAAAATAACTTTAAAAATCAACTTAGAAATAGTCTCATATTCTGTTTTGATTTTTATTCTGTTGTTCGTCAGCAGCCTGACCCTGCTTAAAGTCTGGTAATTTCACTCCTCCTGAAAAGAATTATAACGTCATAAGTTCAGCTGAACTCTCCCCTTACTTGTTACCTGCAAAATATCTGGGTGGGTGGAGCAGAAGAGCTGGAGTACCAAATGTTTTTTATTCCTTAGGTGTGGACAAAATGGTTTTCTTAAAAAGATTGAGTTTTCAGAGAGATACATCTCTTTGGTGTCCTAGGTTGTCCAGCCAAACAGAGAAGCATCCCATTATTTCTAGAAATGTAAAAACACATTAAGGTTTTCCCTCAGAATAGTTGTCTCCTCCTGTTTCAGTAAATGCTGAAGTTACACTGCACGGTATGATAGCATAGTGGGTTTTTTTAACACAAGCAGATTCTACCTCTATAGTTCTGGATCAATCAATTTACTTTTTGCACCAAGGCAAATTCACAGACTCATTTCACTTCACAGATCTCTCCTGAGGCACTAATCATAACTGCATATGATTTAGGGTCAGTCTTTTGCAGAAGTATTAGTCTCATGAGATTTTAAAAGGCAATGACCATATCTTAAAAAGCTGTCCAACAAACATTTAGTAATTTCTTCCAAATTCACAGCTGGTGTAAATTGAGATGGTGCCATTGATATGAAGGACTAAATTTACATCCATTGAGAATATGGCTCTTGCAATTTGTTCTTTGTTCCCTTCTGTATGGAAGCTTTCCCCGGTGCACAATTCACAGCTTTATCTCTAGTTATAGAATGACCAAATAAAGAACACGCTGCCTCCACAGCACCACTCTGAAAACTTAGCCACCCCCTGTTCACACAGTCAACATCTTGTACAGAGATATAAAAAATATGCATAAACTTTATGAAAACTTATAGCAGGGTACCCTAAAAATAGTCCCTTCAACAGGTGAAAAATGCCTTTATGAAATTCATTTCCTAAAAATATGATGAAGAGGGGTTAAATTGTAACAAATGCACTTTGCATCTGGAAAAGTATGAATGATTTAAAAGAGATAAGAATTGAATCTGTAAGAAAGTGAAACCATAATCACTTAATAGATTTTATTTCACTGAATTGAACTGAGCTAGAGTTAATTTGCAGTCCATTCACCAAAAACTATCTTAGGCTGGCTGTGATGGGAGCATTTCTATCAGAAGACAAAATGAAGTGAAATTGTAGGATTAGGAGAAATAAGGTGAAGGACAAAATTTGACACACACACTGGCATACATTCCAGGGAATAAAAGGCTTCGTCAGTTGTTTTACTGAATTGATACTAATAACTTGGCATAAAACACGGGGGATCCATTTGGAAGTCAGATTTTAATGTGATAGGTACTGTGCACAAATATTTCCAAACAATTGTCCAGTTCTACTAGGGTTTGAAAGAGACTTTTAGAATTTACAAGGTGTACTTCCACCAAAAAAAAAAAAAAAAAGACAGACACCAACAAAACAATTAAACAAACAAAAAATCCTCCCAAACCTGAAAAAAAAAAAAATCCAACAGCAACAATAAAAGAAATCCAAAAACAAAGAAAAAGAAACAACTCTCCCTGTATTTTCACAACCTGAAGTTCTACACCTGATATCACTGATACCATACAGATGGGTAAAATACTTCCTCTATGCCCTACTTTATGTTTCCATTCCTTTGTTCCTACCATTTACTCATCTTCCTTTCATATTCGTTTCCATGTATTTGGGATTACCACTTGAAAACTGATTCCTAAACAGTAATTGAAGATTATAACTTTTCTAACAGATCTTTTTCTCCACTGTTTCTTTAAAAAGCCGCAGGTTTCAGAAATTGAACTTTACTGAAAAACATGGGAAATCCACACAGAAAATTTTCCCAAGTCAAGCCAGATGTACCTCACAAAATTTTTAATTTGGAATTTACAGGAAAAGTAGATTTTGTTGCTTGAAAATCATCATATTTACAACAAACAAACAAACAAACAACACTGTTACATTTTTTTTTCTGTACTAAGGAAGTGTGTTTATTAACAACATCAAAAAAACCCAAACTAAAAACTATAATTTTCCTTTTGGTAAAAAAAAGAAACTGGTAATTTTGGACTAAATGTTACGTATGGTGTACAGCTGCATTATCTTCAAGGTGCAATACTTGGCATGGTATGAAAGAGCCAGGGCTTCTGAAAAAGGCAAAAAAAAGGATAACTTGTCGGATGCAAATTCCAGTGTTATCACCAAATCTCACTACCTAGATTTCCTTCTCCTGCTAGTGCAGTCTCATGGGAAGTTTTCTGCTAGAGTCAAAAACTTCATCTCACACCCCTGTGAGTGAATGTGTAGAAGGGACTTACAGCTCCTAGAGCTGTCAGCAACTTTAACCTGTGTCTACACTAAGAAATGAAATTGTGCCAATTTTCATTCCATTCCCAGCAGGAAATTTGCCAAAGACCAACCTGTTTTGCTCACATGGGCATGAGCCAAGCATGTGCAGGTCCTGTGTGTGTTCACAGGTATGGGCAGCACCTAATTCCCTGAGAGCAAGGAATTCTACAAGCCTCTAATGGAAAGAGGAGGAGGAAGGGTGCTTTTTAATGTAAATTGTTTCCTTTTCCCACATCTTCCTCCCACCCCCTACCATTTGTCCTCCAACAAATAGTTGTAACATCTGTGTAGCTAAATCTAGGACAAAATAAAATAGAAGGGATTTAACACATTAGAGCAGCAGATATAAGACACTATTTCTCACACATTGCTTTCAGTGTAGAAAAGACTTTAATAAATTAACATGTTTCTCAGATGGCTCTGGTGGCTAATTTTTAGTTTGTACCTGTGATTTAATCTTAATCAATCAAAGAGAATAGTCCTGGATGTAGACTTAGGGTAAGAGTTGAAAGGCAATTGCTGTAAAATGTAACAATAAGCATCCCAGCCTGATCCTCCTCTCATTTGTCAGGGTGGAACAACTCCACTCAAAGCAACATATTCATACTGGAGTAACACTGGTGTAAACAAGAGTAGATTCCTGTTGTATAAGATGAAACAATTCCAGATTTGGCACTAAATGCTGATAAACATGCTACAGTGCAGCTGTATATTAAATAACCAATTTAGAACAGAAACAAGCCACTAATGCCTACATTTTTCTTCAGATTAATAGGTGGCTGAAACACAATATTTTTGAAAGAAATGACAGGGAGCGTTAGCTTTTGAAGCACGTTTTCTTCAGTTGCCTGTAGTAACTGTAGGAAATGAAGGCAAAATTGTCTTATGTTCACAGAAAAGAATATGCTTTTATGCCTAAGAGATGTTGGACCCTGATGTATATGTATATAGGAAATATAAAACATCTGTGCTGAGATCCATAAAGGTGTTTAGATTTATAACTCCTGTTGTAGAGCACCTAAAGCTCAAGCTGAGAAAGAGGGGAAAGGAAGCTACAGGAGGGTTTAAATAGGATATCGATGTCCTCTCTTTTGCAGGAGGACTAAAAGAAAGAGCCAAGGAGCAGAAGAAAAAAAGGGTTAGTCTGTGCCTTTGGGCCAAAAATCCCACAATAACCAAAACACTGTGTAAAAAGACCTTGATTGTCTTTCTAAGAAGAGCATAACAAGAGCATAGACCAAACTTTTGTGTTGTGAAGTTCTGTTTTATCTGAAAACAAAGGAAACTGAGATTCATAAAAAATAAAGAAATTTAAATTTCCCTTGTCAGATATGAAAAAGTGAAAGAATCACACACACAAAAATATCCTTGCTGACACATGTCTTTGTGAGACAGATTCTTTTTTAAGTATGTTTCTCAAGCTCAGACTCCCAAGGACATACTGAACTACAAAAAACTCTACGTAGTCTTCTATGAAAATGTCTGTTGCCTCTGAGTTGCAGCCATGATGACATACTGGAAAGATGAAACATTCTTCCATGTGAGAACATCTCAGTTAACCTCAAATGCAGCAGCCAGATGAAGGAAAATGTAAACCTTCCTTCTCTGCTCCTCTGCCATGAGCACATAAGTCAGACCAGACATACCCTCCAAAGAAAGCATTTAAATCATACTGGTGAAATCGAACTCCTCCAAAGTTCATCTCTTACCAGTATCTTAGCTCTGATTTCAGTAGCTGAAATCAGAAATCAGCTTCAGTAGCTGAAGGCAGAAGATGCCTTAAGAGAGATCCAACATCTCCCAGGAGAAGATAAAACACTGGTTAGAGTAGTCTTCTGATATGAAGATCTTATCTCCCTTCCAATTAAGACAGGTCTCTGACACCAGCTGTCCCAATTCCTGAAGAATGCTGTAACTACTGGGCTGTTATGCCAAAGACAGCACAAATCTCAGGTTCTGGATTTTAGGAATTTAAGATTAACTTTCTGTAGAACATTTGTTTCTTCAGAAGGTGATAATCACATTTATTTAAGACACTTTTCCTTAATTCAACACAAAAGAAAGCTTGGTTGTCTGGTTCCTAACCTCACAGAAACAGTTCAGGAATGAACACTAAGTACGACTCAATGGCCTTGGCCAACCTTGCCTGGATCCATCACCTGCACTATGGGACCAGAAACACTTTTAAACAACAACTGTTTAAGCGTGGCCTGGCCTCACAGTGTTTGGATTTTCCTATATTGTTGTTCCACCTCTGCAGCTTTTCCACTGGCTCTTTCATGGACATTCAGCCCATAGAGCAGGCAGCTTTCTCCTGGGTAAATTCCTTGTGTGATCATTGGAACTCACCTCCAGTACTGCCTTTGTCCCTGTATCATGGATGTGTCCGTGGCCTTGTCCCGATTCCTGTTTCTGGCTCCATCTCCTTTAGCTCTTGACTGGGCTCACTGGATGGATCCCAGACCTGTTCACCCCCTGATGTGTCTGCCACTGCTCCTGGAGCCTGTTACCAGCACCTGGAGGGACAGACCCCATGTGCTGGGCCACCTTTGGCTCTCAGCTCCATGTCCCTAAGGTAGGCACCTGTGACCTTGCCACTCCCTGACAGATATTTTTCAAAGTTGCAGGTATTGCTGCATCCTGTGCTGAGTGTGGAAGGAATGTTTGAGCCATGATCTGAGCAAGGCTGGCCAAAAGAGCCCTTAAGTGATTCAGGCATTTAAATTTCCACATAGCCTTAGGTAAGTGCCCAGATGCTCACCTCCACCTAAAAGGTGGTGATGTAGTGTCAGAGAACAGCAGGGTATTAGGCATTTGTAGAAAATAGTCCCAAAAATAGAGAAGCAGGAGCCATCCAGTCACAGCAACATTTAGAACACAATCTGACTCACACATTTTGTCTCTGTTGCATTTAGAGCATCTTCATTTTATTTCACACTGTGGTTTTGGTGTTTATCTACCTTCTGGACCATAGCATGATTTTCCATGCATTTTTCTGACTGGATCCTGTCAATTAGATCATTAACTCTTTTATGGAGGAATTTTTATTATAGGCGTGTCCAGTAATAATCAGAACAACAACTCATTTACTGCTGGAGGTCTCTAAGCACTACTCTAAGAGGATATATTGTGCCAGCAACAGTGATGATGTCTGTTTGTACAAGTGTTGGTTTCAGTCTGACTAATGATTTTTGCTGGGAACTAGAATTCCTTTTCTGTGCCTGATATTTCTACACCAGCAAGAGGGAAATCATATTTACAAGTGCCATAGGATAACATAAAATAATAAAACTTACTGAGCATCATGTATCACACAAGAAATTCTTTGAGAAGAATATATTTCTATAAATGTGAGCCCTCAACATATTTGAGTTTTTAGCACTTGGATGGGGGATGTTGCATTAGCTTCATTTTCAGAGATATTCATACTCACATTTGAATCCACACCTATTTATGATGGGAATTTTCAGTTTGAAGGGCAAAAGAAATCTGGTACAAGTGACAGAATCTGATCTTATATCTATTTCTCCCAGCTGCTAAAGGAATTTGTGATGCAAAAGACACAGGGTGAAGCCGGTTGGTATATTTGGGATTCAGCATTTCATTTAAAGCCTTCTCCTAGAACTGCCATAATGATATGGGTGAATGTTGATTTCAATTAAATACATTGCAAATGTGTACAGCATGTTCTGTCCCTGGGAAGATGCCACTATGAAGAGATATCGAAGCCAAATTGCCAGGGAATTAAAGTGTGATGGGGAGGGGGAGGAGGAAGGAAGGAAGGCACAAAGAACAAAATGTCCCTACAGCCACCCACCAGGACACACTTCGAGTGAGATATGAATCAGCAGCAGCCGAGGAAGCCCTGATGCCTAAAGGGGATTACGTAAGAATCTGACATAAGTGGTACCACTGGCACCTTTGGGTATTTCTCAGGCATTTAACTGTGTCATTTAACCTGAGAAGAGATACTCTGCACTCTCCCTTAGCCTATGAAGAAAGCCAAGCAGCTGTGGAGGGTGATAACTTTAATAAGGAACCCAGAGCAGACAGGCTTGTAAATTAGGCATCTCTGGTGAATGCTCCTTGGTTGTGCTGAACACAAGCCTTAAGCTTGAACCTGTTTTAATGTCTTGTCTACAGCTCTTTACTACCTAAACTTGCAGGTCCTGGTCTCCTTAGGAAGGTACAGTACCTTCCCCATTCCAGTATTCTAGTGCAAAGAATAAATATCAAACAATATTGTCAAGGCATAATTATTGTAATGATAAGACATTTTAAGAATAATCATAAAAGAACAAACTGTAAGGTCTTCACTAAAAAGATGTGTCTCTGTGCTTTGGTTGACCTTCACAAAATGAGGACTTCTGGCAGAACCTTGAGACAAAAGAATCAGCAATTTTCATTGATGTCATCTACACAGCACAGTCAGTGGGGACATTCTCACACATTGATATCTTTTAAGTCAGATATTCAACCAGGTCTCCTTGGCTTATGGGTATGACCCTTTGTAGATCCTTTCCTCCTGTACTGGGGAGGCCAGAGCGACTGAACTATCCAGATTAAGAACATGCAAAAGTGATCACAGCCATGATAAATCACTGTTGTCAGCTTATATTTCTGAGAAGGCAGTCATAATTTTGATGTTTAGCTGCTAATTTTGAGGTCACATTATTATATCTAATGGGACACTAGGCTGTGTGTGATTTGGGTATCAGTGCCATAGCAGCACAGTCAGAGCAACTTCCGGTACTACATTTGCAAAGTCACTGAATATTTGTCATATTCAGCATTCCCTTTGAGGGACATCAGACAACAGACCCTAGGCTCTGTAGCTGACCATGCTGTGATTCCAGCTTGCTTCTAGGAATGGCTGTCCTGTACTCTTCTGAAATTTTCTCTGACTCTGGGCAAGAGAAACAGGAATAAGAAGGAGGAGGAACAAAAATTAAAAGAAAGAAGTGTCAATACTCTGGAAGATCTGCACACAAAAGTGCCACAGCCAGGTGACTTCAGTATGTGCTTTCAGGCTACGAGGAGCTCAACTACAAGTAAAGCTTCAATAACTGTGTAAAAAGAAAAGTTACGGAGTTTATCACCTCAGTGCTCAGTGGGTACATGGGACCAAGGTTGTAAGTGTGGCATTCTGATGGCTGATGCCACTCACCATTTAATGCAGGTGATTTCTGTAATATTTTTTACCTGTCAGTGGGGTCTTTAAGGAGATTAGCAAGATGATCCATATAGAGAAGGCAAAAAAAAGCAAAATCCCTTATGCACTTGGGAAAAATTTCCTTATTTATCAAACATATGACTACAGGTGGAAAAATAGAGAGAAATTGCAGTGGAGAGAGGGAAGAGGAAGAAAATAAGCAGGTGGAAATGCCAGAGAAAGATGTCTAAGAAAGTATCACTTCACATGGGAAAGTCTATCTCATTTTACACAAGGTGCAATATGAGGTCCTACACAACGATCATTGATAAGCAATATATGTTGAAACATTATATCATCTCAGTGACCTGAAAATGTCTGATTTTTATATACCTGAAATGACATGTCCTAAAGGCAGGGATTTCTCATTTATGATTGATTATACTCAGGTTCTTGTCAATTTGCAGAAAGGCTCTATACAAATGAAGAGTGAGATGAAATCTTTAAACACAGTAGGGAAGACAGAATTTATATAGTTTGATATTTGCTCTCAGACATTTTTTGTTAGTAATATCATTATTTACTTTGATTCCACACTTCAAAACTTTACATGTATAATAAGCTTTAATGTTTTCTTTAATTCTGTCCAAAGACTCAAAAAGGTGAGATTTTGGTTTTGGTAAGTCTTCACCCTGTCATTGTACCTATTACCATTTTAGTACTTGTGTTACTGTGGATTGTCCAAGCTATTTGGTAAAAACCAGAAAGTTGTTTCCAGTTTGAATAATGTCTGATCTGAAAATAGTGTTAACACAATTAAAAGCATCCAAAATGAGAAAAGATTTGTTGAAGCCATTAGGCTGAAATTGCTGAGATTTGTACAGACCTGTAGGAGTACAGGTTCTCTGATAATGACTCTAATTCCTTGCATATGACAGGTGAGACTGCAGCCTTTTCCATACTCCTGAAATCAGAGTGCTGTCTATTTACAGACAGCATGTTTTTCCGCTTTCCTTGTTATCTGTGTCTTCCTGGATCCACACCAAAGTTTGTTTGAAAGGGGAAGTTCAAAGCTGCTTAGAAGATTGGACACTGATTCTATTTCAGATGTTAAATATATCATTAAGTGTTCACCATGGTCTCAGAAATCCACAGTTAATTTCCCCGCTACATCCTCCATTTCTTGCAGTTTGCTGTAATCTGGTGTGTAAAGCTTCCAAAAGTTGTGGAACAGCCTATTTTGAGAGAACTTGTAAGCAGGAACACATGAATGGGTATCAGGTGCAGCTATGAATTTAATGAATGGTTTGTTGGAAATGGCATTAAATAGCAACATCCGTCTGCAGATGAGCTCTGTAATATCCTTATTTCCAGCCCAGGCAGATGGAGGACTTGTAACGTGCTCTCTGTTTTCCGTTTTCTGTTTCACACAGCATTGCTTGCCTGTAAATTCATCCACAATCGTGCTAAAAAAAGATTTGAACCCTAACTGTCCAGCCTTTTATTTTTGCAGCTTTCTCTTCAAAATAATGAGTGGATGAAGTATGTAACAAGGCTCATCATGAGAATTAAACTGGTCTAGGATTTTGTGCTCTTCCAAAACAAATCACAAGTTGGTTTTTTTTTTCCTCTCAAACTCTTCAGCCTGAAAAAGGGGAGTGGCAGGGAAACTGTTAGGCTCTTTTTAAAATTGTCATTAATTTCTGATGTTAAAGTACAGTTAGAATTTTCTTATTAGGAAACAAAAAAATGGGAAATGCCACATGAGGTACTAAGACCAGTGGCGTGGTAGCATATAGCAAGTCACATCATACAACTCTCACAGACCATTGTGGTAAATTAATTTTTAATGTAGACATACAAAAATATACCAATTTCTCTTAACTGTGAGCAATTTTAATCCAAATACCTTCTATAATATTTATATATGGCTGTGTACCGGGGAAAGAAGAGGTGAAAGCACTTTCCCAGAAAATTATTTCCATGGTACATGAGTGGATCAGATACTACTTTCTTCCTTAGTCCTTGCCAAGGATAAGAAAAGAGTTAATGCCTCATATACTGTGTGAACTGTAACTTATTTTTCCTATGATTCAAATAAAAAGGCTAATGGAGGAAAAGAAAGAGCATATTGAATATTGATTTTTTTGTCTCAAGCATAAGGAAGTCCATTTTGGGAATGGTATAAAAAAGAACTACTTATTAATGATAACCTGCTTCTAAATGGTTTCTGAAAGCTTCTGATCGGTATTTGGACCAAATCTAATCTCATGCACACTCAACTGTCATCTCTGTTGCTCTAGATAGCAGAAAATTTTGACCAGGTTTTTGAAGGGCCATGTTACTGAGTTGGTGAGATGAGATTTCTCAGAGACAGACAAAAGCAGTGGAAAGGTGTGAAAACATTTATTGGTAAGACTATACTGGTTAAAATACCTTTCTATAAAATTTGGTTCCAGGTAGAAAAATAGTCTTTTTCCCAATCTCACTCCTACCATGTTAACACAGCTCCACTTGACTTCAAAACTACTCCCAGTAGACAATAACATAAATATACAACACTGTTGAAGTCAAGGGGTCTCTGTTGACTCACATCAGTTGGAGCTGCAGTTCAGCTTGCTGTTTGCAGAAATTTCCAAACTTGGAAACTCTTTTTCATGTTTCAAGCAAAGTCAAAATAAGTCTTTGCAAAATAACTGCAGCCAACAGTAAATGATGTATGAAATGAAATATCTCATCCATCCTGTACATGAAGAATGTGCAGAGGAAGCTTTGCTGCTCTCACCACGCAGTTTCAAACGAGCTGCTGATGCAGAACCATCATTTGCATGGAGTGATGGGAGGAAGGGGGTGATGCTGTCATTCTCATCTGCTGTCAGGTGTGGCCCTTCCATACAGAGAGAGTCAGATTTTATCCTTTCCCCATTTTAGTTAATATATACTGTCCTATATTCTGTCTAGTAACCTCCATAGAGTTCAATGGGCTTTGAGCCTGAAGTACTGGGTATTTATTCAAGACTATAAAATTATTTTACATTAAATTAAAGTTTTACCTGTGACAGATCTGATCTCTTAGCACGTCTACACTACAGTGTGTTAAAGACCCCTAATCTTTCCATCAATAAACTGGGATATTTAGTGTATTGACATACAATTGTATAGTCTCAGGTGACACACCCACTACTGATTTACCAGTTTGTTGACTTGACTGAGTTACTATTACTTACAAGGTCTTACTCAAGCAGTACCAGCTCTGTACTATGTAGTTTTCACATCCTTCAGAAATTCCACATTTCACCTGAATTTCTTTGGTTTTGAAGTTTGACAACAGGTTTATGTAACTTACCTAGTTTTTTTGACTAGGCATTTCCAAAGAGTAGTTCATCTTACTAAATATAAACACCTATCTGAATAGCTTTTTTATGAGCTTAATAAGAGTGGAAGGAGTCTAGAGAACTGGTTTAAATCATCTCCAGTGGAGCTGGGTGTGGTGAACCCTACCTGTACATAACAAATAATTCAATAGTAATTTTAAGATTTCTGCTGTGTACAACCAAAAATTGTAAAATTAAAAATTGCACTATTTTATTCTGTACCAGGAGAAAATTGAGTACTAATAAGTTCTGAAACTTTAAGCAGAGCCACAGCAAGGCTGGAGAAGCTTCTGAGAAGGACCATTTGTTTAAAGACTTTGCTCATTTTTAGTAGTATGAAGGCTTCATGTCCTAATGTGATGGGCAAGTGACCTTTGCAGTGTGCTTATGATTTTGAAAACTTGAATTTGCAGATCCTACTCTTTTTTTGGCACCTCTTCTATAATAACCATGTCTGGCCCACACAGGATAGACTTTTAACCAGGATTGTGAAACTCTTCTCTGCCTATCTCCATAGGTTCTTCTCACCAAAAATATTATGGATGGGCATAGATTAGACTCTCTGTGCTGACTATATGGAGGCTGGTTTCAAGTAGCACTCAAGTAATCAGCAAAGCAGCTCATACTCAGAGTTTAAGCATCACTAGAATTCATGCTGTTTTGGTGCATAACATCTCTAAATTCTTAGTGTGTTTTTATATTCATTTGACTGTGAAGGTCTGCTTGGCAGGGATGTGGTAGGAAATTTAGCCATCAGGCTTAGGGTGCTTCTGAGTTCCAGTGTGCTCTTTCTGAAGCTTTGTCAGAAACAGTTTGCTTGTCTCTGAAAGCAGAGTGATTTGATCACTTTTGGCAGACACAGTTTCCCCCATGTACTTTGTTTTGTTTCAAGAATGCCAAGAAAATGTTCTTTCTTTCAGAAAATAGTCTTCCCCCTGCTGAAATCATATTAAGATATCCTCAGAGGGTTTTGCTGTCACCTTCTGTAGGTTAAAACAACAGGATGTCCCCCCTTCCTCCCTCTAACTTTGAGTATCACACTGGGTTGCCTTTTAAAGTTTTTGAGCTGCAGCCTGTTACCTATATACAGTCAAATCCACCATCTAAGAACCTGAAAACTGCGTTTTTGCTTTAGTAGAGGAGAATCAACATGCAGAGTTATTAGGCATCCTCATTCTCTTCCATTCTGATGGAGATGGACCGTGGCAGCTGCTGCTGTGATTTCTGTGTAGTGTAGACACATCCAAGTTAATGACAAGTTGGCTTGCTAAGGCAGAAGCCATCATTTAGTCTGTCCATTCCCACATGTCACAAGGTTTTTCTTTGCTGTTTGGTTCAATCTGCTTGGGTCACAAAGCATCCAGCTCCAAAGTTCAGCTGCATTTTTACCAGGTGACAGATACAGTGGTGCAGCTGAGATTCATGACACTGGGTAAAAACCAAATTTCCATAACTCCTGTTATTTATATATCTCAAATATCTACCTACTTCCACAAGGGATGGAGGTGTTGACAAACTGATGCTGACATGAGTCAGCTGAAAAGAGCAAGAGCTCCACAGAAGAAAGAGGATGAAGTAGAAGGGTTTAGATGAACTTGAGGGAAAAGCAAAGTGCCTGAACAAGGAACATGTAGTTCCCCGTCCCTAGAGCAGGCCATTTCAAAAGGGAAACTCATTCCCTCTCCCTGCATTTGGGGATTTTCAGGGGCTTTGACACAAAAAGTTATCATGTGTTGGTTTGTTGGCTGAACCTTAGTAACTGCTCGTGGTGAACAGGATGTGCTTTGACTTAAGCCTCTTTTACTCTTTGTAAAAGATATGAAAATACTTTTGATGCCTTTATTTTGGAGTGAAGATCCATCTTATAGTATTTGGAGAGAAATTTCACTTAGGAATCACTTATCTACTTTAGTAGCTAAAAACAGATCATGGCATGCAGTCACCATGAGCAGGGAACAGACAACCGGTGTCCTTCCAGTCCTCTTTGATAATTATATCCTCACCCAGCAGCCAGCACATCACTTTCCCAAAATTGTGTGCAGTGGAAGACATGCACATGGACAATGCTGCCAGCTAAATAACGTCCTTTGAACTCTTGGTTGACATTTAATACCACCTCAAATACCTAAAAAGACAGTAAAATAAGGGCAAGATTACTTTTAATACCAAATACACTATAATAATGCATGATACCATCTATGTCAATCACAAACATAAGGAGGAGAAAAAGCATCTCTAAGACATGCTTTCCTACCATTCATGATAAATGTGGGGGTTGGGGTGGAGGACTGAAGAAAGGCAGAGGGTATGTTTGTTTTGAATTGCCCTTTTCAGAGAAGTTATCCCTACAGTCAAAACATTTTATCAGTTTGCCAAGATTTAGATGTTACAGAGGAATTCAGAGAAATCCAATCTTAAAAAAAACAAAAAGGAAGTGGAAGAACGTTAGACTGAATATTAAAAAAACAAAAAACCAAAAAAATTAAGCAAATAAACAAAGCAAACAAAAAAACCCCAACAAAACAAAACCAAAAAAACAAAACCAAACACCAACAAACAAACAAAACAACTAAAAAACCCCCCAAAACAACAAAAAAACCCCAAACCCCAAAAAACAAAACAAAACCAAAAACAAAATAAAAACAAAATACCTCCCCCACACACACACTTTCAAAAGAGAGCTACAGTGAGTTCCATTCAGGGAAATGAAATGTTTTTCCTGCTATATGCTATCCTTTCTAGCTCAGGTTTCTATGAATATGTGACATAAGTCAGTGGGGGAAAGCCATTAGCTTTGCTGCTCTGCAGCAAAAGACTAACAATAATGCAATTCTGTTACTAAAGAGCTAAAGACTAAAGCTTGTATTTTATTTATTTATTTATTTCCTCCAGGTGATGAAAGAATTCTAGATTACAACAGCCTGTGTGAAAATAAAACCCTAAAATAATAGCTATACTACTTTTGTTAACTGATGTTCCCAATCCCATCCTGAAACATCAGGTTTCTGTGGCTGCAGCTCACGGGAGATCTGTGCAATTCCGGAGCTGTGCCTGCTTTTGCTAAGCAGCAGAGCAGGTTCATGTTTCTTTGCTAATTCACTGTGAACTTTAGTCTTCATATTCCTGTATGTCTGGTTAAATACCTTCAAGGCTTTCCCCCTATGCTCCTTATGACTACATTCCTATTAAATCTGGCATTTCACTGTTGTTTCAAAGAGATTGAATAGAGATTGTCTTATACATAGCTTGAACCTTTGATATTTGCATCCACATATGCTCAAGGAACATCACTGTATAGTTACAGAAATATTCTATGTAACAAACACCCTATAAGAAAGAAGCAAATTCTTAGATCAGAATCTTTTATTCTCTGAAATAAGTGTCTTATTTTTAATACTATCTTTGTCTTGTTAACTTAGAAGGTTTGCAGTCATATCTCATTTCAGCAGAAATGATTTTTCAGACGACTTATGTAGTCCTCTATATAATATGTATTTTCAGATGACTTATGTGGTCCTCTACAGATTTCTTTTATCTCTTCTCTGTCCCAAAGAGAAATAAACAAAATCATACAGGTCCAGCTGCATGAATTTCAGTTCATCAGAAATGCTGGAAAGAAAGTAATATCTTATAAATTGGAAATGGCATTAAAAAAGTCAGAGAAAAATGCAATGTATTATCCAGGCAGCTACACTGAGAGTGTAAATGAAAGATTAATAGTTCATATGTTTCTCATTGTGGTACATTGACACCTTTGACCAAAGGGAGGGAAAATATCCTTCTGTTAGAATTAAATAGTGATTTCTCAGTCAGACAGCTGCACTTGCCTCTTAAGGGGGTTAGCAATCAAAGAGAGATCAAGACCTACATTTTCCTAAGGTCTGCTATGCAATCACTTTCATAGTGCACAATAAGTCTAAGGAAGCAATTACACGTATAAATTCTCTTATGCACACTATCACAGGCTTTCTGTTTTAAAACAGTAGTTCCATGGAATTATTGGTGTGGTTTTACTAGAAGAAATACTGTTGCATATGAGATTTTGCACTGGATAATCATAGAATTCATTTTGTGTTGCCTGTTTATGGGTTTTTACTTTAATAGGTCTGGTTATGGATGTGGAGTTGAGCAGCACACCTCTTAAATGGCTTAGGGTCAGATTAATTCAGGGCACTTTAGACGTTTTCTTGTTTCGATTTTACAAGGTAAGGTATTGATATTGTAAAAGTAGAGCGTAAACAGGCTGTGTTACACTTGTCTAAGCACCAGGGCGTGCTCCTGTGCACGTAGGGTACCTGTATCCCCTCCCCTTTGCCAGTGGTGATGTACCAAACCTGTCCTGTGCTCCCCCAGGGCTCCAGCACAGATGAACACACTTCCAAACATGGGGTGCCCTAAGGAGACACTTTTGGATCAGAGCTGATGGATTCTTTCCAGCTGAGGTGGTCTACAGATAGTGCAGGTATTATACACTCCCAGTAAACATGAGGGACTGGGCACAAGCCTGTTGTGGAGCACACCTGGAGCCCTGTCCCTGATGCTACACTGCAGAAGGGTCACTGTGTGCTTGCAATAACCAGTTCCTCCCTCTTCATCACCCAGTAAATGTAGCACCAGATTCTGCAGTGAAGGTGAAAGGGAAAAATGGGCCAGAACTGTACAAAGTAACTTTGCGACCAAATATTGATCTTGGATACAGAACTAAATAAAATAAACCCCTCTGTGACCCTAACCTTTCTGTCTGTACCTGCAGATATGAGAATTTTCCTCTAAATGATGATTCATTCCTCTGTAATGATGTATAATTAGCAGTGTGTGCTGTAGATCACTGAGTTGATCTTACAACAAAATATGAATGTTCAGAACCCCTCTCATAAATCAGCAAAGCTCCATTAAAAGCAATAGAGCCATAGTGCATCTAAATTTCAGGATTTCCTTCTTTTCATGCAAATTACTATTTTCTGAACTCAGATAACTTATTTTTCTAAATTTATCCACCACAATGCTAGATTTTATAGAAATAAATAATTGAGAATACTTATAGCTAACAATAGAAAGTTTAAATATAAAATTTTGTGCCATACTGCAAAAAAAGCAACTGATATCCTGCTCTAATTAAAGTATATTAATTATGGGAACAGATTTATTCAAATTCTGCTTCCTATGTGTAAGTGCAATATATAACAGATTTTTGAATACTTATGCAAGCATGGAAGAAAGATAATTGAAATTCCTCACCTTATGTTGCAGTTAGTTAGTCAATTCCCATTTCCTAATGCCATATATGAAACACTATGTTACAAATAAAAACGCTAACTGAAATATCTGAGCTACTGATTTTAATCCAGAAGGACTATTTTAAACACTATGAAACCAACAGGAAAAATGGATTTTGGTGTCACTATTTTCTGAATTGGGAAGTTTCCAAAGAAACTGAACTGAAAGGAAGCCTCGAAAGAAAGCTTTAGCCATTTGTACTGCCTTGGGCACTGTCTCTGTTTAAGGGTACTCTGCTATGTGTGTGTGGATGATGTGATCAGGAAGCTGGATAGTGATAGTATCAAGACAGATAATTTTAGAGCCATAACCCATTGCCACAGAGTTTGCCTGAAGTAAAGTAATCCTTCCACGGATGTCAATGGACTTACTGGAAATCAGGTCTCAGTTTCTTAAACACAGGCAGCTGGTGTCATTTGGAATGTGCCTGGATATCTGAGGCATCCAACAGTACTGCTCAATACTGTGACTTTCGGGTGTGACAGCTGAATCTGGACTTGTGGGATCCCCTCAGGCACAGCAAACAGCACTAAGTGCCTCTGTGTGGGCAAATGAATTGAACCTCCAGGGCTGAATTCATTTTCCCTAAGTAAACAGACACAATGTATATTTCTACATCTGAGTTAGTTTAATTATTGAACATTTACTGACAGGAATGGATACGGTGCACTTGACTTATTTCAGGTGTTTACACTGGGATGAGATGTCCCCAGTTCCCTTCTCTGCCACTAAAAATATTTCAGAAAACTCAGTTATTGGCATCTTTACTGAAGAGATCTTGGCTTTATGCAGTGCTCTAAAAAAAACCTTGAAGGACCTCTGCTTACCTAGTAGACCATGTTAGTGCCCATTTCACAACCCTTCATCTGTTTACCCTGCACATCTACCTGCTTCAATGACTGGTGCCCCATAAGTCTTACAAATCTAATTAAAACAAAGAGAAAGTCTGGCAAACTGAGATCTTTGACGTCATCCTTTTGACCACTACATAGCCTGCCTACACATTTCTCCTCTGATAATTAGTTACAGTCCACCACAGGAAGAAGGTTCTTATGATTTTATTATTTCACATCTTCCTGCCTCTGGCTGAGAAGAAAGTGGTACTGGTACCATAAGACATTAATTTAAGGCAGCAAGATGGTAATTAGAAGCTTTCTGCTACCTTTAATGAACTTTGGACTGGAATCACAGAGAAAAAGTCTCAGCAAACACGTTTCACTGAGAAAGTGGCTTGCTGAAATAAGTCATACAAGACTGATCAATGGTTTCACACTGCTCACAATACCTTGTGTGCCTTCATGTTTCTCAGTATGATGCAATCTCTTCACACTCTCCCATGGCTATGGGGGATTTGGCTGTGTTTTGATCTCTATTTGAATTGTGAATCTTCACTTCTCTGAAGTAAAGGTCTGCTGTGGGTTGGCCTTGGCCAGCAGCCACAAACCCACACAGCCACTTGATCACTCCCTTCTCCCTCCCACCTCCCCACAGGATGGGGGAGAGATTAAGAACAAAAGTGAGAAAACTTGTGGGTCGAGGCAATGACAGTTTAATAAGTGAAGGAAGGATTTAAAAAAGAAAAAAAGTAAAGGGAAAAAAAGTGATGCAAGAACAATCACTCACCACTTCCCACCAACAGACCCATGCCCAGCCACTCTGAGCAGCACCCACCTTGGAAACCAAGTGCCTACCTCTCACCCCCTTCTTCCTCTGCCTCAGTTTTATTGCTGAGAATGATGTTATGTGGTATGGAAAAGACCTTTGGCCAGTTCAGGTCAGCTATCGGAGTCTCTTGCTCATCTCCAGCCTATTCCCTTCATGGGTAGAGTGGGGAAAAAAGGAAAGCCTTGTCATTGAGCAAGCTGTGTTCAGTAGTACCCAAAACACTGTTGTGCCATTGCAATGAACCTTTCAGACCTTTTGGCTAAATTTTGCTCTGAACCAGCTGTTTTCAAACCAAAGGAGAAAGCATCATCAAGCCATGGATCCTGTAGAAGCAGCATAGCAGGGTTTTCTCATGCTGGTTTCTCTCCTGCACAATGAGCCACCACTGTGCAGCCACAAACCTCAGAAAGGTTTACTGACAAACTTTGTTCAGAAACTTTGTCTGGGCATAGACAGAAACACAGACAGCCACTCACCCCCCCACCAATGCTGCCCAGGTTCCAGAATCTTCCAGGAAGAAGAATGCGCATGCCCTGAACTCCTCCTGAAGGAGACATTAGAAGAACTAAAGTTATAAAAATGTGTACATGGGCCCCCACCTCTGATGGACCAGGACTGTGCATTGCAACCATGGACCATGATCACCCACACATCCCTGGAGCCATGGGTGGTGATATTTTTCTATCTCTTCTATCTCTCTTTCTCTGTTCTTCTCTTTCCAATTTTCCTCTCTTAAGGTGATCATACACTCCAGAACCTCTATACACCCCTTTTCCAATCTCTTACTTTTTGTCTCAGTTAAGCTGTTCTAATAAAATTCATTGTTGTATCAGTTAGGTAGTGTTGTTTTGCTTTAATCCACCTCAAAGGGTCAGTAAGCAATGAGCCTGGTTGCTCTGCCTCAGAGGCAGATTGCAACAGCCATCAGCAGTGTTTCAGCCACAAGTACTTGCCTTCTTGGGGGAAAGAAAAAATCAAGAGTACTGGAGAACAGCAGGATTTATCTATTCTACCACCTGTTGAGGGCTGGGCGCAGGAATGGGCTGGAGGGATGGGAGCTGAGGAGCAGTTCCAGAAAGAGAGCTCATCTGTCTGTAGCTCCCAAAGCAACTCCACTGTTGTTATTAAGATCTAATTGTTGATTTGCTGCATGAATGGTCTAAAATGGAAAAGCAGCCAGACATTATTCTTTGTCACTTCAGATCAGATTCCCCTGGACAGAATGAAGATTGCATTGGATTATTTTCAGATTTTCCAGTTTTGTGTCCCTACTGAAGCAACAGCATTAGTTTCTCTTTAAACAGAACACCAAAATAAATATATATTGCATATTTAAATGCACAGACCTTTCATTGTGCAGTCTAAGCCTTTTACCAGGCAACAAGAATTTTTCTGCTTGTGTTGTATCTGTTAGATCCTGCCTCTTTTTGATTGCACATGCATTCCCTCCTGCTCTAAATAGACCGAGATCATCACTACGTTTTACTGAACATTTGCCAAGAGAAAGTGCTGGTTTTTATGGGAAGTGTTGGAAACATCTCAAAATACAGTGTTTAGAGCAGAACACTCAGCTTTTGCATTGGTTTAGCATTTTTCCTCTGAAAAGTGTCATATTGGCACACAAAATATCTCTGTGTTTGTGTGGAACAGACATCCAGTTAATAACAAGCTGGTGGTTAGTCCATCAGTAGTTGAAATGTTTTGTTTGGAAGCTCTGGCCTGGGTTTTGGTTGGGGGTTTTGTTTCCTTTTTTCCAGTTGAAGGAGCTATTGTTATCACACCATGTAAGCAAGAGTAGTGCCAATTGTCCTAAATATCATTTCCTTGCAGCCTCACTGGCACTTATTTAATTATTGTTTCATTTCATTTAAGATACATTCTGTAGGAACATTTTATACTTTAAAGAGAACACTTAGGAACACTTTTTATCACTTATAAAAAGAGACTCAGAAAAGGATCAAGGCACCTGAATGAATCTCTCATTTAATATATAGTTAATTATATTACCTAGTAAGAAGGATTGTGCATGGAAACATTGGATACAGCCAGGAGGTTTTTATATAATAACCAGTTTCTCAAGATACAGGTGTTTCATACTGATACACCAGCTTTTTCTTTTGGGCTGAGAAATTAGCTGAAACTATTCATTGCATTTTACTAGATTTTACTTCCTCATGATGAGAGCAAATCAGAGGATGTAACTGGAATCTGGTGTTTGGAGTTTGTGTTTCTCATTATTATTGTGCAGACTGAGCCAAAATACTTGGTTCAGACATGTTTGTATTTTGGTGCATTTCAAATCCCCACTGCTGTGCATATTTTAACGTGCTCACTTTCAGAGACTTATGTAAGCTCAGTGGAGGTAAAAACCAACAAGTGTGTTTGTGGACAAGTAAATGTCTAAAGGGGTTAAAATCTGCTCTCTGTAACATCAGATGTTGGGTGACAACTTTATGACAACCACAGGTCCTCCTGCCTGCCCCAGCCTGTGTAATTTGTGATGGAAGATGTCCCTGCTGACACTGGGTCCATGCCCGTGCAGCACCGTGGAGTGCTGGGAGGAGGTGTTAACTTGTTCCCTTAAAACGCTACAGGTGCACAAACAGGAGAAGGTGACCGAACCAATAAATCCTTCCTCTCAGGGCATTGTCATTGTGAGCACCGGATTAACATGACAAGGTTTCACCGCACTTTGCTGAAGCAAATCCCTATCAGGCTTCACCGAGTCCTTGGAATATGACCCTTTTTCAAGCACTTCTCTATGCTTGGGAAAATATTTATATTTTGTCCTTTTTTTCTCCAAGTTGCCACACATTTATCACAAGACACACAGGCTGAGGCACAATTACAGAGCAGAATTTCAACACACAGCCCTGAAAGTGCTCTCTATCCCTCACTGATGAAGAAAGAGCAGATGAAAAATAAAACTCTAAATGAAAGGAAAAAAAATGCGACTTAATAATAAGAAAAAAAAAGGATTTATAGATGACAATTTAGTCCATAGAAAATATTCAAGGTTCACCAGCTTGGCCTGGGAGGAGTTGCATTTTGTAATCCTTAATGTGAAGAATTATGACTACATTCATCTAAGCTATTTATGAAGTACAACTGAATAAATAAGAAGCAAAAGGAAATATAAATAACTGTTTTCATCTTAAGAAATAGGACAACACATGCTGAGATCATTTACTTCAATGTATTCCTTCTCTCCTTCAGTTTTTGTATATATTTGTCTGCTTGTCTTCTAGATCTCTTATTGTCTGCACTAAGAACACAAATGAAAGAATGTTTACCCGTGTAATGTTTTTTGTGCTTCCCAAGGTGAATTAAATTAAGTGTTTTTCTGTAGTGCCCTGGTTTTCCCCTCTGATCTCTTTTATGTGTGAGAAATGTGTCAGTAAATAGAGCTCAGTGGTCGCTGGAATTTAATACTTCAATTTATTAGAATGTGATCAAAAGATTTGGCATCATTTGGACAAGTCAGGTGATTCCCATGCCCTGTACATGATAATGAAGTACTGCAGAGCTCAAGAGGGATATAATTATGCTTTTTCGTGAGAGGCTTATGAAATTTCTTTAGTGAAGTCTTTTACCTGTTCTCAAGGTACTAAAAAAAGTCATCTGATAATTTGTTTACAATTTAAAAAAACAACGGTATAAAGGCTTTCAGGAAGAAAGGATAACTGCAAGTTATAAAGCAAATCAGCAGCTCTAGAAAGAACTTATCAGGAGCCTAGAAAAACAGAGACTTTAATGATATGGGTAAGTGTTTTTAGAGGGCAGAGGATGTGCCACATGAAAGAGAGTTAAACTGATTGCACAGTTTAAGCAATTTGAACACATGGATGGCAAAGGTTTTCTCATGTGTCTTTGCTCTGCCTTCAGTAGAACTAATGTGTGTCTCCACATCACACTGTGCTGCCTCTCCCCACAGTACTCTGCTTCTGAGTGGTGTTTGAAATAAAGATGATGGCACACTATGGTGATCTTGAGAGGATCAATACCCCTGAATTCAGGGGTGAGATTACCTTTCCTTGATCGACAGAGATAAAATGCATGCTAGAAAGGATTCCTGAGATGTTTCTGAGTGAGGGTCAAAAAGAATTGGGTCCAGCTTTTTCCCAGAAGAACTGTCTCCTCCTATAACATGACATTTAGTTTTTAAGTGAACTTTTGCAAATGTGTCAGATTGCATAAATATTTTGTCCCCAAGGCAGAAAATAGACCCAATACTTCCCTAATGTAATGTCATTAATTAGTGTATTGCTCTTTATCAGAAGAATCTCTCTGGCTGTTTTGCATAATTATGGCTGGGTTCAAATTTATAAAAACGTCTCTAGAACAGCCACAAACAAGATTTGCTTTCCTAAGCCAACTGTATCTTGTTACGATAGTGGAGAGATAATACCTTGGTGGAATTCATGGTCTCGAGGGATATAGACCAGGCAAAAAGTGCAGGCATAACCCTGAACCTTAAAAAAGTGAACTTCTAGTTTTCTAAAGAACTAGTGGATTGAACCCTCTGGGAAACTGTCCTCAGGGATAGAGGAGAAGAGGAAAGCTGGCAATAATTTAAAGATATTTTCCTTAAAGCACAAGAAGAGCTCTCAATTCCCATGTTCAAGAAATTGGTCAGGGAAGGCAGGAGCCCATGGCCAAGTAAGGACCACCTGGTCAGACTGAAACACAGGAGGGAAATGCTTAGACAGTGAAAGTAGAAACTTGCATTCTTGGATGAAGATACGGATAAATGCCTGGGACTGTAAGGGTGGGCTCAGGATTGATGAGGCACAGCTGAACCTAAATTTGGTAAGGGATGTGAGGAATAATAAGAAGGGTTTCTACAAGTACATTAGCCAGAAAAAGAAAGACAAAAGGAACTTTATGTAGCAATAAGTGAGATAGGGGAACTGGTGGCAGGTGACATGGAGAAGGTAATTTTTCACTGAGGATTGCTCTTCACACATCTTCGAGTAGATGGAATGCAAGACACTTGGGGAATTAAGTCCCACCCATGACAGGACAAAACGAAACAGTTTTAAACTGAAAGATATTAGATTTAGACTAAATATAAGGAAGGAAATTTTTGCTATAAGAGTGGTAAAGCACAGGAACAAGTTGTACAGAGAAGCTGTGGATGCCCCATCCCTGGAAGAGTCCAAGGCGAGGTTGGATGGGGTTTGGAGCAACCTGGTCTAGTGGAAGGTGTCCCTGCCCAAGGCAGGGGGTTGGAATGAGATGACCTTTAAAGGTTCTTCCCAACCCAAACCTTTCTATGGGTGTATGACCACACAACTTCTCTTCCCCTCTGCCTGCCTTTGAGTGCTCACTCACAGATTTAGCATTTTTTATGAAACCTCCCCAGGGCAAAGTCTCTGTGTTCAAAACTAACACTGAGCACTGTGTCAGGAGGGCTGCTCCTGAAGGGGCTTGGCAAGTGACTCATTAACCTGTCAGGGGGATGCTGCACGAGGACAACTTAACTGTGAATCCCTGAGCTTACAAAGAGCAGGATATCACAACACTGAGTTAAGTCACCTTAGGGGCATCCCTCCAGCACAAACAGATGCTCAGCTGACAGAACTGTTCCCACCCTCTGACTGCTCTTACTAGGAACACTGGTATTATATACAAAGCAATATCTTGGCATTTATGAGTCCTAGATAAAATTTCTAGTATTTCTGCAAACTTTCCTTATGAATTTGGATAACACTTTTAGCAAAAGGTGTTTGAAGTTATCAGACATCTGTGTAAAGTTGTGCCTAATGCTTTAAATGGGACATGAACCTCTTGGAAAATTACACGGAATACCAAATATATAATTTTAATTTTGTTTTAGTCTTCATTCCTCAGTTGCTCATGAGTAGATAAGAATACTCTCCTGTCTCTTGGGATAAAAATATATCAGGATCGTGATTTTTTTCTCTTTCCATGTAATAAATAGGAGATTAGATACTTTTGATGCAGATGTTGGATGGAAATAGGTATTCATACTTTTTAATATCATCTGAAAAATCATGGATTACAGTAATATTTATTTTATCGTAATAGCACTGCTTTGAAATATCCAAGTTGTGTATTTTTCAGATAATGCAATGGCAAAAGGAGAACCCTCCATTACTCTAGAAGCACAATGGAGAGAAATTTCAATAGGACATGTATTCATATAGGGGTAAATATATACTAAATGGCACAATATAAAATCATAGGTATATAACAAACAATAACTGCTAAGATTACATCAGGAAATGGTAGTGGCATATAGCAGCAGAGGTCTAAGAACAAAACAGCCACGTCAGATACAATAATCCATTTCTACAATAAAACTATTTGCCCAATCAGATGTTTCTGTCTGTAGCTCTTCCCCTTGACTTGCAGCATGCTGAAGTGACAGATCAATGTTTTCCTCTGCTAAAGAATACAAATTCTTGTGACAGTGAAATTCTTATTCAAGAAAAGACCATCACCAATGTTTTGCCTAATAGGCTCTAATGCTGTTTGAGCCACTCAGTGTGCCATTACAGTCATTATCTTTTCAGGAGTAGAATTGAGCAATGTGTGGAAAGTTTAGTAAAAAGGCTATGTTGTAGGATAATAACATACCAGAGTATCTGAACCTGAAAGTAAGGCCCTTTAATGCAGATTAATCTGTCTAAGTCTGTCATAACCATACCTATCTTCATCCTTTTCATTTGCACTAAGTGCCCAGCAGAAAGCATCTCTGTACACTGTAATTGCTGGTTTTGCTCTGTGATCAGTGTTTTGCTACTTAAGTGGCAGCTTAATACATATTTCTCAACTACCCTTTGTGGTTTTGCCCATGTGTCGTGTCACAGAGTGAAAGCAAAGTGAACTTCTCCTACACTGATGGGTCATCCTCTAAGGACAGGGGGAGTTCACAACAGCCTGTCTTCCTACCTCCATATATTTCCTGCCCCCCCAAAGACCTTATGTAGGTAATTGGTGAAGAATACAAGAATAAGGCAGGAAATTAATGGGGCAGCTTAATTATTAGTTTCTGCCTATCTCAGAGTATCAAATGAATTGGCCAAATTCACTGATCTGCCTGAAAGCTAACTCAGAAAATGAACCATGAAAAAGAAATTGTTTTCTTTTGGATCAGTTAGTGAATTAGTGATCTTACAGGAGTATTATCACTGGAGCTACATAAAAGATGGGGCTGGCATGCTTTTGTAAGGAAAATAGAGAGCAAGAACAGTCCTTTTGGAATTAGTTCCTATTATCAACTGATTCAGTTGGCTGTAAACTCACAGAATTAGAGCAGACTTTACTTAATAAGGACAATTCTGTGTTCCTTCTATAGCAAGCATTGTAAGGACTATTTTTTTAATTAAAATGTACTTAAACATATATTTCTTACACACATGAATTTTAATTACATTTATCTTTATAACATGTTTTTATTCCAGTTATTATTATAATGCTTCATAAGCTATTCCCCAAAATTGTGTTCTTCAATGCAGGCCACTGCAAATAAAAGGAAAACTCCCAAAAGGGAAGACACCCTATGTGGTGGGCAGAAGGGCCATATTAGAATGCATGGTTTGACCTGGACAGACACTGCTGCACTGTGATTTTACAAATTGCTTTTCCTTTCTTACATCTTAGCTTTGACAGCTGTAAAGCAGAAATAATTATATAGGCCTCCTTTGAAAGAGCATTCAGATCTGTGAGGACAGTGTGCTCTTGGAGAAATGTGCATTACCAACAGTTACTAAGCCTTCCTGGGGTTAATGGAAGCAAGTAGACCTAGGGATAAGGTGGAGATTAATCTCTTTTTTTTCCTGTACAACACTTCATAGTGCTTATCTTTGAAGAAAATTGGGAGAAAAGCATCATTTAGGTAACTAAAGTGCTTAATCCCAACTTTAGAGACATAAGTTTCTACTGCCATCACTGGCATTTCCTACAGGGTAAAGCTTGTCACGTGTCAGCAAGGACTGGTGACAAGTTGATAATAAAAACCTGTCTTTGAAATGTATAGGAAAATTGTTTTGGATGATTAGAAAGTGGTCAACAATAGCTTGCCCTGTCAGCCTTAAAATTCCTTATTGAAACTTCCCTGTTCCTATCACTGTCCACCACAGGACAAATTGCGGATTCAACAGAACATACAGGAGAGTTGAATACCAAACAATAAAGCTGACAGAACATAAAGCAAATTCAGGCAGTAATAAAGCTGCTGGGATTTGCTGAAAATGGCGCTAAGTTTGTAGCAAACCTTATGAAAACCTGCTTACATCAGACGTGTTGGGTACCCACTAAATGCACAAGATCTCAGACAGCTATGTCAATTCCTGTTAGAACAACAGAAAAATAAAGCAGCAGATTCTGCAAAAGTTGAAGATTATGAAATAAAATTCCAGCAGATTTGATCTGCTGAGTGTTGTATTGTATATTTTTTAAATATTAAATGCAGACTTTCTGATGAATCCTGACATGTTTATTTCTTCATTCCGCAGCACAACTAAAATAACTAATAAACACAAAAAATTCTTCTGCAGAGATTGTGATATTATTTTTCTTCCAGGTCTGGCTTTTTGATGTACAAGTCATTACTTACTTTATGGGTGATAGTAAAAATAAGTAGCCAACTAACCAGATATGTGTCTGCTCACCCCAAACATCAACAGAGCTATGAGCACTGCTTTATTTGAAAAAAAAAATGTTTATGGCTTTTATAGAACACTTTTGGACAAACTTTACAATGGTTGCTGAAAGGGTCCTGAAGAAAATATTACTTTACTAGAAAATTATTTTGGTCCTCCTACATTGCAGTGACTGGTATTTCAGGTGAATACTTATTCAGCTTTGTCAGCAGAACTTTTTATCTAGAATAACATCGTTCTGGGGAGCTCAAAACATATGTATGTAGTGGCTTATTCCCTTTGCCCACTCAGTGGCTGTATTTCTGTGATGATGATATGTGCAAGCTCTAAGGACAACAGTCCTATATGAAAAAAAAAATAAAATATTTTGCCTCTACTTTGTACACATAATGCTGCCTTTGCTGGAGTACTTCAAGAGTTCCTGCACTGTGTTTGTGTGTGCTTTATAAACTGCTCCAAGCAAAGCAGCAACAATTAATGTTAGCTGCCTACATTGCTATGGAAAGCAGAAAAAGGTGATCCAAAATTACTTTATGTAATGAGATAAGGGAGATGATGACACACAAAGAAGTGACGAAAGCATGGACTGGGTTGGCAAGCAAAGTTTGCAGCGTGGTGTGGAATAGACAGACCTTGGAACAATAACAGGGCTGAAGGGGCTCCACCCCAAGAAGATGCACACCAAGAAAGCAGTGCCTAGAGGGCCTGAGTGTGGGGGAAGCTCTCATATTTTTTCAGGTAAATATTCATGACTGGGGGCCCATCTGAAGGGTTTGTATAATAATGCATACAAAAAGGGAGATGGCTGATGCCATGGGAAAGCCAGCCTTGACTGTCTTTAAGGGTTATTACAATCAAGGGAGGTTCCGGAGGACTGGAAGTAAAAAAGCATATCACTCTTATTTATAATAGCAAGAAGGAAGATCTGTAGAAATACTGAGTTGTCAACTTTATTTCAGTCTCCGGCAAGATGATGAAGCAAATCCTGCTAAAAAACCATTTCCAAACATATGAAGAGGAAGAAGGTGATTAGAACAGTAAACACAGTTTTAGAAAGGTAAAATCGTAGCTGGCCAGCCTGATAGATTTCTACAAAAATATCTGTCTTGGTGGGCAAGGGGGGAGCAGTTGAAGTTGTTTACCTTGAATTCAGCAAGGCTTTTCACACGGTCACTCTTAACTTCCTCAGATAATCTATGAAATAAGGACAAGATGAATGAATGGTGGGATGCTCTGAAAGGTGGATGGAGAGCTGGGCACAAAGGGTTGTGATTGGCTGCACAAAATCCATCTGGAGTCCAGAACACTGAGGTACCCCAGGGATCTGTACTGGATTCTGTGTGGTTTAATCTCTTCATTATTAGTGTACTCTCACCAAGTCTGCAGAGGATAGAACACCACAAGGAGTGGCTGATGTACCAGAGAGCTGTGCTGCCATCAGGAGGAACCTGAACAGGCTGGAGAAATGGGCTGGCAGAAACCTCAAGAAGCTCAGCATAGGTGGAGTGCCAAATCCTGCCGCTGCGAAAAATAACCCTCTGCACCAGTACAGCTAGAAAGCATCTTTGCAGAAATTATCCCAGGAATCCTGGTGGACAGCAGGCCGTGTGTAATTCAGCAGTGTGTCCTGGAGCAATGAAGGTCAGCCACCTCCTGGGCTGCATTAGGAAGAGCATTGTCAGTAAATCATGGAGTCACAGAATGGTTTGGGATGGAAGAGACATTTAAAGATCATCTGCTCCGACCCACCTGACAAAGGTAGGAACTTCCTTCACTAGATGAAGTTGAAAAATGCCCAGTCCAACCTGACCTTGAACACTTCCAGGGATAGGGCATCCACAATATTTCTGGGCAACCTGTTCTACTGCCTCACCATCCTCATCATAAGAATTTCTGCCTAACATCAAATTTAACCAATCGTCTTTCAGTTTGAAACTGCACTCCATCCCACTGTCTGTGTTGTGGATGCAGACACTGAGCAGTTTTGGTCCCAAAACAGACCCTGAATGGACACAACTCTTTTGATATGGCCATCCAGCCAATTCATTATCCATCTAGGAGTCCATCCATCAAATCCTTATCTCTCCACTTGAGTGGCGAGAATGTTGCGGGGGACCATTCAAGGCTGTACAAGAGTCCAGGTGACATCAGTACCTCTTCCTTTGTCCACTGATGCAGTCACTCCATCGTGGGAGGCCAGGGGATGGGTCAGGTACAATTTGTCCTTGGTGAAGGTCATGGGAGATGACATTGTCCCTCTGCTGTAGTGAAACAGACCTAATGTGCCATGTCTAGTGCTGGTGGCTGGACCAGACAATCTCTAAAGGTCCCTTCCAGCTTTAACTCTTCTGAGAATCCACAGTTCTTTGATAGGACATTTTATTTCAAATCAGCTCATACAAACATAGTTTTGCGTGGAAAACTATCCAAAGGAATGTGAAAGCTGCATAATGATCCGTTCCAACATAACAAGAACATGATTAGGAGACTGCTGATGTGCTAGAGTTCTTTTGCTGAAACTCTAATGATTAGGTAAAGATGATATTACAAGAACTTCTGAGAAATGCAACTCAAAAAGGTCTTGGAAACATCAGTAAGACAAAAGAGAAAAAGTATAAAAGGTCACCAAGAAGAACCAGAAGTCAAAGAAAAAACCAGTGTATATACCTTAGGAAAATGGAAGGTAATTAACTTAAGGAAAATAGTATTCAAGAAAAGAGAGAAAGCACAATCAAATAATAATAATTAAAATCTGGAGTTGATAATAGATAAAAAAAAATTAATGTGGGAAACAATGTTGCAACTAAAGAGCAGAGGATGATTTGTTTTTCTGCTGCCTGCTCTGAGAACTTGCATCACAAAAGAAAGATACCTGGTGAGATAACATATGGTATGTTCACAGATACACAGATTTTAAGGTCATTTTTATCATTTAGTCTGATCTCACTCAGCAAGAAACTTGAGAGTTCAGAAATCCAATACCTTGTGTTTCAGGTTTCCTCTTGAAAATTTCTTGGAAGTTCAAATTTCAATATTGTCCTGAACTTTTGGGACATGAGAAAATAGAAGACTAATCACATGTTGTGATTTTGCTCTTAGGGGCTGGAAAGGAGTGACAAAAAGATGTGTCTCTGAAAAGAAGCAGAGGGGGAAAGAAACAGGATCCAGAAATAAGAAGGTGAAGGTCCTGGTTGGAGTAATATCTTGGAAGTGGGAAGAGGTCTGGGAGATGGATGAGATGCGTGGAGATGAGTCTCTGAGCCCAGAGCCACGGGGGCGAGGGAAATCAGGTAGAGAAAAACTCTTACCTCCTTCCTTCTTAAACAAACCCCAGTATCCAGATACATCATAGGCTGTTACTTACTCTTTCTTTTACAAACAGAGAAAAGAAGAAACTGGGATGCCATATATTCTGAAGGGCTTGCGGGACAGATATAAACCAAAATGTAGTTCTTTGTCCAAAGCAGGAAAATCTCAGGGTGCCTCTTATTTAGTTTAACATGTGGAAAACACAGCCCTAGTTTCAAATTATTACTACTGTTATTATTATTTTTGTTATTATTATTGTTATTACTATTATTATGACCACCATCCTCATCATATAATGATAAATAAACAAGTCAAGCATTTGAAGGAAATTTTCTGGCTTAAAGGATACATGGCCTCTTTGATGTTAAGGAAAACCAAAACCAACAAAACAAAAAAAATAAACCAAAACTCACTAACTAATATAATATATTTTATTTTGCATAAAGTGTATTTTCCCTTGACTTTCATCAGCTACCAATGGAAACCCAAACCATGCCTGCAGTTACTGCGTTAAACCAAAACAGTAAGAAATATGAGCTTACCAATAAAATGTAAAACCCCTGCAAGATCAGTAAGTGAAGGAGGAGATGCAGAGAATCCAGGTATCAACCAGGACCATGGACTTTTCTTCCTGAATACAAAAATAGATATTTTGTGTTCCAGAAATGAGAGTACATCATGAAATGTATAGAAAAACATGTAACATTCTTCAAAAAGGAGATAAAGTTCAAATATTAAGAAATACTTTAAAGCTTTTACCCTGTGATCACATACATTGCAAAATATACTGTTCACCTCACATATTCATAATATAGAATTCTTGGTATTTATATTTACATGCCTTAAATCCATGAAGTACTCCAATTGCAATGCCCCAAATGTTGTGGTTTTGTCCTCTATTTTTAGATGCAGACCTGGAAAGAAAGATTAATTGTCTGTACTGGGATACATCTTCATCATCTTTAGACAGTGCAGGTACCGATACCTACATTTGAGTTGTTTGGATTCCAGAAAAGAACTCCAGAAACTATAGTCTTGCAGCGAATTTACTCATGCTAGAGGTCTCTTTTAGTAATGAATCACAAATTATTTCTTTGTAGACATTAAAATAAAAGGAAACTAGAAAAATCATGTTTATATAAAATATTTTCCTTGGGAATAAATCCACATTGGCTTTGTATTGTAGTGAGATAAGATTCATAAGGAAATGATACAGTATGAATCATTTTGGTCCAGAGCACAAGGAGTGACTTCAACGTGCACCAGGGGTTCACAGAGCTCCAATTATCTGAGGACAGCCTGGAGGTAAAACCCTGTATCAATGTACACGACTGTGTAATGCACATCAGTCATCAGTGCACTCAAACCTCTCCTGGCACCAGTCCTTCTGACCTCCCTGTCCTTCTTTCTGAACTGTAACAGTGCTTGATTACTCTAATTGCTTGGAAACCACACATTTAAATTTCTGGGGATTTTTTTCAACTCAGGGATGCACAAACTTAAACTGGCCTCACTGTCCACTGAATCCTGTGACGAATTTTTCTCTGCACTTGCCTCATTAACAATACAGAGCCAAAACCAATTTCTTTAGTAAGCTAAATAGACTGAGCTCCTAAATTTTTACAACATAAAATATGATCCGTAGAGCATTTTTACTGCCCTCCTGCCATATTCCTTCTTGCATGAGTATTTTTCTACATCATTTAAAAGTCTGCACCACAGAACTGTTGGGGATCTTGACAGATCTTGTACAGAAACAAGGCTATTTCTTTATTTTTGTTTGACAGTCCTGCTTTTTATACTTCTGAAGACAATATTAGTCCTTTCTGTTACAGCACTTCACTGCTAGCATGTTGAGATGATATTTTCTTGTTGAACAAAAGGGTTTTTTTTACGACTTACCACTTTCCACTCTAAGGTCCCTTATCAAGTAAATTCAGCATGAATTTCCTGCTCTTGCTCATGTTATTGAGCAGCTGATCACTGGAAAACAATTGTAAGGTACTTTACAACACCCTGTTGAAGAAGCATGTCTCCATTATTTATCTCACCTTTTTTTTCATACTTTAAAGATTTGTCTGTTAATGTCTGATATAATTATTAAAAACTTTATTATAAGCAGTATAAATTTGTCAGTTCATGGATGACTTCCCTTTAACAGCTGCTAAAAGTGACATTAATCCATTTGATGTTTTATTTGTTCCACAGAAAGTAAAATATCATGTAGTACCTTCTCAAATGCCCTGCAGAAATTCGAGTGTGCTACATCAATATGTTTATCTTGATCAGATGGATGAATTATAGCAGCATAGAATGGGAAGAGGCATTCCATGTCATTGAATTACAGTTTTGTTTTGTCACAAACAATGATGTTATGTAATACATTCTACAGACTGCTCTATAAACAAAGGATATTTGCCTGACTGCTACAATTAGCCTGGTGTATCAAAACCTCATTACTGTTATCATTAAAAACTTTCTTCTAAATCATAGCTTAATTAATTATACTCATATTTCCTTGTTGCACACTTGCCCTTTTACTAAAAGAGTTTTTCTATCATCTTGATATTTAGCCCCAGATATTATTTCTGAGCGGAATATTCCTTTTTGGTTTTCTCTCTCTTTTTTTTTCCCCCCCAGGTAAACGAAACTCAATTGTTTTACTCTTGGGATACTAAAAACAACTCATTGTTCTTGGATTTCCATAGAAATTATTTTCAGGAGTTATACTATGGTGACAAAAATGACATGTTTATTTGATGAGCCATATTGACAGACATTAATCATGGGGTTTGATGCTTTGTGTATTGGATAACCATTTTATCAGTACAGTTCTGTCTGGGACTGAAGTCAAACAAAGCACTCTTCCATTTTTGCAAAATTTGTCTGTCCTGCTTAATGCTACAGCTGAGGCTGGTGGTCTTTTCAATCAAGAAGTCTCACAACTCCATTTTATTTATTTAAGTATTTATTTATTTGATACTCTTTCTTTTTCAGGAAACTTCTCAAAATAGATCTTATAAGAAAAAAATTTCTATCTATAAAGATCTTGCATTTCAACAAATGCTACTTTTACCCACTTTTATTAGCAATACTGTGTTTTTTATTTTATTCACAGCATCACACAAAGCAAAAATATATATTGAATATTTATCCTTGTTGTGCATCCTTACCTCTTACATTTCCATTCAAATGTAGCAGGGGATGCACACATTACTTAGGAGCTCACTTCCATTGCAATATACCCACTTACTGGGCCATGACCCATGATTTTTACTGGGCCATTTAAACTTCAGTGATAGCTTTGCTTTCATTATCAGCTGCCTGAATTGAGTACTCTATTTGAATTAATTATATTACAGTGGTTCTTTTTTCCATATCATATTGCATATTAAACTAGAATAGTCATTTTCACCTCTTCTTCTAATCAAGATTTTTTTGTGTGTAATGAAAGATTCTCTGTGTTTGTGAAATCATGGCTTCTCGTGCATCCAATAAAATGTCCTTGGAGTATTCATAATGTCCATTAACACTTCTTTCTTTAAATTTATCACTTCATATAAAACATCATTAAGAATTGGGATTAAATTTATTCCTTATTATAAAACATCATTAGTGTTAGGGTGTTACTATAATCTCTTTAATTCTAAGATTCAGTGGTGCCGGTTGTAAAGGAGGATGAGAAAATTTTAAGAGTCCTGTAAGCTTAGTGATTTCCATAAGTCCAGGTGATTTTTGTAGATGTGGACACACTGTTTTCCTCACCAATGTAGCCATAGCTGCTGTAGTGACTAATCCCACTAGTCCCCAGCAACTGGACCCTGAGTGGTTATTTCAGAGTCAGCTCTCTAATTTGCCAGTGTTCCCAGTGCTTATCATTGCTCCTTACAAGCACGCTCACAGATCTGTAGCGAAGTCCTGTAACTATTTACTTTAAACCTGCTGCTTTCTTGAGTGTGCAATTTTATCTGTATTGTAAAACTGTCTATGACAAGATCCCCTTTTTGAAAAGGGCCGTATCTCTGCAAAAGAAGGACTTTCTAATGGTAAGGCAGGATGTCACTGAGAATGCAATAAGTGCACAGTCAGAGAAGTCTAGGAGATTGTCAACAAAGCAAGAGGGAATAGAAAAGAAACAGCCTTTTCTGGAGGAACAGCCATGTTTGTCCTTTTGAGGAAAAAAACGAAACGTGGGGTGCTAAAACATTTCTGTGTGATTCAAAAAATATGAACTGACTGCACATAATGATACCCAGAAGGTATATTATTTCCTTACCAAGGTGTTAGAAGAAAAAGCCTTTCTTGTTAAGTGAAAATGCTTAAGAAAATGAATGGTGAAAAAAAAAAATCCTATTCTTTACAGTGATGAAATTGTATAGTACCACTAATGTTGCAAGGCACCTCTGGAGCTCAACTGGTCCAACCTCTCTGCTCAAGCAGGAACACCTACAGAGAGTTCCTCAGGACTGTGTCTAAACAACTTTTTAGTGTTTCCAAGTATGGAGCTGCCACAACCTTACTGGACAATCTGTGACAATGGCAATCGCCCTCACAGGAAAAAAATGTATCCCCATGTTCAGAGAGAACCTCCTGTGTTTGTGCCCATTGCCTCTGGTCCTGTCACTGGGCATAACCATAAAGAGCCTGGCTCTGTCCTCTGCACCCTCCCTTCAGGTATTTGTACACATGAATAACAATCCCCTGATCCTTCTCTTCTCCAGGCAGAACAACCCCACCTCTCTCGGTCTTTCCTCGTAGGAGAGATCTCCTGTCTGTTCATCCTTTTTGCACATGCACTGGATTCCCTCACATAAATCCATGCTTATCTTGTCCACATCTGGACTCAGTTCCCCTGGTGGCTCTTACCAGTACCTTGACTTTCAAGCAATGCTCTTCCTAATGCAGCCCAGGAAACTGCTGGGTACTTTTATTGCAAGGGCACATTGCTGGATCACTTGTTGCCCAGCAGGGCTTCAGGACCTTTTCTGCAAGGCTGCTTTCCAGCTGCTCAGCTTTGAGCAGGTATTACTGCAGGGTTGTTCCCCTCCAGGAAAAGGACTCCACTTTTATTTTGTTGAACTTTACAATGTTCCCATCAGCCCAGTTGTCCATCTAGCTGAGGCACCTCCAAATGGCAGCACAATATGTGAATGTGGGATTTCATTGGTCTGGATCAGGAGGGGAGGAATTTCAGCCTCTAGACCCTAAAACCATGTTATTCCCACACACACTTCACGTCTGGCAGTTTCCTTTACCCAGTGATTTCATATTCAGACACCAACATTAAAATGTTCTCATAAAAGGCTTCTCTTTGACAAGTTCTGTTTTCCGATATTTAACAGCTCATTTTATGCCTTCCAGCCATTCTGCATTCTTTTCTTTTCAGGTAATGAGTACATCCCTACTAACTGCCTAGGTACAGAATGAAAGACATCTGTGATCTGAGTTATAGCAAGCCAACAAAGACAAAGAATATACATTACTGCTGCAGTCTGGAGAGAAATTTCTAGATTCAAGGTCATAAGTCAAGAAAAACATTAACTCCTCAAAGGGGCACTGAGGCACTGTGGAGAGAGCTTGAAGGAATATCATCATAATTCCTCCATCTGGCCACAAACACTCTGTCATTTGCTGTCCTAATAAGGAACACGGTGATTAAATATGGCTAAGCACTCAGATTAGTTGTGATTTTTTTAATTAAAAGAAAAGCAAACTGTTTTGATTTTTAATCATAGGGAAAAGATGTATTGTCAACCCTTGTGCACAGACATAATTCAATTCAAATTCTGACTAAGCCTCTGAAGCAGAGAACAAAACCCAGCATGGCCTTGTTTAGGCTTTTGTTCAAAAATACAGAAACATCTGTAATCAACTTTATTTGCTAATGGATGTTGTTTTATGTAGCAATGCTTTGGGCTTATTTCTGCTGCTTTTCAAAGTACCCATACACTTGTATGGGTAGTTCTTTAAATATAGTACAGGCTGTATGGTACAGACCTGACTGAGCCTGATCTGGGGAGGAGGAAAAGATCAGATGTTGAGGAGTGTCTGAGGGCTTTGTTAGTCTGCATATTTGCAAAATTTCCCTTTCACTGCAACAATTAACTCCTTATTTTCTATTTTTCTTATCTTCTATTCTGATACAGACCATTTTCAGAGAGAAGGGTATCGAGATAGAATGGACTTTTGGGGTGAAGCCCACATATTCTTTACAGAAATGTTTTGAAGCAAAAGCAGTAACAGCAATACAGAGAGCCAGGCAGTCATGCACATAACTGAAAAGCCGTATTTGTTGACAGCTATGTCAGAGCATCATGCCTGCTGAAAATGGTCTGGTTTGGTGCCAAAACCCATTAAAATCACAGAACATCCTCTATTGATTTCAACCAGATACTTTTTTTTAAGTAAAATTGCATCCTCTGAAACATAACCCCTCTTTGTTACCTTACGCAACACTTGGTTATTAATCAACAAGGGTGCAATTAACTGATTTCAGTTCCAGCAGCTCCTTTTGCCCCTGTGGTTTTATGCCAAACCTACCACAGGTGAGAGGTACTGAGAAGTTCTTACCATCTCAAAAATATTTGATGGTCTACATGAAATAAGATTGTGGATCGGCTCCACTACCTATGTTTCATTTATAGTAATGATTTTTTATCCAAGCATAAAGTCTGAGCATGGTGTAGGTAGGAATCTACCTTCCCTTGTGTATATCAGATTCTTTCACCATACTGTCATGGAAACATGCAAGTAAGAAAATACTCTGTGCCTAATTTGAGATAGTGCTAAAGAAACACTATATTCCTTAATTAAACAACAAAAATAATATGGAGAGAGAGCGAGACGAGAGAAGGTTGTCAATACAAAAATATGTCCTGTTATCCTGTAGCAGTACTCTGGGATGTTTTTCACATTGGTTGCTGCACCTAGTTAATCCTGCTAACTGTAAATGATGAGTCAAGTTGACAGCTTGGTCCCTATTTATGCTCGTATTTTCTTTATTCTCAAAATTTAAATAAATGTAATTTGATGGGGATGAATAAAACCTTCAGGCTTTTTACTTAAACAGCTCAGGAAGAGGCTATTTTAAATGGAAATACAAGAATGCAAACCAGAATTTCCTGAAAGCAAAATAGCAGAGCAATTCCAAAATTCTGTGTACCCTGCTTGTGAAGTAAAGAGCGAAAATGGAAAAGAACCTTAATAGTGAATGAATCTACTGTCTAATAACTGCAGCTTGGTTAGTATCACAAACCGCATGAGCAGAAAAATAGATTATATATATTTAAACCTATGTCTTTAATAAGGTATAATATTTGCTAGAGAAGATGAGACAACAATGGAAAATATCCTTAACAGGGAGCCTGAACATGAGATATGAGCAAATTTACCTTCCACTGGATTATCTAAACAGTTCTGTTCATTAGTGAAATATGTCTTAACTCATCAGTTTATGGTCAGATAAAACACTAATGAAAGCTTCCCTCCTCCCCTCTTCCCTCCTCTCTCCTCCCCTTCCTTCCCCTCCTTTCCCCTCCTCTCCTTTTTTTGATTCTATGATGCAACTGTGAGGGTGACAAGGCACTGGCACAGGTTTGCCAGAGAAGCTGTGGATGCCCCATCCTGGGAAATGTTCAAGGTCGGGCTGGATGGGGGTCGGAGCAACCTAGTGGAAGGTGTCCCTGCTCATGGCAGAAGGTTCAGAGTGAGCTGATCCTTAGGTTCCTTCAAACCCAAACCATTCTCTGATGCTCTGATTTGATTTACTGCTCAGAACTGTAGAGATATCTGTGCAGACCACAGAGGTTTCTCTTAGCAGAGAGTGATGTAATTCTTGTCAGACTGACATTCATTATCACTTGCTTTCCCCTTTCTCTCAGCTGAAAACCAGATTTTAGCAGCAAGCAGAAAACTAAGAGGAAAAAAAGAATAAAGAAATATAAAGCTTCCACAGAATCATTTTGTGCAGATGTTAGCATCTTAGGGGTATCCACAGAGGTTCACACACTCACAAAACTTGCAGCTGAAAGATAGATGACACCTAGACTAATAAGCACTGGTCTCTGAACAGGCATTCATTGATTTTAATCTTGTTAAATCATGTTCTAGTTTCTCAGAGACATAAAGAAGGAAAGAAATACAAAACACAACTCAGTAATAACCAAATTACCCAGCAGATGAAATCAACAATTTTACTGACTTCTCAGGCTAGAGAACAGGAGTTTAAAAGAATTTAAAGGATAAGTAATGAAAGCTGGTGTGTTTTACAACATGGCAACAAAACAAAATAAGTAGCTGCAGAGAAAGCAGATTTTTAAAGGCAAAATGTGAAGAACACCCTGGAACAAGTGTAAGAAAATATATTCCAGTGAGATCCAAACTCTCATCATATTCACTTGTTCATAAAAAAAGATAATGCTGTATTTATTTTTGAAACATGCTTATGAGCTTCTTTATAAGGCTAATTCATAGAATCATGGAATAGTTTGTGTTTGAGGGGTCATTTAAAGGACCCCTAGTCCAGTTTCCCTGCAATGAGCAGGGATATCTTCAGCTTGATCAGGTTGCTCAGAGCCGTGACCTTGAATGTTTACAGGGATGGGACATCTACCAATTCTCTGGGCAACCTGTCCCTGTGTTTTGCCATCCTTATTGTTAAAATCTTCTTCCTTATATCTAATCTAAATTGACCCTCTCTCAGTTTAAAACCATTACCTATAGCAACAAGCCTTGCTAAAAAAACCTGTCCCCGTCTTTCCTTTAAGTTCCCTTTAAATACTGAAAGGCCACAATAAGGTCTGTCTTTGCTAAGTCTCCTGTCAAAAAGTGGGTTTGACATTTTTCAGAGAGGATATGATGGACCAGGAACACTGTGCAATCCAAAAGCAGAAATCAGTCTTAGGTCTGATCCCAGTTCTTGAGACATAACAAACAGTAAATCATGTGCCCAAATACTCATGGATTGGGTTGGTTTATTTTTTCTCCTTTCTTTTACTAAATGGTAAAAGTGTTCCCAGATTGCACAGAAAACACAATTTTTCCGTGACAAACTCACAGAAAAAGAGAGGGCCTGGGCTAGAGTTCAGAGCTTGGCAAAATGTGCCAGGTTGCGCTCTGTTCCCAGTCTCACCAGTGGCTTAAGAAGTAGCTCAGGGAAAGATCTATTTCTGTTTTCCCCATCTGTAGAATCATGGCATCATGAACATGCTCCGGGCTTTAAAACACTTTAAAACTTTAAAGTGACACCATTCGTATCATGGAGAGATAGCAACCAAATAACACTGCAATAATTACCACTTACTATCCTCTCCTTGGATGGAGAAACTTAATCCACTAATGCTTGTAAAATGCTTCTGGATTCCACAGTGAAAGCCAGCAAGAGAATGTAGAGCATTAGCCTTGTAAGTGACAGCAGAATGCACTCTGGAAGGAAGAATAACAATAAGATCATTTGGCCAAATTCTCCAAACTCAGAGGACTTTTCCCAAGAGCATGTCTCAGTAGCAGGTCTAATCCTGATGTTAAGAAGTAGTGACTTTAGATGAACACCAGTGCATCATAAGGTCTCCTCATTTTGCCCCTGAGCTGGAGGGATGGTATTGTACTGAACTTGCTAAGAAATTAGCTTTGTGTCTCTCCACTTCTGTGACAGTGACCACTGATGTTTCAGAGCAGGTGGTGGTTCATGCTGCTCTCTCCTCCTGGAGCTGCTTATCCAGCTCTTGGATATTGGAAAGGGAATGTCACCTGCTGCACATGGCTTTGGCCTTAAAAATACCAAGGAACTCACTGAAGATTCATCACTGTCTCTCTGAATTGTTCGATTGCCAATATTTTATGACAGGCCTGCTGACCCTTTATTGCTTTTAGCCATTTAGCATATGCCAAGTGGGAAATTATCATCTAGAAAAATCATCTCCAGACAACAAGCCAAGGCTTTGATCAACTGATCTGTATGTCCCAGTCTTATGTAGTATGATTGTGTCAGGTGCATACAATGTTGGATCAAACACTGTGTAATTTAACCCTGGGGTCTGGCCCAAAGAACACACCTTTCAGCCAGAGGCTTGGAGCCTTGATCCAGTTGAGACAAATGAAGAGAAACCCAGTGCTGACAAAAGTTATTCCTTGTGCTGACCATGGATTACTGTGGAATGCAAATATGCCTTTAAAAACATTTCTCATATGGCTGTAAGGTTATAGAATACCAAGTCATGGCAGTTCTCTATTCTGGTGACTGATGCACAGTGCTGTCCTCCATAGGCCACCAAATCACCAGGCGCTATAGGCACACAAGGATGGCATTCCTATAGTGTCCTTTTGCAATATCTAAACTAACAAACCCAGCAAGTAACAAGCTACACCTATGAAGTCAAAATTTGGATGTTCTAGTTGAGTGTCACTCCAGTGAGTCCTGTGACCTTTTCTTATAAAGGAGAGCAGAGACATTTCCTTCTGTTTGGTGCTCTCACAGGAGAGTCAACTGCTCATGTACCTCAGATCTTCTGTGTCTTGTCTGAGAGGGGTAATAAACTAATTTGACAGTTTGTAGCTTCCATGTTATTCCTAATCCTTGTTGCCTGCACTTCTTTTTGTTTGTGCTTGCCCAGAAAATAGGGATTATCTGAGAGTACAAACCTCAGTGACCTAATAGAAATCATCTGTCAGAGAAGGATGATAATCATCCACCAGAAAACAAACATCCAATCCATTTCTTCCCCCTCCTTCCCTCTTTCCTATCAAATGAGAATCTCAGTCACTCCTGGAGCACAGTGGTAGAGGGAACAAAAGACACAGGAGTTACACCTGCATTTACAGGAGGCAGATTTTCACCTGGCTAAGATGTGGCATGAGAGCTTGCAACTTGTGAAATGGGCATTAAATTTGATTTGTAAATGTACAAATAGCTGCCATTTTACTGTAAAATTGTCAGGGTAAATTTCTGTCCCAAATCTTTCTGTTTCTATTGTCATTGCCAAAAGTGAAACTGCTCCTTTCCTTTGCCTCAGGAAGTGCCAGAATGCAGGTAGAATTGTCTAACATCTTCAGACAGGAAAAGTAATGCTACCTTCTGCCCACATCCCATTGCTGTTATATATGTAAAATATGTTAAAATTGCTGTCAAATGTTGTCAGTTGGTTAAATGGTCATCACTGTAATGAAAATTTTTATTAAACAAAGGCAGTTACAGAATAAAATAGAATTAGACTAGACTGGTTCTAATGGAAGGGATTTACATTTTCGGTGGCCAAGGTCTGCCGATCTTCTTTCTAAGCTCCACCATGTGTCTTTTCATGGCCACTGTCAGGCTTTAGCAGTGGCCCACCTCTTTCTTCAGGATTAGGTTTCGACTTTGTGATATTCTCTTCCTCTCCTCTGAGTTTGTGCGGAGAAAAGGCAAAGCACAAGGTGTCACCACAAGTCGCAAGTTTTGTTTCAGAAAAACTATCACAAGATCGCTGTTGGATATTTTAACACTGCCTAATCTATATCCTGCTACATGTTTGTGCTTGCCACATAGCAACAGGAAAATGAGGAAGAGTGCACAGACGTGGCAGGATCCTAAATAATTTTGTTTTCTTACTAGATATAAGCACTTTCACGAGTCTATTTTGCAAATACCTTGCTCTAATCTGCAGTAGGAGTGAGTGACACACATCAGATCCTTTCCAGAGCCTTAAATGGACAAGTCCTTTACGCTTTGTGTCAGAGAGCTGTGAAAGTGGGCTGCTCTAGTTGGGAAGGGGAGCCATGGGGTGAAGGTAACAGCCAGGCGAGCAGGGCAGTGCTCTGGAAGACAAGGGGTACAGTCCCACAGTACCCAAACCAGGAGAGCAGAGCAGTTCTGGTGACAGTAACCAGGGGCAGCACAAAGCAGCAGTCACCACATTAGACCTAGTGATGAGACAGCTCTGAGTTCAAGACAGCAAGTCAGGATGTGCAAGGTCCCAGGCCAGGCAAGGACATATCTGCAGTGTAGTTCAGACAAAGGCCAAGGGCAAGGGCTGGGGTAAAATGCAGCTCCTGGACAGGGCAGAGGGGACAGAATGGTTCAATATCCTGAATAAGGTTCTCCACAGGGCTTTCTCACAATTAGTTGTTTCCTTAGCTTCCTCTAGAGCTATGCAGCTGCATCATATTAAGTCTGACTCTGAACACAAGCAGTTAAACACCCAGGTAGGAAAGGAGGAGAGAATTTACAGAGGAAGATCACAGAAGATATTTTCAAGCTGGCCAGAACAGTCAGAGTCTGTGTGTTCACTCAGGTCCCTGGCACTCTGCGTTCCACTTCTGACCTCTGAAAACCAGCATTAACACCAACCTCAATTCATTAGACTGAGAATTTTCCCAACATAATTAAAAAACAGTCTATAAGGTAGCATTAAGCCCTAGCCTAACACAGCTATCAAGGTTTGAGACAGCTGATCCACTGAATACCTGAGACACCTGCAGGAACTGGCAGACGTGGCAGAGAGCTTGCAGGAAACCTGCAGCAGGAGGCCAAGCATGGTGCAGTAAGATGTTTAAAATGATGCTGGAGACCTAAGTTTGGCAGTTGAATCAAACATTTTCCTGGATTGTCAGGACTCTTTTACCTTTGTTTAATTAGATTATAACTTTTGCTGTGGATTGGCAGGCATGAGGCTCCCTGTGAGGTGGAAAGGCACGTCTTTGGGAAATGTGCTGTGTTAAGCAAGCTGTTAGTGATAATTGTAGATGGTAATGCCTCTGACACTTATATGACCCATTATCTTGTCTGGCAGAATAAAACCCTAATGTCAAATTGTGCATGTGCTATTAAGAAAGTATTTTATCCATGGTCCCCCCGCCTCAATGCCCCATAGCGAAAGGGAGTAATATATTGCTATGTTACAACTGGGGATGTGCACAGGGGTTGTGAGTTTTCAGATAAAGAACTGTCTGTGCATCAGTGGTGTTGTTCCCCTTAATTACTGCTACAGCCCTGCTGATTCCAATACCTAGACCCCAGTGATAAAACCTGTTTTCTTTGTTGATAACTGAGACTGACAGGTGATCAGAAGAAACAAATAGTAATGAAGAGCTATAAGGAAATTCATCTGGCTGAGCATGAAACTAGTTTCCAGTGAATGCTAAAATGATGAATGTGTGGCTGTTTTGTCTGAAGGAGAGTATGAGATGCCAATTTGCAGAGGAAAATACATGTCCTATTCCTCAGCACTGGAACAGATCTGGACCAAATAGCTCTGCAAACATCCACCTCCACCTGCTTTTTAACCTGCACATATTTATACACGAGCAATGAGCAAGGAAGTCTGTACATTTTCGTGAAGGAAATTTAGACACAGTTTCCATGTCCTTTAAGTTGCACATTAGTGTTTGGCAGGTGTATGTCTCATTAAGTCTCTTTGAAACCAGCCTCAGTGCATCAGGGAGCAACTCTTCCTCCTCATTATATACTCATAGTAAGTTTTAGTTGATGCCTCTGCTGGTGGGGATTTGTGTGTTTGTCACATCTTGTAAGCACTAATGTAAATAATGTTTTTTGCTTACACTTGAACCACTGTACAAACTGATATTAAAGTGGTATTTGAATCAGTAAGGGAAAACATATTTGATCCTAGCTTGTGTATTTGACTATAGGGATAAGAAAAAGAAATTTTAATATGATTAAAATTTTTTAAATTAAAAATTTGTTGCTTCTTCATCCCTCTCCTTGCTTTCCCTATCACACATGCATTCAATATCACAGTCCATAAAACAAGATGGATTTTTAGGGAAATGACAGCATATAAAACAGACAAGGGCTGAATTAATATCTCAGAAATCAAAATGTTTTAAAATGGCAGAAATCTGGAGTGCTTAAATATGTCAAGCAAATAATACAAGAAAGAAGAAATTCTACACAACCATTAACTATCCCCTGACATTTGCTAATGTTGGAGGTTGTCAGGTCCAATTTTGTATATAGAGTTGTTTTTTTTTTTTTTTCATGGCATGTATTGTTTTGAAACTAAAGATGTAGTTAGGGGATCATTTGTTTCAGCAGCTAAAATCATTTCTGTTTACCTCTCCTCTCTCCATGTGATCTATTTACTGGCATCTCAGTCTCCTTTCAGTATGTGCACGGGGATATCCATGCATATCTGTGTACATCCCAATGCAGGAAGTGTGAACCTACTTGGAACATTTATTCAAGTTAAAAATCAAATTATTTGTCTGCAAAGTTATTTGGCTAGAAGTGTTTTATATCCTAATCACCATGTAGATCTGTGTAAAGAAGGGAGAGAGAAAAATCAGTGTTAAAGAGTAGATTAGTGATTTGGCAGCATGATTGCCAAAAGTAATGTTTCTCGAATGACTCCTTAATAGAAAAGTAGTCAGAAACATCACTCCAGTTGCTTAAATTATTCTTCTTCATTTATTTAGGGACACTGGCTTTTACACAGATGACAGTGGTTGTAAGTTCAGTTCATCTCTCTCTTTTCTGGAGTTAACAAACACAGTAAGAAATAAAATTTCTCCTTCTATGTTTTTAAACACAAGAGGGCTGGCGAGTAAGATGCTATTTAAATGCCTATGATCTCATATTCTCTGATCAGGAAGTGGAGGTGGCTTAGGAAGTTTCTACCTTTTAGCTGCTTATTATCACCTCCCTGCTATGCATTGGTGCAGAAGTAGCAAATCTGGCCCATTGTGACATGGACTTACACTTCAGCTACTTCATTTCATGGAATAGTGTCTAGGCTCTAAGTAAAAGTATCGTGACCATCTCTGAAAAACTGGTTTCTAAATGCCATCCCTCAATTTGACTACCTAATTCCTGCTTCACAGCTGGAGAAAAAATCACTGTCTATCTATTGGACAACCAAAGCTTTTAAATAATTTAATGTTATATGGTGCTCTTTCTGGCTAAGTTCAAAGTAGCTGCTCTTGTTCAAAAAAATCTCTCTGCCTCCCTCCCTCTTACATGAAAGTTCCTGCAGTGTTACATGCTCTTGAGACACAAAAAGCAACACTTATCTAGGAGAGAAGAACCCCTCTGGTCTCTGCAATCTTGGAGGTGTGTGTGCTGTTTATTAGAGCAGGGGGAGGCAATACAAAAGCCACTCTCACAAATTATCTGATTGGGAAAGAGAGAGACAGAGAGAAATACATGAGGCAGGGAAGCCTATGCTGCAGCCCAAACACCTTCAGCCTCATCACCGAGAACACAAGCCAGTGATGACTCAAACAACCTGCAGCCCACAAGTCTGACACCTTTTCCACAGTAAAATGAGGACAACAATGGGATAATGCAGGTGCCAGCTCTGAGGAAGAAATTGCTGAGAAGGGATCTGGCTGCTGCTTTTTTAGCTCATCTAGATCTCTTAATCCTCTCTGGCATTCTCACTCACCAGAGATGTGATGGTGGCCAGAAGGATATAATTCTTGATGATTTGCTCTGAATAACCTTTCCATGGGTCAGCCCTAGCAGAGATAAGACTGTCTCTCCTGAGAGAGACAACCACTGATATATTTGGATACTTAGCAAACGTGCTGTCTGAAGCACCTGTCACTGACAGCAGTGAAACAACACTGCTGTAGAGCTGCTCAAATTATCTCAGGTTCAGAATGATTTTTCAGTGCTATCCACTTTGCTGCTTTTCTCTCAAGAGGCTTTTCAAATGTCATATCACCCCTGCTCTTTATCACAATAGTCTTTACATTGAAATGAGCTATAAAAATCAGCAAGCTCTACTGGGGAATGCAGGCTGTGCATATTTCACAGCAGGGCAGTGGAGACTATTTTCAAGGGGGAAAAAAGGAAGAAGCTTTACATCTTTGCTGACTCTAAATGAACACAATCTGTGATATAAGATTCTACTTTCACTGCTTACTTGTACTATGTCAGACATCTCAGATTGACCAGATCAGAGCAGCCTAATAAACTAAATCTGAAGGCTAGATGCAATAGAGATATAAAAATCACGGAAGATAGGGCCTGAATAGCTTAGGTGGCTCTTGGAACCTGGAAAGCACTGTGACAGTCAGAATGGGTCTTCGTGTCAGGAGATTTGGGGGCCTCAAAACCACCCAAAGAACCAAGCCCTGAGGATAAAATCACTTGGAGCAAGACAAAGGGAAACATTGATGCAAGAGGTGATTTTAAACTGATATTCCTCTCCCAAAGGAGTATGACTCCAATATCCATACCAAAACTGAAATCTCAAACTGAAGCAAAGCTGGCACAGGATTTTCTTCCTCAGGGCTAAGGTTTCCTGCTGCTTCTCTAGAATTAAAACAGACTTCATCTTTCTGCAAAAAAGGTTCATGGCTTGAAGAGTCATTTGGGATGTGTGGGAGGATCCAATTCAATGGCATTTTTAGGCGGGAAGAGTCTCAAATCCTGCACTCACATTTTCTCAGTGAATCCCTTCACCATTTATCAATTTGTACCTGTCACTGATGTTGAACTGACTGCACTTGGGAGTGCCATAATATTTGAAGCAACAAGAATTAACATGGAGAATAAGACTGTGAACCCTTGTACTGGAGCTGCCTGGTACCAAGGTACTAATTAATAAGTAAAGTTTATAGAAAAAAGAAACCATGTGCAAGTGAAGCCTGTGCACATCAGCATTTACTGCCCTGTGAAGGTGCCTTTAGGTCGCTCAGTTGCTGCCTTTTGGTGACCATCCTGAGCTACCTCACTTCTACATTCATGAAGAATGTACATAATGAAGAGCCTCCTCAGGAACACAGGACCAATCTTTTCAAGCAGAGCAAAACCAATTCAGTGATCTGATCTCTGTGCTGTTGGGGATAACCAGGTCAGCTTCTGTAAGACCACTGCGCCTGTGGAAAGCTAGAAGCCCAATTCCTGTAGTGCCCTCTGCTGAACATCTTTTAAAAGCATAGGAGATTGACATATTTATTTTTGCCTGTGGACTGGAGCATAGTTTTTTACGTCAGGGCAGTGGGTAGTTCACAATGCGAGTGTTCTCTGGAAAAAGAAGAAAACAAAGAATTACCCTTCGAGTCCTTGGTTCGTATTAATGATGTTTGAATATGAAACTGTGACATTTTTTTATTTAATGCCCAAGTTCCGATCACTGTTAGCAAGGACAGGGTTTCATCCACAGGGAATTATGCCATTGATTTACATGAAAGCTTTCTTATTTATGCTGAGCTGTATAGGTTTTTTTTGTTCCACTAATACATTTAAATCTTTCTCTTCAAAGCTAGAATACAGTCCAAAGGGAAAAAAAACCCCTTTTGCCATGATAATTTCTTTTAAGAAAAGTTGTATTCCTTGGCCTATTCAAATGATCAGAGAATAAGAGGTTGTCTGGCAGAATAGAAAATCACATAAATTGTTATGCCTGGGCAGGGACTCTTCTATTTACTACAGGATGAAAAAGCAAAAACCAAGGCCTCAGCAGGATCTAGGGAAAAGAAACTTTTCTTTCTTTGAATATAAGCATCCTCAATTGTCTTTTCTTTTCATTGTCTCAAGAATATCATGGGAAGATTTGATAGGATATGCTTGGATACATCTGGGGTATAAAATACATCCGTGAAAAGGTAGATCTGTCAGTACTAGTAAGCATGATCCCAGCTTGCTGAATCCTTTGTATGATGTGTAAATCTACTGTAAATAGATACAACATTGACATTTCTAGAGGGGTTCCAGTTCTCCCAGGTAAGGCAAATGCAGCTTTCTTTCTACATTTGTTTACAGTTATGAAGACACCCCAGTGAAGTGTTTTAATACTGAATATTGAATTCCTGCAATTCCTCACAGCTAACAAGGCAGACTGCAAGAATAAATGTGAATCAGCTGGTGGTAAAACAATCCCTCTCCTGTTCATTTAAAAAATATATTTTCCCCTAATGTAGTTCCATCAGCTTCTAGCATGAATAAATAATCATGTGCCAAAGTACAGTCTTCTTCTTGTTCCTGTTCTTTCTGTTCCTAATTGGTCATTAATACAGAAACAATTTCTGTATGGAACAGTTTTTTGGTATTTGAATTGTAAGAGCAGAATAAATGTTAAAAGTTATCAGGTGCTGCTGATTTACTATCAAGGGCTCTGGAAGTCTTGAAAGTCCCACTCAAATCCCTGGTTTTTGGGGGTGCTAAAGTGATGTGCGACATCATCTCCTTCTCCGGTCAAAGAAATTGAAGGGACTCAACATTTCACAAGGTTGGGTCTTACACTAAAAAGACATTAACAAAAAAGCAAAAGAAAAAGTCCCCTCATGTGGATTCCTTCCGTTTGTACCTGAGTTATGAGCAACAACAGCCTCCTGAGCACATTTCAGTAAGAGAGATGCATTGTTATTTTCTTTCAGAGGAACATAAGGTTGGAGCAGCTGAATACAATAAACAGTAATGACACCAACGTTTTGTCTCAGGCACTACAAGTAGCAAACATTTTAATGAATGTTTCTGTATATTCCATTTACTTTTCATCTCTGGAGTAATGAGCTCTATGACTGTTGGAGTACATTTCAGCTCTTTTTACTTTGGAGAATCACCACAGTAGTGTGGATTCTGAAATTATTATGGGCAGCACGGAAAACTGGGAGCTAATATTCCTTTGATGCTGGACCTCAACACCACTATTGCAGCATACCCATAGAAAACTCAAAGTGGCTTTTTAATATCTGAGCCAATATTGGTCCACAAAGATGGAATTTGGAAAATTTAAAAAACCCAAAATTTCATCTGTGTCATTAAAATAGTGCTATACTGGCACTGGCCCCAATAAAAATCAGACAAAAGAAATCAGTATCAGTTTACAATCATTTTTCCATAAGAAATTATAGTTTTACATTGTGGCACACAACCCTGCCAGAAAGAATTATTTCTTAAAATTTTCTTCATAGAGAAATAAATAATAACAAAAAAATCTCTTTAGAGAAGTGTGAATAAGTATTGGTGAGGCATTTCTTCTCTCTTTTTTATCACAGGAGACATAACTCAGGGTGTTCTGTGCCAGAAGATGCATCTCCTGGGTTTTGTTTTGGCAGTTTCTGTCAGGAACCTGTGATTTCTTTACACACATTTAGTACTTTAGTCTGAGGGGGTTTTTTCTGGTTTTGTTTTGATTGCATACTGAACAAAACTTTACTTCAGAAAAGGATTCCACAACACTGTAGGTTACAAAGGGTCAGATAGTCCAACTTCCTGCTCACAGTGTCATGTTTTGTTGTCTCTTGTTTCCTCCTGTCCCATCACTGCTCTTCTAAGAAGAGTCCCATTCTGTTTTCTATACACCTTGCTGTTGGGTACATCAAGACAAAACACAAGATCTTCACTCAGCTTTCTCTTTCCAAGGAGAAAGCAACAATTCCCACTCTTTTCAGCCTCCCATCATGTCACTCATGTTTCTTTTCCAGTCTGCTGTTCATCCAGGGTGCAAATGCATTACTTTGAATCCAAACTTTGACATGGAGTAAAATAAATTTGGGGTTTTGTTGTTGGTTTTTTGTTGTTTTGTTTGTATGTTTGTTTGTTTTCAACTATAGCTCCATGAATGAGGTATAAATTTCATTAGACCTCTTAGAACGGGCACTTTTTATTGTAAGCATCAATTATTTTTTTTTCCCCCAAAGAACAGGAAGTTGACTATTTCAACACTTCCTAAAAAAATGTTATTTTGACTTGACTAAGTTAATTTAAAAAGCAAAATATTTCCACAAACTATTACGTGGTATTTTATTATCATTGGAAACTTTCTTGGTGAAAGACAAAGCATTAACATTGAAACCATGGTATAATATATTTTTGACATAATTTTTAACTGTGTTTTCAAAAAAAATTCAAAAAAATACGGTAATCTAATTAGTGTAATGATGATTTGTTTCTTTGGACTATTGTCTGTCATATTTATCAGCAAACCAACCACAAGGAAGTATTATTTTGACAAAGGTGCCAAAGAAAATATTCAGTCATCTACTACGTATTTCTGCGAGAAAAGCTGGGGGGGGAAGTATCAACGCTTTAGAGTTGGTTTCTAATTATTAAATCTACAAAACAGTTCCCAAGGTCACATTTGGAGATGTGACCATGAATAAGTGTTGAAAAGTTAAATCCCTTCCTAATGTTTTAAATATTCATATTTTTACCTAAAATATGGTGTATTGTGATGTCTGCAAATAGTTTAAACTCTGCTTAACTTGTATTTCTATACATGAGTTTCAAGCGATCCATTATTAAATTTAATCTTCTTAGTATTAAAATTAGCAGCTGCTACAAGCCACGTCCTCCCCTTTAATAGATTTGGTTGCTGCAACTGTATGTTGGAAACCAGGAAAATTATTTAATTTCCTTACGACCTCAGTTCCCAGGGGTACACTGGGGATAAGAACACCTTGTAATCCTTTTCTGCCACACACCTGTTCTGTTTTCTTCACAGTTTCAGGAACAACTGAGCTACGAATTGCTGGAAGTCAAGAAGTTTTGCCACGAACTGGGTAGTTTTATCCTTTCTGCGATATCACCTTTGTTCTCTAAGCTATTGTTTGGGGCCATAGTCAGCAATGGGCTGTGGTATTAAATGGGTGATACAACAGGCTTCTCTCATTTTCTTATAATCCCAAATCACTGCCAGCAGCAGTGCAGTTTGGATTAGACTACTGTTTTAAAAGCTTTTGAGAAAAGAAATATGAAGAAAAATAATAGGAATATTCTATTTGTACTTCTAATGACAAGCATTATGTAACTACATAAAATTATCATTCATTATCAGTTTATTGGCAGAGATACACAAAGAACAGAATTATCCCAGACTTACTTTGGATTTATGGAGAGCAAAATTATATCTTCATTTCACTAATTTGGCTTGTAGGCATCTTTAACTTTTCATACTGCTTAAAAAGATAAAAAAATGTTCGCTGTGTATTTATTCATTAGTTGTTTATTTAAATTAGAGCCAGTTTTCATCTTTCAATTTCTCATACATGGAGAATTCTGCTGTATGAAAAACTACTTTAGGTCGTATTTAGTATTTGGAACAATTAATCAAGTGAAAGAATATTACCTTAAGAGGGACAAGTGACTGTTCTAAATGTTTTTTGCCGATTAGGATGTACCAGAGAGGATGCACAGCACCTCAGTGATAATGACAGGTCTGCAAAAGTCATAGGTTATCAAGATGAGAGAGCCCCCCCAAATAAAGGCTGAGTAATTACTATTTTATTGACCCTTCTTCAACTTAAATTATGTATTTGGAAAGTTCTTTTCAGAAAGCAACCTTCAAAATATTGGGTTTAGGGAGCTAAGTGTCAATCAGGTATTAAAGCATATTATGAACAGATATGTGTAAATCAAACAGCTTTAGTGCTCCAGAAACTACAATTCAAATGTAGATAGTCTTTTACAACAGAAATTAATTCCTCTAATAAAATCAGTCCTCAGCAAAGGATGCTGTTATGCTGTATGTGCTGAGATTAGCTAGAAACTCCCTAGCTAAAAGCCGTCATTATTTACCAGTATGGATTTTAAGGAAAAGCTTTTCAAAGCCACTTAGGGCTGAATATGCCCAATTGTCATTAATTTTATACATGATTTGGTATCCAAATCCCTTTGAAAAACTGAATAGCTCATTTTATGAAAGTCCAACAGGCATCTGTGTCTGGATATTTCCTCTTGGGATCACAATTTGTATGTGCCCTAGACACTTGAAGAATGATTTTTCCCATTAACTTTTGAAGCAAAAAAGTCAGGACACGACACTCATGCAATATGTATATGAAGCTAAAATGGAAACTTTGATCTAGCAAGTCATGTGATATGAACAAAGATAGAAAGTAAGCAAGGAAAAGACAGGAGAGAATTTTCTTTTCTGGAATATATTTTACTTCCGGGCAAAGAATCCTCTATTGCAAGGCAAAATTACCCCGGCCATGAATACAAAAGCCACAAAACTGCTGGTAAAGCCTAACTTTGTTCGTTTTTCTGTTTTTCTCTTGCAACTCCACACTAAATCCACAAATTCTTACAGATTTCTTAGGCAGGTGTTCTTAAGACAAGTTTTTCTGGCTCAGAATGGGGAGGTTTTTCACTTGCCTCTATGAGGAGGTATCCTGCTATGAGAGGAAATCAAGAGTTTTACTGGTCAGAAAAAATTCTAGCAGATCTGCTATATTTTATTAATGTTAGCAGTGATAAAAGTATCCTAGATGGCAGACAGACCATAAGATATAAAAAATAGTGATTTCTTAGTAGTAGTAATTTTCTTCATGGAATTTATCTGTTTGTAATTTCTGTGGTTTCGGAATAAAGAAATGCTCATTTTGGTGGAGCAGGTGTTAAATGAGAAGTGAGTGAATAGTATATTACCAGGAGTAGAAGTTCAGTAATCGACTGTTATATGCTTGAAAATAAGACCTTTGGTTTATAAAATAATGCCATTTAAAGATTTTTTTCTCAGTTATCTGGAATGTTGTTTGTTTGTTTGTTTTCTTCTAAATGTCATACGGTTGGTTTTTTCATAGTAGTTGATGTTTTCAGTAAATCCTTGTCTGGTGTCATGCTAAGAGCTGTCAGTGCCCTGGCTGTACCCTAAGTCCTACCCACCAGTTGTTGCTTGTCCAGCAAGGAATTGCCCATAGTAGATGACCTAAGGAAGGAATATTTGCCTTCATCAATTAAGTATCAATCAACTTGTCTTTCTCTCTCTCGCCAACCTTGTTTGCCTCCAGGTATCCATTCTCTAAAACCACTCACACGTGATTTAGTGTTTCACACCCTGCCTAAACCCTCTAGCGACACATCTCTGTTATTCCCATAATTTTCAGCTCTGCACCAACACCAGATATGATACAAACCTGCTGCAAAAACCCCTACAGGTTAATCTCTGAATTAACCCGGTTTTTTTACTCTAGTTTGTGCAGTCTGAAGACTGATTATTGGAACATGCAGGCATGAAAATAAAGAATAGGGGGGAAAAGAAAACGAGGGGGTTTTTTTGTTTTGTCTCTTTTTTAATCTGCAAACATTTGGGGACAAACTTGTTTATGTGCTCTGAATTTACAGGGAGGTGTACATTTCTACTGAGTGTTCAGCTTCTGCATGAGGCTCTGCTCAGGGCAGGGTATAAAGTGCTACTCAAACCCACAGTGTGCAGCACATCAGTTCACACATATTTCTAATTAACATCTAATTTTGGATTAATTTCTGATTCCTTCCACTAGACTTTTCTAATGAGACCATGAGCTATACTGGCAGAAAATTTATACTTAAAATGTATGTATAAGGTAGAATCAACTAGGTAGTTAAGTGACAATAAGGTTAAAAACATCCAAATCAAACATGCAAAAAAAAATCCCCCAAATCCCTATTTGTTAGACATCTGTAGTCTTTTTCTTTAATTTCATCAGCTACAATCAAGGAAAGAATCTAAATACTTTCTGTGCCACCAGTTCTTTCCTTGCCTTTTTTCATGCATTAAGAAGCTGTGTTTTATTAAGGAACCAACCACAGCCCCACCCTCATGCCTGCATCCCTTGGGGGAGAGGGCTTGGGAGAAAAGCGGGGAACGTGATAATGGGAAAGTGGGATGGAGATATTTTAATTTTTACTTTGTTTCTCACTAGTCAAATCTATTTTGGTTGATGATAAAAACAATTAATTTCTCTAGGTCTAGTCTGTTTTACCCATGATGATCCCTGGTGCATGATCTCCCTGTATCTCAACCCATGAACTTTCTCATCCTGTTTTCTCCCTGGGTACTGTAAGGAGAGGGAGTGAGGGTGCAGCTGAGTGGGGTTTCTGACTGCCAGCCAAGGTCTCATAAACACACACGGAATGGAGAGTCCTTCATCCAGAAAAAAACATCAGAAAGAAATTTAATAAGACAATAAAACTTCCAGACACAGTCAGACAACCTCCCTGACAAGGAACTTGTTAACATGTGACACTTCTACCCCCTTATCCCTCAGTTTTACCATACTCCTTGGATCACGTAGGCCTATCCATTTTGGCACCTTTGTTTCCCCTGCTAAACCCACATAATAAGTCATTCACATTCCCAGGAAGCTCTTCCTCTGTATCCCATAATGTGTCCTGGGACTCTGGGCAGTGAACCCATAGTGTGGGAGCCACCCGCAGCCCATGGGACTGAGGCATTTCTGGGACAGCACTGGCAGAGGCTAGGGCAGGGACTCATGTCTCTCACTGGAGCATTTGGGCTCTTCTGCCTCCCTCGTGCCTCTGAGCTGCTCTGTGCGTGTTGGGACAAACTATATCACATAACCTGGCAGTGTTAACCAGCTGGACTTCCTTCTCACCCCAGACCTCTGAGGAACCTATAGTTCAGACACCCCTCTGCCTTGCCCAAAAACCTCAATCTCACAGTCATTTTCAGGGTATTCCTAGGAGTTTAGACTCTGTGAAAGCACAGGACAGTAACCATGTTTATATGTATCCCTGAAAGCACTGTCTCTGTGTTGTGGAAGAGGGGAGAGGAAAGAGGCAGAAGAGATAACTTTGGAGCATGAAGAAATTTGCAGCCAGACAGCCCAGGAGAATGTTAAAACAGACTGAGTATAAGGTCTCATGGCTGACTGGAAGCTGGGGAATCTCACTCCTTCCTATTAGACCTCTTCTACTTTAAATAAGTCTAAGATGGAAAATGAAATAAAAGCCGTGAGAAGCAATCTACAGAGCTGAACATGTATCTTCCAGGATAGAACTAGAAGGTGGAAGCCACCATCTTTTGCATTTTTCCAGAAAAAATACTATGATTTTTGAAAGACATGCATCAGATACTTGACCCCAGTTTAGGATAGCAAACAAAAAGTAGAAAGATGTGAACTCCAGAGGCAGAATATATAAGAAAATGTATATTTGTTCTTTGCAATTCCTATAGTGATAGATGACTGGCTTAAACACATTTTTCTTTTTTTCTTAGGAACTTGAGAGGATGCCCAAAGGTAAAGGGTTTTGTCTCCATGTATTTTTATGGACTACACCAGCAATAGAGATACTTCTTTTAAGCTTCTAAGTGCGTGCTATCCTTTGTGTAGATATTCTGTATTTTCCAAACACTATTGAATTCCACACTGCAGGTCCAGGTTGCGGGTGTAATTTCCATAGCTTTTGTTTGTTCTTTGAATCTAACATCGACCTTATCTTCCTGGCAGATCCAGTGACACAGGGTCACAAAGGCCTGAAAGGAAATGCTACACAGCAGAGCAGAACCATCACTGAGACCAAAAAGCTGAGGTTTTTGGTGTCATTGGTGAAGGTCTAGTTACAAGCTCATTATACCCTCAAGGTACTCTTTTAATCTGCACCTCTGATCCTGTTTCAACTACTGTCTGCCTTTGTTTTTCAGTTGGGTTTTATTTTTCCTGAATGTCTCAAATTCTTTGTTTTCCTCCTGTCACACAATTATTTGTGAACTCTGAATAAATACATATTGTAGGGCTGGATTACAGTGGAGATAGAGGAACTGTCTGACACAGCTTGCTTTTTGGAGAGGAAAATTTATTGTGGAGATAAAACTGCCTTACAGCTTTAACAGAAGAACATTTAGAAGAAAAGCTGAAGTGATTAATTATTACACAGTAGGCAGTTAAATATTTATTAAATACCATTAATGCACACTGTAGTGAACCAAGTAATATGCACATGAGTTTTTTTATCATTATGGCCATAACTGCACGCTCAAATTGAGCTAGGCAACTTGCAAATATTCAGGGTACACATTCCAAGGAGAGTCTGAAGCTTTATATAAGATATTCATGCATAGGTAAATGCATTTAATACACTAAACAGTCTTTGCAGAAAGGGACACTCCTTCCTTCACCCAGAGTATTTGACCTCCTCAAGCTTCTCACAGAAACCACCCCTGTAGCTCCCCTGCTACCAAAACCTTGCCATGAAAATCAGTTGCAGGGATTAACAAATACTGTAGCTAGAGCTCCAAATGTTGTACAAGTCAATCAGTTGATACAGTGCCTTGGTTTGAGACAAATTTGGAGGAAAATGTCCAAAACGAACGTCCCTCTGTTAGAAGGCAGATTTCAGCAGCCCCTCCTCCACCAGGTTCAGAAAGAAGTTCCTTGGAGGAAAGTGAAAAAAAATGCTGTTTATTTAACAAGAAAAATGCACAGAGGCACGGAAAAAGAATAATGTTAAATAATAAAACCTCTCGCTATGGAGAAGACCTGAGAAGTTTCAAAGTCCTTTCTGTGGATGTGGCTCTCTCTCTCCAGAGCTGGGATTCGGCATGAGTCCCCCCCGGGCCACGGTGTGGGGGCCCCCAGTGATTTTGTTATAGACCAGAGCAGAACAGTCCCAAGAAAAGAAGAAGCCAAAGTCCCAGGGACAAAATTTCTTGCCTCAGCTAGCTGGCTAGCTAAAAAGCAAATAATTTTAACTCTCTGTCTCTCTCCTGAGAAATAGAGCCGAAAACTGGGTAAAGCAGGAAAAGTCCTTTCCTCCACTCTGCCTCAGCGAGTTATCTCTGCTTTGAACACAAGCCACAAAAATAATTCCACCAGCTTCCCCCACCTCTCTCTTAAAGGTACAGAAAGGCATAGGATTCATGTCTGGGCATAAAGCAGGCGATAGGGGATACAGCATCATAAAGTCACCCCAAGACACATAGTTATCTCAGCCTGGAGTTTTTATCCTCAGTTTATTCTTAGACTTGAGAATTGCTGTTCCTTCTTATGACCTGAAGATGATTTTGTAAAACCCTTGTGCTCTTCAGTGTCTGCTTGCCCTCACTGTGTGAATTGATGTCATTAAAAATAGCACCACTCCCTACAAACCTTGCCTCTGTTATATCCCATGTGCCACCAAGGCAACTACTCTAAATGGTAAAATTAATGAATGAAATAGGGATAAAAAGCTTGATAGAGTGGTAATAAAGCTACTTTTGTCTTCTAAAGAGCTGCCATGGCAGCCAGGAAACCTCGAAGGAATGATGCCTTGCAGGAATATACAAATCTCAGCAAAAATATCTTTTCTAGCTTGGTGTGACAAAGTCACTTCACAACAGAAGGGATGTCAAAGAAAATGAGAGCTAGGAAGAAACACAGGCATCTAAAGTCTCTTGGGTTACCTGAAAGTATCTAAGGTTGCCACACATGACTTGCAAGATGACACAGAATTTATGGGAGGTTAATATCCGTCTGAGCAGTCATTTGCAGGTTCTGGTGAGATCTGAGACAGCCCAAGGTTTCAATTTTCAGCAAACTGAAATGCTGTCTCATGACCGAATGGTGTTGCTCCATTCCGTAGATGTTGCTGCTTACTCTGGAGGTTTTCTGCTTTGGAGGGATAAAAGGCTCGATATGAATCCTTTTCATTTTGAATGATGGGAGTAAAATGAAGAAGATATGGGGAGTAGTATGAAAGTGAGAGAGAGATGGGAATGACTGTGGGAAAAGGGAAGAAAGAGCTGTAATCCTTCAGCACTTTGAAGAACAAAAAATAGAAGGACTTTACATGCAAAGGGGAAACACTGATGCAGAGCTCAAATGGGGGAAGTAGAAATTCAGTTTTTGCTGTTGATTGTTGGAATTGTTGAGTGATTTATTTGGAATCTGAAACCCTTAACCTTTTCCAACTACTGAAAAGTATGTGCTTTGGTAAGCAAGGATAATTGCACAGTTACTGATAGCAGGGTAGCTTGAATAGTTTTTCCATTAAAAAAAAAAGGAAGGAAAAAAGTAAAAGTGTAGCTTTTAAAAGATAAAGTCATCTTCATTTTGATTCAAACAATTTTTCAGGGAAAAAAAAAGGTTTAAAATGTATTCCATGTATTAAGAGTGTTTCTATACTCCAAGAGGCTTTCCTTTGGGTACTGTAAGATGGTTTATTATCCATTATCTGTAACACAAAGATAATGAAAGTGGTTCTATTGTACTGTATGTGAAACCCACAGGAATACCAGGATTTGACAGTCATGATATATCTCAGTTAGTTTCTAATGTGTAAAGCCATCACCAATCATAGAGAAGACAGTCTGTTGGTTAAATAAGTCTACAAAGTAAGATGATAGAATTCTTCATTTATCTTCATTGAAACAGCTTTGACTGCTGTGTGGTTGATAAAATAAATCTAGTCCTATTCAGAATGTCTCCTCTCTACCCATTGCAAGCAAGCAGTTTCTATTCTCCCATATCAATTCGTATGCAGCCCTCATCACCCACAAGGTGGGAGTATCTTCCATTAGCACCTTGAGTAAAGTGACTCATATGTGTCAGCTGCAGATCATTTTCTTGCTCGTCTCTCCCAGGGGAGAGAATTGTCTATGCAGTGAAGCACTTTGATTGGAAGATTTTTTTTAAAAAATGTATTTATGAAAGAGATGGTAGGTCAAACAGATGCCATAAGAGATGGACAGGTACATTATTGCCCTGACAGGTTGTGGATGCCCCATCCCCAGAAGTGTTTAGGGGCAGGCTGGATGGGTTCCTGAGCAGCCTGATCTAGTGAGTGGCACCCCTGCTCATGCCAGAGGGGCTGGAAGTAAATGATCTCTAAGATTCCTTCCAATTGAAACCATTCTATGATTCTATTATATTTCTCTGCTTTTAGTGGAGCTCATTGTATTATTTAGGAATAATCCCATGAAACTCCATGAACTTCACAGTTATATGAAAACTTTAGTGCTGACATCAGACCAGAGCAGTTGATCACAGTCTCATAGCCTCTGTTTTCTACAAAAGCCTGTCCCTCTCCAAAGGTTATAGAGACACTTGAAGCACATACACACAAATATATGATACAAATTCTACTATTAGACAAGATGAATATAACCTCTCTCCCTTAAGGACCATAAATAAGTCTCAAGACTCTTTATTTGTTTTGGTGTCAACAGCAAGTAATGATAAAACCAGACAACTGCATTTGTTATGTCTCCTGGACACACCAGATCCAATGCAGACAGAATCTGCAATTAATGACTTAATTCTAAACTATATTTCATGGTTGTAACTCAGCCAAGAAGTGGGAAAACCATGAATATCACAGTCACTGCTATAGCAGTGTTGAGTCTCTTTGGACAGCTGGTGACAAACAAAAGACATCATTCAGTAAGAGTATAAATCATCAAGGACTGCAGAAAGGGGAATAAACTACAGACTGTGTTGCCCAAACATAGATATGAACTCTTTAGACAAGAGCTGTTTCTTAGTAGAAGCCTCTTAAAGTGTTTTTCTTTCCTCATCCGCATCATCACTGGCCCTTTTGGGTTTAATTTCAACAAGCTGTTTTTCAAGTCAGACCTGGACCTGCTTTCCAAGTTTTGCGCCATGTGTACTGAAGTGGTGTAGACTATACATGGTGAGAGGTTGCTGATGTGAGTCTATATCATTTTATGACTGCATTTAAATGCCACACAGCACCGGGGAGATGTTGGCCTTTGGAACCCTTTTCCAACGCATTCTTTGAATGTACTTCAGTGTGAAAACATTGCCTTGGAAGTTTGACAGATGTGTCAAATGCCTCAGGGAGGTCAAAGATAAGAACATCTCCCTGTTAATCATCCCTGATGGTAGCAAACCATCTATCATGTCACCAAGACCTTTCATGTGCTTGTCTGACACTCGATTATATCAAGTTCAGGATATTAAATGTAATTTTGCAAGCTTGAGATTGCCTTGGACTTTATGTGAAATTTTAGTGGGAGAAAAAAAAAAAAAGAAAGATATTTGATTTTTCCAGAGAAAATAAGTCTTTATTGATTAGAGTTTTTCTGGAATACAATTAAGTGTGTCTTAGTCATTTGTTTACAGTGAGGCTAAGAATGGCATTTTATAATGAGGATATAATATTTAAAAAAACACTCAAGACAAAAACCAAACAGCAAAACCAGTGATAGATTGTTTGAGAAGAGAGAGGAAAAGAAAAAGATCTATCAGAATGAGACTCTAAGTTGTGAGTAACCAGCTACTTAAAGTAAAGGTATTTTACTTATCTGCCATCCTACATTTGGTATCATTGTGATTTCTTTAATGTGTCAATGCAGGAGATATTAACTGTTCAGGTTTAAGTAACAAGAATGAAAAATCTTTTTTTTCCTGAAATGGTATTTATAGATTACAGTAAATAGTCAAACTTCCATTTAGGTTGGTATAGCACATAAAGCACATATAGCTCATAAATTGCTGCTATTGTTTTGTATAAGAAATAGGAGGTCTGGTCATGAAAACTGACATGTTCATTTCAAAATTTATAAGGGAACACTTGTTAGCTCTGTGAGGACACCAGTGCTTCCATTTAGCTGAGTCATGTGATGATGCTGGGGATGGCAATATGACAAAATTGATGAAATGTCTCCTTTTCTTTGTCTTTCACAAATCCTCGAAGAAATTGTAGTTCCTAAAACCTCCAGTCATCCCAGATTGGTTTGTTCTTACCTTTAAGTTCTCCTCAAGTTATCAGAGATCAGAGACCTCAGTGTCTCCACTGTGATCATCTGTAAGATTAAGAGCTAAATGGTGCTGTGGATGACAGAAGAGCATCATGAGACTATCAAAAGAAAAGAATCTCTAGCATACAGCTATTGCATAGCTGCATCATATTTTGAAAAGAAATAAGATAGAAAACTTAAAAATAGGTTGCATTTACAGCCGGTAAAGGGGTAAAGATTAAATTTCTCCTCCTTTCTTTGGCAACAGCAATATCTGTGGTGCAAGTCTGCCAGATCCAACAGTCAGCTAAAGCTGGACTGAATTCAGGAGTGTGTGGTACAAAGGGAGGGAGGACCAGCACACAGCTGCTAATGTCCCTGGTTAAACTGGTGTCACTTTTCCTCTGGAATGAACATTGAAGAAAATGTCCTGTAGCAGAGAATAAGCATCACATGTAATTCTTAAAACTCTTTCATCAAAATAAAATCCCAAGTGCTGTGGTTTACCTAGTTGTATTGCCAGTGCTCCTTCTGCTGGAGACTGATTGCTTAGTCACAGAAATAATACTCTACTTCAAAACAGAGCTGAGAAATAAAAAAAATTACAATTCAGCACAGCTCTTTCATCAAGGGGCAACGAGTGCCACTTGCATACATCTCAGTCAAGCGTACATTGTGACTTTAAATTATTCTTTAGCAAAACTGTGAGAAAGTAAGATCAATTTACTTTCCTCAATAAAATTTGAGGACTGTGACCAATTCTTTATGGTGCTTTGTAGCACTTAGTCCTATTAGGTCTAGATCATCCAGGCTTGAGTTCTTCAACTTGTATTTATACTTGTGAAATATATTGCTGCTAAAACCCAGGAAATACTCTTAAATTAGCCTTTTACATTGCATGTGAGCTGTAGTGGAAATTCCTGCATTGAATTATTAAAATAACATTTATTCAAGTAAATATAACATGCAAAATGTTTGCTCACAGCTGTTTACTGCATTTATTCATCAATTTGTTGATGCTAAAACCAGAATGGTCTATAAAGACAAAGGGTTCATAACTCCAAGAGCAGTGCACCCATTCAAGCCATGAGCAGCTGGTGTCTCCAGGAGAATGCTGTGGGAAAGTGTCAAAGGCTTTGCTGAAGTCCAGGTAGACACATCCACAGCCTCTTCCTCACCCACTGAGGGAATCACTTTGTCATAGAATATGATCAGGTCAGTCAATCAGGACTTGCCTTTCACAAATCTTTCAGGCCAGGCCTGATCCCCTGCCCATCACCTGCATGCCGTGTGACGGCATCCAGCATGAACTGCTCTCACAATGATCTGGTTACCCACACAATGAGCTTGCACACGACTTCCAGCCATTTTCAGCACTTTCTGTTCATTTGTGCAATTTGAAATGCTATATTTAGCTATTTCCTGGGTTTCATATTCTCCTCCAGAAAGTACCAGAGGTATCTTAGGTAGAATGTCATCAGTCCTTTGATGAATTGCAATCATCTCGCTCATCAGTCTAGTACCAGCTGCTCATCAGTTAAACTGCTGAGTTTTGCTGATACAGACATTAGCATCTGCAATTCTTTCAAAATCAACAGTTGCCCTGGAAGTCAGTCCCAAAGAAATTTATTTTAAAGTTAGGCATATAATGCAAGTCTGACTTGTTCTACAACTGGTACCCCAGGGAGCCATTTGATGTAAGAAGGATGCTAATTTTAAACAAGAACCGCCCTTTAAACTCTGTGGACTGTAGAGGGAGCCTCGGTGGTTAGCTTAGATTTGGCTTTTAGATGGCATAAATTCAGCAATAAAAATCCCAACCTGTATGCCTAGAGTTTACTGGCATTTAATCAACAGATCTTATTTGTATGCAGCTTTCTATTTTAAAACGAATGTAACTTAGTTAATGAAAACAAGCTGAGACAACAAAAGGAAATTCTACGCTTGTAATGGTAGCTATAACTAATTCCATGGAAATTTGTGTTACTCTACCTGCAAGTAAGACTTTGCTTTCAGTTCCAACTCCCAATGCAGAGGTATTGATCGTACATATGGGGACTGAACCTTTCTTAGAGGCATCTCTAAATACTGTGTTGTCAAGATATTTGACCTGTTTAAGGATTGAGAATTTACCTGTTAATCTAATTCAACAGTTAAATAATGATGGAAAAGAATTTTTTTTTTTTATATACACATGGTAAGATACAACAGTTAGATACAATAATAAGAGAAATGTGTATGTCTAAAAAAGCCAGTGCAAGCCAAGCCATCATTAACAAAAAAGAAGACATGAAACAGAAGGAATCTTTCATATACATTGATTTGAACAATTTCCAGGTCTTATCAAATCGCTGTCTACCATAACCTCCTGTTTGATCACTTTTTTCACCACATTATATGAGGTTTACAGCCCATTAAGATAAACCATGTCCCTTGACCATTTCTCTTTCTGTAAATAGGCTATCAGAAATTATTTTAGTTAGAAAACAACATTGTTAGAAATTAAGGGTTATTGAAGAGTATGCAACAATAATTATGCAGAATAATCAAATCTGCTTAATGTCCATCTTGTCCACTTGGAATATTAATCACATATTTCAGCACAAAAATAGGTCTAGGCACAGCCTGAGCTCCCTGAAGGGAATCTGGGATGTTCTGAAAATCACACCTTTCGAGCACCTGAATCAAACACTTCATTGTGAAGCAGGTTAGGAGGTTGGTCAACCATCCTGTCTCAGGTCAGTTTATTGTCTTACATCTGTCCATTGTCTCCCCCATACTGAGAAGACAATAAGGAGCTCACAACGAAGACAAGCTGAGGAGCTCCTGGGCTACCCTAGGGATTAATGAGGTAAGTGCACTGAGTGAACACAAGATCTCCCATATTTATTAAGAAAACATAAGATTCAAACTTATGACTAAAATTCCATAGTTCTTGCCACACTGGTATTTTGAAGTTGGTATTTGAAGGCCAGAAAAATTGGACTGCAAATGGCTTTTGCTTTACTGGTAGTCCATAGTCTGTGTTATAGAATTTTATGTTCAAGGTTAGAAGTTGGATTATTTTTTATTTCATATGTCTTCAAGATTTTTCAAAAGACTTCTTTACATGAGTTTAAAATTTTATTTGCAAACTGATTAGTTGGGAAGGTGACCCCAGTTTTAATTCATTAATTAAAAAAAAAAAAAAAGTAAAAAATGGACTGTCATTTCTCTTCCTTTTAATTAAGTTTCTAGAAACTTTTTAAGGAGTGATTTTATGGGGTTTTTTTCTGCCTTGACCTCTTACCAGTAGTGCAAGGTCCCATGCAATCTGCTTTTAGGGTCAGTTGAATACCAACAAAGAGAGTTTTAACTATTTGTCTGTAGATGGAACTAGCTTAGTCACTGAAAAATTTTAAGGTTCAGTATCAACTTCCTAGTTTATAAGAACTTTGTTTAAGACCAGACTAAACAAGCTATTTCTATCAGCTAAGCATAGAATGTATTCAAATAACCTAAAATTTAACAAAGAGAATTAGCGGTTACATGAAATGCAGAATATTTCCCAAACAGAAAAACAAGTATCTATATTTTTGTCTGAAAAATAAGAACAAAAACAAGTGTTCAAACTCAATGAGGAACATGGAAATACCCAAGACCAAGCATTCTCTGTTTCTATTACAACACTGAAATCAGTGGCAGTACATTCAACACTTACTGCTTAGAAGATAGTTTAAGTTCTCAGACAAACTTTCTGTCTGTACTTTAAAAGAGCAGTAAATGGAATATATATGGTAAAATCTGCTCATAAAAAAATGTAAATATATGTGTCATGGCTTGACCCTGGCTGGATGCCAGGTGCCCATTAAGCCCCTCTGCCCTTTCCCTCCTCATCTGAACAGGGGAGAAAAAATATAATGAAAGACTTATGGGTCCAGATAAGGACAGGGAGAGATCACTCACTAATTACCTTTATGGGCAAAACAGACTTTATTTGGGGACATTAATTGAATGTGTTACAAATCATCTTAGAGTATGCTGAAAAATAAAACCAAATCTGAAAAACAACTTCCCCGCACCCCTCCCTTCTTTCCAGTGTCAGCTTCACTCAGTTCGTCACACACATTGTGTTTACTGCTCCTTCTTCTGCCCTCTCTTCCCCTGCTCCAACATGAGCTTCCCATGGGGTCACAGCCTCCTTTGGGCATCCCCCTGCTCCTGTGTGGGGTCCTGCAGGGGCTGTACATGGACCTCTGCTCCCCCATGGATCCCCATGTGCTGCAGGAGCACAGCTGCCTCACCATGGGCTGCACCAGGAGCTGCTGGGGAACCTCAGCTCTGGTGCCTGGAGCACCTCCTGCCCCTCCTTCTGCACTCACCTTGGTGTCTGCAGAGATGTTTCTCTCACGTGTTCACTCCTTTTTCCCAGTTGGTGTTGCACAGCAGTGTTTTCTTCCCTTATTAAACATCTTACCCCAGAGGCACCATCAGCATCACTGATGGCCTCAGCCAAGGCCAACAGCAGGTCAATCTTGGAGCCAGCTGGCACTGGCTCTATCAGACATGGGGAGAAGCTTCTGACATCTCACAGAAGCCATCCCTGCAGCCCATCCCCCCTACCAAACCCTGGCCATGCAAACCCAACACAGCATGCTCCTTTTGAAATTCTTCTTTGGGTTAATTGGATTTTCTTGTTTAAAGATACATATTCTTAAAACACATTGATGAATAACAGTGGTCAGATAGCAATAAGACTGTTCTAGATCAATAAGCCATATATGAATGCGTAAATGAATGTATTTAATTACCAATAACTTGGTTGAACACTCACAGGACACAGGCTCAAATATACTTACTTTAGCTTTTGCACTGGAAATGTTGCAACCCCAGATTCAAGAACAATAAAGTAACAATTTGTCCAGAATATGAGGAGACTTTTAGTGCAGTGATTATTTTTTTATCCCTCTGACATTTACAGATGAAAGAGTAAAAAAAGAAAAAAATAATGCAGTTGCTGTTTTTTTCCAGGTGACAAGTCTTTTCCAAAAACAACTGACTGCTATGATCAACATGTTTTGCTCAAAAAATATCTCTGACTTATTTTGTGAAATGTCAGAACAATAAAGCATTTCTCTTCTGGAAGCTAGCCTGAAATTAGCAAAAATTGCTGAAAAGCCCAGGCTTTTCAGCTGTGGCCAAACTACCCCACCTTGTGTATATTTTTTCAAGGATGTAACAATCACTGGTTTTTGGCTGGACATCTGATATTTTCTGGAATCACTGATTTTAATTGGTGATGTTAAAACTACAAGTCTCCTTAACACAAGGCAAGGCTCAATTGCAAATAACACAGAACTGGGAGGAATGGTTTGTTCCCAAGATGGTTGTGCGGCCATTCAGGAGGACCTTGCCAGGCTGGAGAAATGGGCTGATACACCTTTGTGAAGTTCCACAAAGGGAAGAGCCAAGTCCTGAACCAAAGGAGGAATAACCCCAGCACCAGTACAGACTGGGGTCCACGTCTGTAGAGAAAAAGATGAAGGTCATGGGGGACACCAAATGGCACATGAGCAGCGTTCCCTGGGAGCAAAAAGGTCAACAGCCTCTCACTGTGCATTGGGCAGAGCAGTGATGGAAGCTCAAACCACCTAAGCTGGTTCTAAAGCACCATGAATGGAGTTAAACGCAGGCTTTGAATTTCGCACATTTTATCTAAGCAGTTTTAGATGCACATCTTCAAATAATTTCATTGAGAAGTAGCTATTTATCCCTATGACTCAATCAGATTAAGACACACACACTTGTTAAATAAGTCCTGTCTCTAGAGAATTTATCCAATAAGAAAATGGGTTATCTTGGATGCAGAATTACACAACTGCAATTATGCTGCCACAAGCTTGTCTCCATACAGTGCTGCACTGAGCTTTATAGACATATCCGTGTGAGCTGCCCTAACTCATGAACTCTGAAACCTATGCGTCATTACGCAAATATTTATTTTTGCAGTGATAAATCCACAAATTAGTTGCAAATTTATATTTGATGATTTCTTTCCTGTGGATAGTTCAATTTTAAATAGACTTGCCAGGATTCATTGAGATGACATTTTGAAGGAAAAGAGCAGTCCAAAATAGCATGGTATGTTCTGGTTCATCTTGTATCAGTGGACCTGTTCCCAGATCCTTGGCTACCTATTGTTGATGCCTTGGTTTCTGACGGATATAAATTCAGCACAAGCCAGGAAAAGGCTGTTGCTTTCTTTGAATAAGAAACCCACCTGTACATCGCAGAGCTGACAAAAAGTTTAGTTACTCAGAATGCTGGGTCAATTTTGACTACTGCCTTCCGTTGTTTTAGGGATTTCACTGTTTTTTGAAAATATTAATTGAAGTTTATCCAAGGTTAACATGAATCTCAAGGAATGTGACTTCTGGATCCTCATTCCTATGTTTTTTTCATTTCAGTTACTCTAGTTTTCCTTCTAAAATGAGTGGTATTCTGCTTTTGCATTATTTATTGTCCTCTGTTTGTGTGTCCTGAACTCTGTAAGTAGAAGGGAATGAGATGAGTCCAGAATATTTAAAAGGTTAAAGTCTGTTTGTAAGTCCATTAAGAGTTTATAGTTTTTAAACAGATTTTACTGGCCATTAAAATTCTGATGCCTTTGCCTGGCAAAGATTGTAATGAGAACAGAAAATGGCGTTAAATGGAATCCATTCTGAAGATGATTGCAAAAGATACAAGCCTAACTAATTTTCATTATAGCTTTGTGTTGGTATAATTGAGAATGTTATTCAGATACCTGAAATACTTGGAGAGAATTTTATTGTGATTGTAAAAAGGTGCTACTTAATTTGATTTAAAATTGGAACTGCAGTTGCCTTCTTTTGCCATTCTGCAAATGGCACAGGAGCAGCTGATGCTAATTTTGTGCAGCCCTGCAAGACTATTTTTCTCTTGCATAAGCCCAGCTATTGGCATTCAAGACATCTATGTATGGGTTTAAGACTCAATTTGTCATCATCAACAAAGCTGACATGTCAGCTGTTCCTGTCTTATTGTTTAGAGTGAAAACAGGCTGGAGAAAAATCCTACAGGTTTAGATTGTGTTGAAACATGTCCTTCTCTTTGTGAGAATGATCTCGAGGACACTGCCTCAATATTTACTTCCAGGTAGGGTTGTTTGGGGTTTTTGAATTTTTTTTTGGTGTCTATGTCTCCTATAATGATCTCAGTGTGGCCTGCCCAGGAATCTGAGGAGCCTCAATTCAAGCTGGTGGATCAAGCTAAAATGAAAGCGCAAAGTTAACTTTAAGGAGTGCTCAAGTAGCTCTTAGAGCCAATGGTTTTGGGCAAACCAGTAAATATGTTCTGTAACTGCATGGAAGAGACAATTCCATTCATACCTGTGAAGTTTTAAAGCAAGGAAGACATGCCACGCCGGATGCCATTTGCTAAAACTTCAATGGAAAATCATGGAAATTTGGTTTGCAACTGCTGAAGAACATTCCATTTACATCTTTCTTTATTGACTTTCATGGAAAAAAGTCTTCAGCTACTCTGCTTAAAAAAAATAAAATATATCTATCTTTTGCAGTGACCTTAGACATAACCTGGTACTAAAAAACCCTGACAAAATACTGAAGTTTAGAGTTCAGAATTCTAATTAAGAAATAAATATTTGCACCTTTGTCTGTTATTAGAGAATGCTAGTAATGTTTTCAAGGAACCCTCAATGTTTCACAAGCCTAGCTTCCAGATTCAAAAAACAAGGGTTTGGGGTAAAAAAGCTTAGCTTTACCTGTGTACCATATCCAGATTTCATTGCTTTTAAGAGCAGTACAATCAACATCCACTAATTTGCAATACAAATTAACACCTTTTATTTAGTGACTACTAGAAGAAACTGCACAATAAGAAAAAAACCCAACAAAACAAAAACGAAAGCAAATACCAGAGTATGGCATTGTATTTTGGTGAAGAAGATCATTGGAACCTTCTCTCACTCCTTGCTCTTGAGATTAGTCATACCAGAAATTCAGTATGAAAGCTGTATCATTCTGTTTCAAGTATCATTTACCCTGTCCTGGGGTGATGTTATGAAGCCGCTTTATTCCTTAACCATCCGCTCAGTGCCCAAGGACGCCGTTTCTCTAAGCTGGGCCCGGGGCCGGAGCCACAGGACCCGAGTGCGGGGCAGTTTAACGGCCGGGGCCCAACAGCTCGGGGGCTCTGGGGCTCGGCAGGGCTCGGCAGGGAGTGCACCAGGAGCGCTGTGCTGCTTTTTGGGTTTCTTTTGTGTTCCAGCTAGTGGGAAAAAGGTTCTGTTGGTTTTTTTCTTGTTCTTTTTTCCCTTTCCTTCCCCTTGCCTCACTTCCTCCCTTCCCTCCTCGCTGGTCTGGGGAGCCTGCAGGAGCACCCTGGCGGGCCCGCGGGGTGGCCCCGGCTGCTCCGAGCCCATGTATCTATTCCCTCTCTGGGCATTTTTTGTATTTTGAGGGTTTGGGGGTTTTTTAAATCCTGTTCTACCCTGTTTTGTTTGTGAGTGAATAAACAGTTTGTTTCTTTTTCCCCAATTTCATTTGCTGTGACCCACTTGTCTCATTGACAGAGGAAAAGGGGAGGCCCTTTTCCCTTTGCAGGAGACACTCATTCCAGAGTGTTTCCTCCTGAAGTTTTGTCTCCAAAACCAAGACATACCCTTTAAGAAGTCAGATGCAGAACAGAATAGAAGGGAAGGAACTAGTGGGTTTTTCAGACACCCAGCAAAAACTGAGGATTTTGGCAGAAAAAAACCATTTTATAAAATTTGTAAGAATGATGGAATATATACTTCAAATTTAACAGCACTTATAGAATTTTTTTCTTTTTTTCTTTTTTTTTTTTTTAGAGGAAATAGCGCAATTATTTCTGAGGGTGAGGGTGCCTGATTTGAGAGTCCATTTGAGTAAATAAAATATGAGCTAGTCTCATCGTCATTTTTCCCAGTTTTCATGCACAGCTACTACCTGAGGACTAACCTATAAAGAAAGAAAATTTGAACAACATTTAAATAACCTTAGGCTTTTAATTTCATTTGAGGCATATCTCAGATCAACTGAAGGTCATAATCAAGGAGATATTTTAAACAATCTGTTCTATAGAGTGAATAATTTGCTAAAATCCTCCAGCTTCACACATTCCAAATGCATTGTCTTCCACTTTAAAAAAAAAATTTAAAAGTAGGTGGATTTGGTTTGGGTTTTTGGAGATTTTGTTTCTTTGTTTCCAGGAAAACATGGGCAAGGAGAGAAAGAAAATTCCTTAAAATTACTCAAATTCTCTAAAACAAAAACCTATGGACAGTTCACTCCAAAAGGTCCACAGTGAACAGTCTCTTCAATAATAATAAAGGGTTTGGGGTTTTTTTTTATATTTGCAAAAATAAAATATACGTCCTCCCACCTCAAATAAATGTTTTCTTGGTGTCAATCACACAGCTCAAGGCTAATAATGAACACCAAGTGTAGGAAGACCTCTGCCTTAGTACAGGTCCAAAACGCTGTTAATATTGCATAAGGAAAAGAGACAATTCTTTCAAATCATCTGTCTTGATTCCTTTTACCCCAGTGTGTTAGTGATAAATGCCAGTATCAGCTTGTTCTGAGTGGCTGTGTACTGAACTTGCTGCAAGAACAAATGAATCCCGTGAAAATCCTTATAATTCAGTAAGAGAACAGTTAGCAACTGGCAATGCAGCATCCTTTGAGGGAAAGCAGACATCATGAAAATATTTCAAATTGCAGGAAAATGTGGAAAAATCAAAGATGACAATCAACTGAGAAGAGGAAAAAAAGATACTTATGGCTGGTAACAGCAATCTGAGGCCCACATTCCTTTTGAATTGATTAGGAATCAATATCTCATACAAGTGGAATTAGTACTAAACTTAAGAGAAAGAACCCATCAGTGGAAAGAAACCACTGATCTGTTTTATGCAATACATGCTGTTCATGCAACTCCATGTATGTGTTTGCATGTGCACATGTATCTTTGAGTGAAAACACACATTTGTGTATATTACTTCCCAAGAAATCAATATAATGCCATGTTCTTGCTTAAACTTCTGCTTTGTAATATGGATTCTTGGGGAGATTCATGGCCTGCTAATGTAGTGCAAATTGTCTTACAAGATTCTTAGCAGTGGTCAATGTGTTTACTGTTTTAGAGAATAAAGCATTACCCTTGAGAGATATGACTCATATCCCAAATAACAAAGGAATGTTTAGTGAACAGAAAGCAGGGAATGCAAACAGAGCTTACGCTGAACATATTAATTTTAAATGATGTGGCCACATTCTTCAGCACTTGCTCAGAGCAGGTTTTTCTTGACATAGTAGAGCTTCTTCTGATTTATGTCATGTGAATAATAGGAGAACCTATGCTGCCATTTAAATGTGCTTCATTGGAAAACAATGAAAACAATTCCAAAGGCATGCATTGTTGAACAGCATAAGCAGTCCAACTGCACAAGCAAGATATCTATATTGATCCAAACACAGTGATTTTAGTCTTAAAGGGAAGAAAATAGAAATAGAGAAAACCAAGATTGCATGGCTTGTCTGGACTTGGCTTAGCCTGTGCTGATTTTAGCTTCTTTCAGTTGTGACAATTGTCTAGCCATCAAGTAAGTGCCATCTAAATTTGTTTAAGCTTTAGTTTAGCTTTTTGTAGTGTACGGCCTATTATTCATGGATAAGTAGTAAAACAAGTACTCTTCACAGGCTGAAAACTATCTCACAGCCCCGACAATAAAAATGTAGGGTTTAGGCGAGAACAAGGAAAAAAAGGAGGCAATTAGTTGGGCTTTACTCACAAATCATGGCAGCCAGACACTGGTGACCAAAGGTATAAACAAAAGCATTATTAAACAGGTATGAGTCAGGTGAAAGAGGTTTCAGGGAAAACAAAAACGGGAAAACAAGTCTACCATTGTGCTGGAAAGCAATGAAGTACTGGGCGAGTCACTGGAGGAATGAAAGAGAATATCCTTCCGGAGAGGGACAAATGAACACTGCAGAGGTCAGAGTAACACCACAGAAGAATGTATAGATCCTAGAAAGCTTTTGTTTATCAGTCTAAATGCTGTTACTAGCTAAAAGTGTTAAGTGTCATCAAAACTGTCCTGTAGTAACTATTGTGTTTGATTATACTACCTCAATGTCAATTGCAGTAACCATAAATTCTCAGATCTGTATGTAAGGTGTATGTCTTTTGATTCAGCAGTGTGACCAAGACACTCCCTCTCTAGAGACAGTGACTGAATAAGAAAAGAATAGAGGACATGGGGAAATAGGGAATAACTCCTGCCCCTGACTGCCACCCTGCTCATTAGCAGCCTGAAATTTAGGAAATTCCTGGGCCAAATATGTTCAATATTCATTTAATTAACTAGTCCTCCATGAATTTTTCTAAGCCCTTTCTGGATTAATATGGTGTCTTCTGAAAATAGCTACCACAATTCAATTATGCATTTGGTTAAAAAGATTAAAATACAAACAAACAAACAAAAAATCCCAATACTTCCTTTTTTGAATACATAGAGCTCTTCTTTATGCCAGCATAATACAGTGTTTCTTATACTGTACATTTTTTAAATAGCCGTCTTCTCAGCTATGCTTTAAGGTTATAAACATGATGTCAGTATTTTGCAATTCATTAAGAGTTAATGAATGATACAGGAGAGATATTGGTTCAGACTCTTTAGGAATCAATTTTTCTGCAGAAGTACTCCACAGAAATACTTAACTTTGCAAAGCCTTTATCCTGTTTTGTTTCTGCCTGGTAAACCCATCTTCTTTCTCCTTGGGACTTCAGGGAGTGTAGTCTGGTGTCCAACTTAAACACAAAAACAGGCCAACATGGCTTATACAGGCCACACTCCTACTTTGGGACCTCACAAACAACTAAATATGAGATGGTTTCTAGATGGAAACTTACTCTCCTTACATAGTTTATACTCAACATTCTATGGAAATTCGTGTCTTTTCATTGTTAAGGAAATACATGAAAGCTAAAAATACATTCCTTAAATTCATAGTTAGAACAGGTTTCCAAACAATTCTCTTCATCAAAAGATTGATTATTAACAAAGAAATGACTTTTTACTATGAGCCTGATTTTGAGTCTGAACAGCCTTACTTTGGCAGTATGACAAAGACATCCCTAATAGCTTTGTTTTTATGACTGTCATTCATCCCAGGTGAACTCAATTGATACCAAGGGATTTATATAACAAGTATAATAAACAGGTCTTGGCATTTCCAAATTAATTTCCTTGACCTGATATAGAGACATAATCATAATCTTGGGTCTTCTTGCCAGAAAGTTCCCCCATTCCCATTAGTGCGGAAACAAATATTAGCAAAGCTTAGGCCGTCATTCACACTAGAGAAAACTTTGTGATAGTTCATTTGGATCTTGGGAAGAAATTCTTTGTTAATTCCACTGTGAGGGTGGTGAGATGCTGCAACAGCTGTGGATGTCCAATCCCTGGAAGAGTCCAAGGCCAGGTTGGATGGGGCTTGGAGCAACCTGGGATAGTGGAAGGTATCCCTGACCACGGCAGGGGGTTGGAACAAGGGAATCTTTACGGTCCCTTCCAACCCAAACCTCTCTGTTATTCTATGATTCATTTGAGCCCTTCTCTCTGTTCTCAGTGAGAGCAGACTTCCTCCCTGAGTACTTGCTGATGTCTATGATGAATGGGTGTAAACAGTACAGCAGTGTCAGTACTTTCAGAACAGTTTAGATTTCCTTCTTTTTGGTATTTTTTGCTCTTCGAATCAGTATGTGAGTGACAGCCTTCTACTGCAGTGGACCTGAGTTCATATAAAGGATTTTCCTGCTGGCACGGATTTGTTAGCTACAGTGGCTTTGGCAAGCAGAAGCTTGTTGTTAAGGCGCATCAGAGCCCTCATTCAGAAATGCTTTCTGCAGCTGTGTACAGCTGACTGACATCCCCAGTACCTGTGTATCCATGGTCACAGATCACCATAGCTGAGGCTCTCTGCTCTGTTGGTTTAATTACAAGGAAGAGGTTGCTTATAAAATGAGTACTCAGGTTTTATACATCATCAACTTTGTTACATTGCAGTGTCACACAACTGCAGTTAATGTGTTGTCTGTCTTTTATGACCTCTCTTTTTCCACTTGTCCTTACAGAATTTATTAATTTTACTAACAATGTGGACAGAAGACTGCATGGGATGTACCATTGTTGGCTGAAGACGACAGCAAAGAGCTCTGGACAGTCTAGAACTACAACATAAGAACTGGAAGACCAGCTGAAGCAGCAGCTGTTGCAAATTTGGAGCATCTCCTGAGCCCTGAGGATGCTCAGAGAGGACACAAATAATCTTAGCCCATCCCTGAGCCACAGAACGATGCTATTAAAAATAACTTCTTTCTGAATGTGAACAAATCCATGTGGAGTAAACAAGTGTAATGCAGAGATCTTTGATTCAGTAGAAACATGAGAAATTCCACATGATCCTGCACAGTGTTTATGATTTTACCTGGCTGGAAAAAGCAGCCTGGTTGTGTTTGTTGTGAATGGTGTCCCAAATCCTCTCTGTTGGCAGAGATGCAATACCACACAAATACAGCAAAGAATAAATTGTGCTGCTTTTCATTTCCACACCTTTCTGGTTCAGATAAGTATGCAGCATTAACTGCTCCTCGTATAAACCCGACTATGCTTTACAAGGCAGAGCATCAGAAGGCTACAATAATCAGCACAGCACTTCTTCAGGAAAATAATTCCCCTTTTCTTCCTGTCCCAATCTGTGGTCAAAGGTTAATGATCTTAAAAATGTTTCTGTTTTACTTGGCTCTACTCTTACAAAGACCTTATGAAAACAGAATGCTTGATATGAAATCATAGAATCACAGAATTGTCTGGGTTGGAAGGGATGTTATAGATCAGTTAGCTTCCAATCCCCCTGCCATGGGCAAGGATGCCATTCATTAGAACAAATTGGTCAAGGCCCCGTCCAACCTGGCCTTGAACAATTCCAGAAATGAGGGAGTCTGTCCTATCCAGAGCCTTGCAAATCTTCATACTTCCTCAGGTCCTCATGCTTCTTTCTCTATTCATGGTGATGCCCAGTTGCCCTGTTATGATCTGAAACCACAATTTAACCAATATGGATTTTAAGAACAGTGGTGTAAAAGACTTATGAATCATCACAGCTCCCCTGTGATATATGGCAATATCTATTATAGGTCCTGAGTAGTCAGTAGCAAAGTCTGGAATTCCTGAGAGTGCTATCAGAAGTGTCTGACACTAATATGTGTCAGCATTATCTCTTGAGGTTGGCTGAGCTGCTCCCTAAAAATGGAGAAAAAAGCCTGAAGATCCATTACCATTCTCTCATGCAAGCTCTGCCCTGCACTAAAGAGATAATCAGCACTGAATTTCTTTGTATCTCCATTTGGCACTTTTGTGTTCCCTTCCTTCCCCTGCAAGAAAAGTAAGCAGGATTTTTAGCCTACTAGAGGCCAGTGCAGTAATGTTTGCTGAGAAAAGCTTTTCAGCAATTGTTTTCTTGCTGCTGTTCTTTGTTTTGGTTTGGGGTTTTTTCCTCATTCATCAGAAAATGCTGATTCATGCCAAGGAAAATTTTACTGGGAATGCCTTGTCTTGGTTACATTTGGGAATTTCCCGAGGTTGAAGATGAAAATTTGCACCAGAGAATTTTCCCTTCGTTGCTGAATAGCTCAAATCACTATGGCACATACAGGGTCCAAAGCCCTTGTTCCTCCTTTACCTCAATCAAGATCTGTTCAATAAAAGTGGAACATAAATTTCCCCATCAGAAGTTATCATATGAGTAAGTGCAAAAGTTTAATTTTTTTAATATCTTTTTTTACTCCTGTATAATGAATCTCACTGGCAGGTTTGTTTGTTTTTTTCTTTGATGTTTACAGAAAGGGACTAGGCTGCATTCTGAATCCCATGGAAACAAGCGCTTAAACTTAAGTCAGTTAATATACTGGATAGGAAAAGGGATATGTTGTTATTTGTTCATACTTCTTTGGAAGTTCATAAAACTTTTTTTTTCTGAATTGCTAAGAGAAAGAGGTGAGTGGGAGAGATGTTAAGCAAAAAATAAGAACAAAGATTAAAATAAATGGCAAGTATAGAAACATCAAGTGTTCTTTTAACAACACAGACATGAAAGAAATTCATCTGACTGAAAAAATTGAGGAAACACCTGCACCTCTTCACAACCTGGCTGGCAAGAATGAGTAGTGAAACTTCAAAATTCTCCGTCGTTAAACTGAGACAAATCTAAGATCTGTGCAAAATTGTACCTTGAGTTCCACCTCTGCACTCTGACTGACTTCACTGAGTGTGAACAAAGTTACTCTTAGACCCTTCAGAGTTACAGAATTCTCACACGGGCTTTATTTCCCACAGATTGCACTCTGTTCCTTCAGTCTTGCTGGGAACATTAAGACCATAACATAGAGGATTGAAACAGGAATACTTCAGTACTCTGTTCTGTCTTTTCAATGCACAGAAAGAGGATTTGGGGCTTGTAGGAAAGGAATTTCTGATCTCTATACCTCATCTTTCAGCTAGCTCAAGTAATATACCTCCTGCCTCTCCCACTTGTCTCTGTCGGTCATTCCGGAGAAAAAGAGGAGCAAAGTAAGCCAAAAGGTCTATGGGAATGTGGAAAAAATGGCTATTAGAAGGAAAACTATAGAGTCATGGAATGGTTTATGTTGGAAGGGGCCTCAAAGATATTCTAGTTCAAAATCCCCTGCCACATCCAGGAACACCTTCTACTAGACCAGGTTGCTCAGAGCCCTATCCAACCTGATCTTGAACACCTTAAGGGATGGGGAGTCCACAACCACTCTGGACATCAAAATACTGAGCCTTTAGGGCTTTAAAATATTTCTAGTTCATGTTTGGTACCAAAATTAACGTACACTTGTGCAAGAAAGGAGGAAATGCCATTTTGGTTTTATCCACTTCACACATACTACTCAACACTCAGAAATTCTAATCTTCAGATTCTACTGGCATCAAAACTCCAGGGTATTTGGGAAACTTTGGAATGTATGAGTAGTTGCTACAGTACACTCACAAATTAAACTAATCCTTAGCGATAATAGTGCTTATCAGGATCTGGATCTGAAATATTTATCTACTCTTCACCCCACTTTCCAGTATTAGCATAGTAATCTGTCTTTTCAGTTCAAATGCAGCATTTGTAATACTACTTTGCAGTATGTTTCTGATGTCTTCTGCCCTTGTCTGTGTAATTCATGTTTGAAACGCAACAAAAGATTCAGGAGAACAAGAGAACTACATAAATCCTTTCTTAAATCCTTCAATCTTTAGATTAAAAAAAAAATCCCTGCATTAATGTTTGTAAACCGAATAATGGGACCAGGTCCAACCATTTATGGCTACATTTGCAATTCAGATCTCTGTTAACATGAAGATTAAAGAAAGGATTAGTTTCCAGCCCCAAAAGGCATGGTTTAGCAGCCAAATATGAGTTGATCATCAGATGTGCCAAAACATAAAAATACAGGAAAGATCAAAATGGTCATTTCTGATGTCTGGTCTTTGAAACAAAGATTAAAACCATTTTAAATGCCTTAGCATTCTGAATGTTCCTGTAGGACTTGCCAAACTGCTACTTCTGATCCTGCCTCATTGATGTTAAAAATTATGAAGGCCCCAGCTTGGGCGTCTTTCTGCTGAGGGTAATTTGACAGCATTAGTGGGGGCGAGCTGCTTCTCCCGTGCTCTGACCCGGGGTAGCAGATCTGGCAGATAAACAAGTCTGTGACAAACAGCACTGACATCCCTGTCAAAAGAAAAGACATGACTCAGACCCAGTATCTGTGCGCAGCCCAGTGCTGGCTTTCAGTGACAAATGGTTTTAGTCTGACAGTGTGTTTCACTGCTTGAACTTTCATCTATCAAAACAAGACTCAGGAGGGAGCACAAGAGAAAGCCACACATACAGGCAGACAGCCTGGCCTGCCCACTCAAACAGTACTTACAGTTATTTCCACTCTTTTGGTACCCTTTTCATTCTCTGGAAAATATTTTATTTCTCCCCCTTTTTTTTCCTAAATTTAAAAGAATACACCAAGGAAAGTTTAATTTCATTACTTGCAAATCCAAGCATTAGAATAGAGCATGTGACATTTTAATGAAATCTCATTTCCATTTCAAATCCTCCACACAGGACATTAAGTTTCACTCACCCATGGACAGAGTCTAACAGTCAGTATTGGACTAACGGAAAATTTAGTTAATTTCCAGACAGTTATCCATGCGTGCTTTGAAGGCATCAGCAGGTAGAAAATCAACACCAGACAGTTCCTTCTGGATGTTCATCATCTCTCGGCATTAGCAACTTAGATCTGGATTTCTATTTTTTATTTCTCCGCCTCCAGCCTCCAGACAGGAATTAATTTAAAGTTTTGCTGCACTAGAATAAAAAAATAAAACCAAATGAAACACAAAAATCAGTGGATTGTTGTGCTGTGTGTCCATGTCAGGATGTTGGCGGGAGGCTCTGCAGGTTGGGCTCTGTCAGGAGAGGCTGTGAGCAGTTACTTGTGTCAACCAGCATCCTCTCAGAATCTTTTTCACAAAACCTGTATTCTAGAAGGCTTTTTTACTCTCATTAATTCCATTCCTGTCTTTTAATTGTTCTGTCTCTTAATTTAATATGAAAATTAAGTGATACTTTCTCTTACTTTAACAGACTTATAATCACCAAGTCTTCCTACTCATTTTGTTGGTGTTGTTTTGAATACTGAGCAAATACTTGTTTTCTTCAGGGTTTTGTGATGTTCTATTATTATATCCCTTAATAAATATCTAATTCTATATCCGGAGGTCTGCTCAAAAATTTCCCTGAGAAACTTGCACGTGATTTTGGAGGTATCATGTTTTAATGAAGACAGATAGTGACTTCTTCAGTAACCAGTAATTCAAAATTACCTGTTCTGCCCCTGTGGTTCAAAAGCAGATATTTTGTTTTGGTTTTTTTCCCAAATACAGAAGAAAATGTCTGTGTTTTCTTAAAAATTATTTATAGTACTGGTTGAATTATTCTCAGAATTTGTTTCTCATTTGCATAGTCTTTGTTATTTGAGATATTAATTTTCTTTTTGTGCTTGGCTTTTTGTATCAAATTTTACTCTTAGTGGTTTCTGATTTATATCAATTAATACCTTTTTCTTTAATTCCTTTCGATAGATATTTTTATTTTCCATTTATTGCCTTAATTTATCCACTAGGATAGGTTAAGAGCTACACAAAAATGGTCTTCTTTACAAATACTGGATCAAATAAATAGTAAAATAGTCTCAGAAATTCTTTTCATAAAGCTCTGTTTTTCAAAGATCATACAATTGTAGAACCATAGAATGGTCTGGGATAGAATTGACCTTAAAGATTATTTAATTTCAACACCCCTGCCATGGGCAGGGACACCTTCCACTAGACCAGGTTGCTCAGAGATACTCAGACACTATTGCTTCCTTTTTTTATTTTTTTTTTCTACTTTCCATTAAATTCTCCTTAGCTTGGAAACTCAGTTTGTATGAAATGCCATTTATAATTCATAGAGACAAGCTAATCACTATCTTGGAAGTTGGTGGTTTCCTAGGAAGTGGTGGTCAGGACCATCTTACGATAAATGAAACAAAATAAAAGTGATTTGGACTACCTTTTATCTTCTTTTATTAAATATAAGCAGGTTATAATCACCGGTCTCTAAGCAACAGACAGCTAGTAATCCAGCAATTAATTCATCTTTATCCATATAATGAGGTCCAAAATAGAGCTGGCTTGTGTTAAACGTGACACATCCAGTGAGAAAAAAAAAGAAAAAAAGAACCCACCTCTATGTACATGTATTCAAGAACTCTAATGACTAACTACTGTCTGTGTAAGACCTTTAATATGTCTCCAGAAATGAAATTTTCCTCAGTAACACAGTTTTTCTTTCTGTTACATACAGATACTAAAAAGCAAACCCTCTGTTCTTTGCCTTAAATAAGAATCTTGAACAGACTCCATTTCCATTCTTTGCTGTTTAGCCCTTTGGTCTTTTCACATTGAGATCTGTGGACCTATTGATGCTAAAACTGGTACTGACATTGCTACTAGTGAGTGACACCATTTTTTTTCTTTTCTTCACCCTTTCTTTTCCCTTGTTCAACCCTTTCTGTTTTTGCTAAACTCATTATGAGTGGAGCTGGCAATTCCAGCCATGTAAATTAGCCCAATGTCAACATTACAGTCACTCCACTTGCACCTCTCTTTGAGTGAGGAGTGGGACAGGCAAGTCTGGCCACAAGTTTTGTACCTCAGATAGCCAGGCAACTAGGAAAGGGTAAAATTTTTCCATTGTGTTTATTACAGCTATTTAGACAGAGTCATACAGTTTTTCACTTTTATGCAATTTTAATCTAAATTCTATCTGTTCACACTTCAATTTTCCAACTCCCTTTGTGCAAGATGTAGGGTATCCCACACTCACAGTGCATTAGTTATGGTGCCAAAAGGCTCTTTCCATCACTTGTTCATTGGTACTGTTGAACCATTATCAAAAGCTGACAATCAGCAGTGCTTAAAGAGACCCAGCTTCAACGAAGCTAGACTTTTACAATAATATGGGAAAGGAATTTTTAGCCCAATGCACTCACAGCTTGCCATCAGCTCCATGAGGAGCTGCCCCATGGCCTCTTAAATAGCAATAAGGCAGCTCTGGTGAGTCAAAGATTGCACCCCAAGGAAACAGTCAGCATAAGATTTTTACGTTTATGTCACTATTTACACATTACTATTTCTAGTCACCAGGGATTGTTTTTTCCACTTCTTTTTTCTCCTCATCCTGCAGTGATTGTAAAATTTCTTAATAATATATTTTATATAGACATATGTATGTTTTTTATTAGTAATATATTATTTCTTGACAGTGCAACCAAAACTTAGATAAGAATATTCTGAGAAGATATTCGTATTTCCTGCAACTTTTGCTTGCCCATCATTCTTGACTGCTCATTACTGATCAACAGGTGCAGGCTGCATCCCTCCAACACTTACAGACTAGTTTATTCAAGTGCTTTCTAACTAATTTATAAAATTACCAGTGTTGTTGAGACTAACAAGCCATTGCAGTTAACCTGTCATTTTGCCTGAATTTATTCAGGTACTGCTTATGAAAGTTTTTGCAGGCTAAGTGATGGAATTGGCAATATGAAGGGGAAAGCCAGCAAAGCAGGGGGAGAGACAATAATCTCTTTCAGCCTAACACGCTCTGAAGTGAATGTTGGTGGCTTCAGTTACGAGCAAACAAATTGCAAACGTTGCACAAAATCCCCACATACTCTACACTGGAAGTTACAAACCATGACCTAAAAAAAAAAGAGAAATATGCCAAATTAGCACAACTGCAGGGTCCTTTGCTGCTGTTCATGATAGCAGATTCTTTTTAACACCATCCTCTTTTTGCTGTTTCTTAGACCCCTCAGCTAGACTTTAAACTTACCTTGCAGGCTCATTAGGAGAGAGCAATGGTAAAAAGTCAAAACCAGGAGTCTCTGAAGTGTTCAGTTTTTCATCTGGTCCCATGTGGTGTTGAAAATTTGGCTTCACTGTGTGCTGCCATCATTAGAGATTCCATGTTTTTGCTTTAGTGGCACTTTGCCAGTTCTCTCTGTGTTCTCTCCTGGACATTCTGGGCACTTTAATGTTTGGTTTTTTTTGCTGGCATCATAACTGCTTAGGGAAAATCGACTCTGGAAGGTAAAGCCACATACTGGGTGCATTTGACATTCATACAATCATAAAATCTTTAGGGTGAGAAAAGACCTCAAAGATCATCAAGTCCAATTGTTAACCCAGCAGCACCATGCTTACCCCTAAACCAGGTTCCCAAGTGCCACATCCACATGCCTCTTGAACACTTCCAGACACCATGACTCTACCACTTCCCTTGGCAGCCTCTTCCAGTGTCTGGCCAGTTTTTCAGTGAAGAAATTTACCCTGGTACCGAATATAGGGAAAGCTCCCTGGCACAGCTTAAAGCCAACTCCTGTTGTCCTGTCACTTGTTACTGGGAGGAGGCCAACCCCCAGCTGTCTACAACCTCCTTTCAGGGAGTTGTAAAGAGAGATGAGGTCCATCCTGAGCCTTATTTTCTCCAGATTAAACAACCCCAGTCCTCTCAGCCTCTCCTCACAAGAATTGTTCTCCAGACCCTTCACCAGCTCTGTTGTCCTCATTTGGGCACTCAAAACTTCTGGGCTGTTATCAGCATTCACAATGCATATTTCCAAGAAAGATCAAAAAGAAAAAAAGTTTAGTATCCTACCCCACTCTTTGTTAGGATGCATACAGCTTTATTTAAACACTGTTAAAAATGTACCTTGATGTCAGCCCCACAAATGGGATTTTTTGTCAATGGTGTTTTTAAATTTTATTTTTCAGAGAAAGTAGTGCACTGAAATAAGCATGAGCATGTGATGTGCAGTTCTAATAAAATACATCCCCATACAGAACTGCTCTACATGCCTCTTTAGAATATTAAACTACTTTTATTCTTTTATGTGCTATTTAAACTGACATGAAGATTTGTGGATACTCAAAGCCCAGAGACGATAAAAGAACATTCACAGATATGCAATACAGGAGGGATTGGTTTGTTTGCTTTTTGTTTACTTTCTCAATATAAAATATGTTTTTGAGCTAACTTGACCTCTATCACTTACTAGGTGCATGAATTGCTTACTGATGTCTGAAAATGCTTCAGTTCCATCTTAGCCACTTCATTTATGTGCAGAGATTTACCACTGCTCCCAGAAGCTCCTTGTTTTGTCAGGTTCTGATTTAAAACATACAAAAGTCTCTGGAAATGTTTCTTATGTATAAATTGGCCAGTTTGGGTCAGCTGTCCTGGCTGTGCTCCCTCTCAGCTTCTCACACACCTGCACTCTGGCAGAGTGTGAGATACTGAAAAGTCCTTGACTTGGTATAGCTCTCTCTGGCAACAACCAAAACATCAGAGTGTTATCAATGTTGTTCTCATGCTAAATCCAAAACACAGCACTGTACCAGCTACTAAGAGAAAACAAACTCTATCCTAGCTGAAACCAGGACAACACTGAAAACTACTGACTAGTTATTCAACATTAAGGATTAATCCCTTGAATTTGGTGTGAAACTAAATCAGACATCTTTTCCTGAAATAAAATACTTGAAATCTATTTTCCTTTCTGAAAATTCCAGCTCCCAAAGTGTTATTAATTAATTAGTGTTGCTTTTGTTCATTAAATATAAATCCCCCCTGTCCAAACAGTTTCTGCACTTGCAAGAGTTTTTAAGCAATGTGTGGTTCAGTTAGAGGGCAGGTGCGTCGTGGTTAAAATGTTCACGGCTGTATTCACAAAACTCTCCACTTCTGTCCTGTTTGAAAATGGCAGCAAGGTAACTGCTTATCAGTTCAGATTCTCCTGAAAGTCAGGGAAACATGGTTTTAATCTTCCATGTAGATCCACAACTCCGCCAGTAGGTGTTTCTACACATGTGGCTATCAGGGAACTGTGAAAGGGTGCTACAGCACAGGAATGACTACAGGGAAGCTTCCACCACACACCTGGAAAACAGAAAACTTTCTGATTTATTATTTGAATCAGATCTGAAATCAGCTGATTATCATTACAGTGTTCCAGAACTATAAAGAACTAAGGATAAGTCTCATCTGACCAACACAGACCCCTGTAATGTAGACACCTAACCAGCTACCTGGCTACTACATGTGAATCCAGCTCCACTGGACAGTGGAGAAAAATGGGCATTTTTAGGGAGCAAGCTGACTCCCTGCTCTAGCTGTTCATTACGCAATGAAATAGAACAAACATTTGAAGTGCCAATTCCTCCTTGACTTTATTTTGAATTTAGACAGTGATCTTAGAAACACATCTCTACCCTGTCAATTCTTGCAGCTGATTCCCCCTCAGTGGGTAGGATTTATCCCATCAGTTTCATGCTCTTATTTTTAGATAGGTTTTGTCACAGTTTGGCAGAACTGTGGTCTCTCTATTCTCTCAGAGATGGACAAATGTTGGCTTTTGCTGGGATCCTAACCTTTTTCTGTTTAAATCTGGAGAGGATGAATCCCACACCTGGTCTTGATTTAAAAACTATTCAGGCTCAATTGACATTTGTATCTAAACACTGAATTTGGACATGAGATGCAAAAAAAATTTTAAGATGGTGGAAAATATCCTACCAAACTATATTAACCAAAATTATTTGAATATAGTATTTTACTTTGGTCTTTATTAAAAGAGTTGATATAATTCAACTGATGTAAATTAGGATTAACATAACTTTACAGAAATTGACAGTTACATTGATTTACACTGACTTTTATATCACAGAAAATATACAAAATAGACAAATTATTGGAGATTTGGAATGAGTTGTATGGTTGAATTTTTCCCTCTGTCACAAAGCCTGTGAATATTTTTATCATGCTGATCAGTATCTAAAAATTAACACCTGTTTATTTCATTTAGCTGGTCTTGAGTTACACCTTTTGTGTCTTTCTCTGGATAGATCTTAATTAATTCATGTAAATGAGGTTTATAGGCTTGGAGTTTCATTGCTCTTCTTTGCTAGTCAGTAGAGACAGATCTCATGATGCAAATAAAATATGAAGTTTATTTGATTTTTGGAGGCTTCTTTCTCTATAATGACAGGAAAGCAATCACACCAAATAAGATTCTAATTCTACTTTTTAGTCAGGTGCCTCCAGTGCAGAGGGACCAAACTGAACTTTGTGTCTGCCATAATGGTAGCTCCATTTGGGGGCTCAAAATATCTCTGCAGTGGTAAAACCATCTTGAAAGCACAGACCAGAAGGAACCTGGCCTGTTCACAGACACTCCACATGATCTACCACTTTTAAAAACTGTTCTCACATCTGATGCAGCTCTATTTTAAGGCAGAGATTGGTAGGTTTGTTTTTTGTTTATTTTCCTCTAACTCAATTTACCCTTCTTATCAAAAAATTGAGTACTAACATTTCTTTTTCACATAAATGATAAATGCTTGAATTCACTAGTTCTTGCAGTTGTGTATAGAGGCCATCTGGTGGAAGATGTTTCTTACAGAAGGAGAAAGTATTTAATACTTTATGTTTTTTCTTCTATTGTGTGGGACAAAATATTTTATGTATTTAATTATATTTATAATTATAAATACCTATATGTGTGAGTATATATATATCATATATATCTAAATATATATATAAAAAATGCACAGATTTAAGTCCCAGTCACTGAAATGCAAATAATTCTTTCATTTAATTTCCATGGAAGTGAAAGGAAATCCCTTTAAGAGTGGAGCAGAGAGAAAAGCACTCTGAAGTAGTCAGCCATTATATCTTTTCTTTTGCAAATAAATGTAAAAAGAAAAAATTAAAAGAATGCAGAAAGTGGTCAGGGAGTAATTAATTATCACTATGAAGCTCAGACTTTTATTCAATTATGCACAATTCATGATAATAAAATTATAATATCGTTCCACTTTATAACTTTTTAACCACACTTATTCAACAAAAATGCAAAGATCAGGAAAAGCAGTGAAGAACAGAGCAGTACAATCAGTGAAATGGCATCAGAGCAGTTATATCAATGGTCACTATATCATAGAAGCACAGAATCAAAGGCTGCTGCTTCTAAAATGGCCATCTCATTAATCTGATGTGTTGAAGAAAAGAGTCACACATCTTTTATTTGCATCTTTGTTTGATTTATTCTTAGCAATTCTTTTTATGGAAATTCTATTCCAAAGTTTCTGATTTCTATTCCACTGTTTCTGATACTAGAAAATTTAGTTTTCTTATTTAAGCAAGTATCCCTGATCTTAAAGTACACAGCTGCTTTTACCTTTGTGTTTCTTTTTCTATTTCCACAAGCTACAGACAAAAATTAATTATGACCCATAAAAACTCTTTTCATAAACAAAAATGTTCATGTTATCCTTGTCCACAACAGGAGGATTGAAACTAGATAATTTGGGAATGAGGGGCTGTGTCATTGGGAATTATTTTTCTGCCTTCCAGGTGTGAGCTTCTGTTTCCCCGGGGTTTTTGTACCTTTTGCCCAGTTACTGTTCAATAGAAATTTTGGTTCCTTGACTTTGATGAATGTTTTAAACTTTGCGGGTTTTTTGATTTGGGGAGTTTGGGGATTTTGCAGTGTTTTTGATTGGGTTTGTGGATTTTTTTTTCCTTTCTCAAAAAAAAAAAAAAAAAAAAAAAAAAAAAGTAGGGAGAGTTTGCATTACCATTAACTTCTGCCTTAGGTCTTTAAGAAAAGAGAATCAATCCCTGGCTGCAAAAATCCTGAAATAAAATGCATACATATATACCTTCCAGATATGATGTTGTAAATGGATGGAGAAACACTTTAAATCTCTTAATGACATGCCCAATGCAGCACTGCAGAACTCTAGACACTGCCAGGTAACATCTGCTGCTGGCCTCTGGGCATGTTGTGCGATTTCCCTCTGCACAGACCAATTTGTTTTCAACCCTTTTTTCAAGAGCTCAATCTTCCTACACACTGTCAAAAAACTGAGGATTTGAGTCCGTCTGTAAGGAAAAAGGGTTATGCAGTTTATCAATGTAAACTCCAAATTCCTGCTTCTTTACTTATGCTAATAACAAAGTTTTCACTGATTTCACTGGATATGAAATTAAGCCTTCGCTGCCCTCAAATAATGAAATCCACGTTTCCTTTGTCATGAACATGTCTGATTGAATTAATTAGAGAGAGCTTGCTCTGGGATTTGATCTGGGTCCTCTTTCATGCTTTTAGTTAATTATTTGTGATCTGACCCTCTTTTTTTCTTGTTTTAGGGATTTTAAAATTGATTTTTGTTCAATTAATGTCCATCAAAGTGTAAACTTCAGTTTGTCATATCACATGTATATTTTCTATATGCTGTTTTCAATATTCTGTCTTGTTGGAGAATTTATTTTGATTTTTTTTTCTTGCATAGTTTTCTTATATCATTTGTATTCTTTAAACTCCAGATTATTTTCACAATTTTTTCTAGATGTGGCTATTTTACCTATTCAAGATGCATTATAGAAGAGAAAAGAGTGATAAAGGATAGGTTTGACTATTTTGCTAGATTTTTTTGTTTTCTGATGGGATGAATAAAAAATTATTAACAAGAAAATAAGTATTAAATGACGAAGAACTCATTTTCCATTATGATATCTTGGATAAATAATCACTTGTTCTAAATCTCTGCCCTACTTCTGAGCTTCCTGAAACTTAACATGAGTACTCGTGGGGATGCTTGGGAAACAAGATTTGTTGATTTGGGATTTTTGAAGCCAGTTCTATTATAAAGCAGATATTCCATTTTTGTGCAAATCACCTCTTAAAAACTCTAAATTGCACTAGTGAAATTAACACTAAAAATAATTTGGGTTTTTTATTATGTACTAGCAGTTACTTTAAAAAAGCTGAAGTGAACTTAGAAGTTTTAAATTTGTTGTAGTACTACACAAAGGTTTTCCCTCTGTGGTCATGAAGCTGCCAGGTGTGGGTGGGGGACATTGTGGAAAATGCAACATCAGACAGATCATGATGGGTGAAATCATAGTGAATGGGAAAAAAGACAGGGCTGAAATAGAAATAATATTCATTACCATGGTAATATGTTCTAAAATTGCTGAGTGCCAGACTGAGCCTCATCCGCTGTGAAATATTCTCATGACCAATGAGTACATAAGTCTAAGTGAATTAGGAAGTCCACCTAAATCAAATAAATCTCATAACTCAGTACTCACAGATAATTATTAAACTTAATATGAAGGATAATAAGGGCTGCCCAGGGAAAATTTTATCACTGGAAATCCATGGCCATAGGTGACTCGCAATTCCCTGTAATAATCAAATACAAATTTTCTTTGAATTTCTAATAACTGCTTGAAGTACTTTGTTGTTTACCTTCACTTATAATTTCCATCACATGCAATGGTAATACAGTGGTGGGACTATTACAGCATACTCATGAACACAGATTATGTATTTTAGATTTAGTTAGAAACGATTTGCAATTAGAAGTATTTGAAAGTATGCTTCAAAAATTAATAATTATTAAGAAAAATTCCCAACAAGATACAAATATAACAGATTTTGATATGGTTTTATATTTCAGCAGTCTTTCATTCCACCAGTATATCAAAAGGAAGTGTTGAAGATTCAAATTGACCTTAGAGCTTCCTTGGTCCTCCCTTTCATGCACAGACTTTAAAATGCTATCAGTCTGGAAAGTAACTGCCAGTTCTAGAGACAGCATTTCATATCCTCAGAGTATTTACATTAGATGAAAACTTATGCCATTTAATATTGAGTGTTTTATGGCAAGTGTCCATTCAGGTTGAGTTCTCCGTCTGGCAACAGTGTAGTTCTCTGATGATGACCTGCGCTGAAGACTGGCTACCAAATTGTGTCTCTGTTGAGAGAGTGGTGTCTTAGGTTACAATGTAAGATGTAACCAAAAGTATGTATTCTATCACCATCTTCATAAGCTGTCAAAACCAGGTGGGGCAGTGTTCCTTATCTCCTTCATGACTCATCCCTGATAACTCCCTCTGGGGGATATCTTCTGTTAATGGGCCATCTAACCTCACTGCATGACTCATAAAATTACATCACCCCATTGTGAGGTGCTCCGCCCAGGAGGAGGAACCAAGCATCTGGATATACTCTGAGGTTTGGAATACCACACTCAGCCCTTACCTACTGGGTTTCCAGAGGACAAGAGCTACATAACCACTACTGGACCTTCAGAGGAAGACCAGACCCTTCTACAAGATCACTGCTTCAACAGAACCACATCTATCCCTTCAGGAGGACTGCAGCCACCGTTTAATTGGACTGCCACCACCACCCTGCCTGACTGGGTGCCAGGTCATACCCTGACTCAGTCACTTTAAGCCAGTGTTTTCTGTATTTTTGCCTTTATCTTAATTTTCCTATTAAACTGCAGTTCTGACTTGGGATCTCCCACTGGTTTGCTTTCAAACTAGTACAAGTGGTTAACAAAATCTCTGCCATTAAATAGGAATAACACAAGCACACATATCCACACATCTGCACACACAGGAAAGTCCTTTGTAGATATAACAACATACGGTCTTTGTTTCTTCTTTGGGATAGGAGTATTTTTTGATAAAAGACAGCTAACCCTGGGTGTTCTGCTGTTGGCACTCACCACAGCACCTTGGTAGGACACCTTGAAACAGTTTAAGAACTTTTTACTGACAGATGCCACTGTCATCTGTATCAAGTTCCTGGACTTTGCCTTTCTTTTTTTTTTTTTGACATATTACATCCTGAAAGTCATCTTTCCTTCATTCTCCACATCTCATTTCTCTTTCTTCTTTGCTTGAAAGACTAAAATTGCTCATTATCTGCTATAAATTGGCATCAACGGAGTTATCTCAATTTATACCAGCTGGACCAAAGCAGTGAATGGCTATAAAATGCTGTTCTATTTTATTATAGAGTTGGCTTGGATTTAACCTATTCTTGTATTTCACGGGAACATTTTTTTTCCCTCCATCATCTTGTAATAAAATTATTTAGCAAAAAAACATATTAATAATAGTTTTCCTTAAGAATCCATGTATTTATTGTTCCAGCCAACTCAGATAAAGTGTGTTTGAAAAACTGTTGAAGCAAAGAATGTACAATATTATGTTATGTAATGGAAGTTTATATGCAAACCCACAGAGGAACTCAGAGAGTGAAGAGGACATAAATAGGCCCATTAGTTCTAGAGCTCACTTACTATTGATGCAACTCTTTATTTGAGGCATTTGGGCTATTACCTGAGTCATAATCCTAGAAAGATCATGAAACTTTTAAAAACTGTTTTAGCTGTATTCTAAAGCATAAAATTCCCGTGTATCTCTTTTAGGTTTCTAGTAGGTTTGACTCAGATTGGTTTCTATTTCCTCTAGATATGCTTCCCTATTTCTACCTGTTTGCTTTTAAAATCTCCAACCCTCATTTGATGAAGGAAATGTCATTCAGTTTGAATCAGGAGCATAATGGATCTCTTTAGGAAAAGAACAAATCTGTCAATGAAGAATAGGTGGGAACAGCATTTTCTAGTATTTCAGTTTGGATTATCCCCACAGCACTAAGCAGTATCTCTCAATAATTTAGCTGGCATTTAACTATAATGTTGTTAACTGATAGTAGTAATATAGTGCTTTCTTAATATCACAAATCTCTTGTGTGCAGCATAGAAAGCCATTGAATGGTAGAAAAATATGCAAAGGACTAACTAAAAGTTCTGACTTGATTTAAATACTGAGCTGAAGTAAAAATATATTTTTTAGAAATCATAACAGGAGCTACTTTCTAAATTCAATTGAGAAATGGGACTACAAACCATGCAGATGTATAGAAGTATAACAGGACAGTACATGAAGTGAATCAGAACTTTAGGTTACAAATGACAGAACAGCAGCAGTGAATTGTGCTAATCTATACCCTCCAGGAATCTGATATCTATATCAAAGGCCAGTACAATACAAATAGAACAAAGACCTATCTTTTTTTTCCAGAAGTGTTCTCTATAACTGTACTGAAACGAACAACAGTACTAATTTAATCTAATTTAAATGCCTAATTTAAAAACCATTACATTTCCAACTATGCTCCCCAGAAATATATATCAATATGAATTTATAATCTGCCTCTGCACACGAAGAAGGAGAGGTGTGCACATGTATTTAAAATTAAAGGGGATTCATGAAAAAGAATTCAATGTATTTGATTAATACTTTATCCTGGCCTGTTGTTTATTGAGGAATAGATGACCAGTCTGGAAACAAGCACTCCAAAGTGAAGAGGGCAATAATAAAGCTCTTCCCTGAAACCTGGAACTCCAGGTTGTCATTAAGTTGTACAACAGTTTTGCCAAGCAAAGGAAACTCGGATATATTGATACATAGATATGTGTGTGTATAAGCTCCTTGATAATTCTCACAGAAAGCAAGTCTCAAATTTCCTAATAAGTAGTTTTCATCCATCCCAATACTGTTCCACATTAGCATCCAGGATGACCAGATATTTTTTTCCCATCAAAAGTTATCCTGATGATCTGGATTTTGAGAAGATGCTGGAAGTCTGAATGTTTCAAGCAAATTCATTGTGCATTAGTCCCAAATAATTTTTTCTGCTTATAACCCCAAAATACAGTGTGTACATGTGAGCTAATAAAGCACATAAACTTTTTAAACATTTTTCATCTGTGCAGTTATTTATACTTTGAGAAGAAACAATGATGAATGAAACTAATAAAATTTGCAATAATGTTTTCTCTTTCCCTCTCTTTCCTTCTTCTTTCTCATTCTCATTCTCATTCTTCTTTCCATTCTCTCTTTAGCTCTTCCCCCACCCCGCCCTTTTTTCCTTCTTCCTTTGCTCCATTCTTTCCTTTACTTCTTTCTAAAATGCAAAATAAAGAGGAGAAAAATGAGAAGGGGGGGAGAGGGGGCGCAGAAGAGAAATGAATATCACTGCAAGATATTTTCATACCAACTCAAAATTTATACTTCTTTGCTTGTTCAGGATGGAAAATAAATCTCTTAAATGTTAAAATATTAAAATTTCACATGAAAATGGAATCTTAATTTCAGTCATCTTTATTTATTAGCAAAATTAATGTCATTATTATAGCTATGCAATACTTGAGCTGGTGTTTACATTACAATTCTACTCTTGAAGTTTCAGCTGTTGGATTTCTTTAACCATAATCAATCTGAGTATTGAGATTTCATCAATCAGATTGTTCTAATGATTCATCTGGGTAGGAGGATGCTTAGATGGATCCATCTGTGATTAAAATGTCGGATTTGTGTTTGCAGTGTTGATTAGATGTCTAATGTGTGGTTTTGCTCTCTTGCCTCATCCTGTATAGGTCTAATTGAGAAATTATAATAAAACCAACCCAGTTCAATGTATTGATCCAACTTACCGAGGCCAACATAAAATCCAAAATATGGTTGCAGCTTTCATGTGAATCAGCTAACTATATATAACATTTTTCCCTCCTGAAAAGCAGAACACTTAATGGATTGCACCAAACATGCTATTTTTGACCAAATTTCAGAATACATTGTAGTTTTTTGTCATGATGGTGCTTTTTTTAGTCCATCTTCTGTATTTGTTCAGCTGAGTTGCCTCTTTTAAGGTGGAAACACGTCAGGATACCTTTGATTACTCATTTTTCCTCTGATTTATATTTCTCTCCATGTGTCTTTCATCCTTGCTCTCAGGAGCAGCATTTACTCAAAATTTAATTCAGTCCCTTACTTCCCCTCTGCTCACCAGTGGTGAGACCATGCACGGAGTTCTGTGACTGTTTCTTGGCTCTCCAGTGCAAGAGAGACATGGACACAGCAGAGAGAGTCCACAGAAATGTGCTCCTCTGGACCTTCCCAAATGTTTGCCTGAAGGCAGCCTGCAGGGACATGATGTGTGACACTTCTGCTTGGCACCCTGTTAACTGGAGACACACAGTGTGAATTTGCATCTACCTTTTAGTGTTCTTTCTTCAGGGAAGAAGAAAGCAGCAACTTGAGAGGAGCAAGCCTTATGCTCATGTGCAAAGATAAATACCCCACGCACAGTGCTCTGTGTAAAAGCAGTCTTGGGAGCACTTGCAGAAGTGGTTTTGCTCAAATTATATGTGGAGTGTTGGGTTTGACTCTGCTTTTATTATATAAAAGCAGGACTGGGCAGAACAGAGCAGATTATTATGGCATCACTTAGCTACCAATTATGCAAATATCTATGTTATCAGTTACTGTCAAATGCAGCTAATGCAACTATTTGCTTAATATTCAGTTCACAAGAAAGTTAATGTGCCATTCAACTGAGTTTATTGATCTCAACAATGATATTATGATGCTCTGATGAGATTCAATTATTGCAGGAAAAGTGCAGGGGTAAGGGGATGGGTACCACAGGGGATACAATTTCTCAGCGAGTTTGAGGTGTGAGAGCAGCATACTTGGGATAACAAACAAAAAGTTACTTGTACCAACGCAATAGAGACAAAAGTGTGTAAACAACAGCCAGCTAGGAATTCAAGTTGCTATTAAACCACACTTTGGACTCATTTCACAAAATTTTCTACAGCATTGCAGTGTGCTCGCTGTTACTGTCACACACTCCAGTTAGCAAGGCACAGTGGTACAGCCTCACCTTCAAAGTGGTGCACAGACTGAGCCACCTGATTTAAGCGTTCAGAAATTGGCAGCTATTCCTGAACTTGCTGCCTAAGCTTCTTTCTATAGTCAATGGAGAACAAGAAGTATTTCCTGAAAAAGACATTCCAGACAGACATCATGAATCACTTCCTGATGGAAGCTCTCATACCCTCTACTGATTAGGTATAGAAACTAGATTAATAACATCACCACCTAATTTAAAGATGGCTAAAATGAGACAAGATGAATCCATGCATTTGAAATGTACCGGTCCTGGATAATTAACCTGAATTAGAAAAGGACAGAACCGGACATTAATTTGTCAGCTTCCAGCATATCTTTGAAAATTTCTCATGCCATCATGTTTAGGGGTCAGAAGACACTTCACAGGAGAGGTAGCTTATGTAGGAATTGAACACTGTCTGGTGGCAGAGGAATGCAGAAGCTGAGAGCTTTATCAGCATTGTATAGAGATTTTTTATTTGAAGATCCAAAAGATCAAAAAGGTTGGACTTGGCTCTCTTTGCTGGCCACAATGTTTTTGTTGCAGCCCAGGACACGTTTGGCTTTCTGGTCTGAGAGCGCACATTGCAAGCTCATGTCCAGCCTCTCATCCACCAGTACCCCTAAAGCCTTCTCAGCAGGGCTGCTCTTGATCAAATATAAGCATGGACAACCTTGATGATAAGAAGAATGGAGCAGGTCTCCACAAGAAAAGTCCAAGAGAAGTGGGATTGTTCAGTTTAGGAAAGAGTTCAGAGTGGCTTGATTGGGGTCCTTCTGTACCCAAATGGAGCCTACAAGAAGATGGAGAAAATCTATGAACAAGATCATGTAGTGACAGGACAAGGGACAATGGTTTCGAACTGACAGAGAGTATGTTTTAGAATAGATATTAGGAAGAAATTCTTTATTCAGAGAGTGGTGAAGCACTGGAACCTGTTACCCAGAGAAGCTGTCCCTGACAATATTCAGGGCAGGCTGGATGGGGCTCTGAGCAATCTGGTCTAGTGGAAGGTGGCCCTGCCCATAGCAGAGGGGTTGAAATAAGATGTTCTTTAAGATCCCTTCCAACCCAAACCATTCTGTGATTCTGTGATGATTTTGTGATCTTGGTATCTCAAGCTGAATGTATTCAATAAATTATTCTCTTCTCACTTCAGTAAACAGTAAAATGAAGTATACAGATGCAGATGCTTGTTTGGGATTGAAGACAGGTTTGTACTACATCTTAAGCTTTGTGCTGGATGCCAAACATCTTTCCACACACTTGTTCTTCTACCTCAAAATCCAGCCAGACCTTTCTCTGGGTATTGCAAGGGAAAGGAGTAATAACTGTTCAATCCTCCACCTCTCATATCCATATCTCCTACTTCCTTTCTGTTAAGAAATGAGCTCAGTAATTTTTTCTTTCTTTGCTCTGTATGTTTGAATTACATAAACACTTAACATGAAACGATAACTTGTAAACAATTCATCTCTACATCACATCTTGATCTTCATCTGTTTTTCTCCTTGCCTCCCACAGGACATTTATTTTCTTGAAAAGAAGTCAGCTATGTATTGGATGTCTCTCAATGCTGCACAGACACATAGCAGAATCCTCAAAAGTATCATTTGTTTTTAACCTTTCCATTTCTATGCCATGTAGTCACTAGATTGTTTGATGCATGGTAAGAGTGAGAACTGATCTTTGTCACAAATGTGTTCAACATTAGAGCGAAAGATGAAGACTGTGAGGTAGCCTCTGAGTTGGCAAAATATATCAGAGTCCCTTAATGGCTTACGATACCAAAAGATCTGGTCCAGCCTTTCCTACTTGTATTGAGATTTTCACATCTAAACAGATCCATATTGCAGACAATTACCATCAGCAGATGGGAAGGGAGAAAGCAGATGTGTGTAATCAGACTTCCTATTATGACTTTTGCTTTCTGTGTAGTTTCACTATCCATGTAACTTTTACCACACCACAATTACTGTTCATCTTTCCAAGATTATATTTGAAGTGGCTGGTGACCCTACGGTACAAGGGACAAGAAGAGTCCACTGGTAGGACAATCCCTAAGATCAGAGATTCCTCCCCACATTAGGGGAACTACAGAGGCTTCTCCCAGGATGCTCTGTTCTGCTATGTTAATGTACCCCAGTTCTGCTTCCCTGGTTGGTCCGTGGTCCTCCCCGCCCCTTGTTACCTTATATGTCCCATGCCCTAGAAGGCTCTCCACTCCAGGTTCCCCCCATTGGCCCTTGCCCCATTGCCACTCCCTCAGAGTTTCCCATTGGCTCCCATTCCCTAGTCCCTCCTGTGTACCGCCCTCCTGCCCTCAGGTCATTGGTCTCTGATGCTTGAGCCCATACTTAAACCTGGATCCTCCATTGTTTCTTGTCTTCGTCCATGGAACCCTTCACGTGTGTGGCTGCAATAAACCTTTTCCATGGAACCCCATCCAAGGACCCTTCCCAGCTCTTTGTTGTCGACCGTATACTGGAGCTATCTGTGCATGTGTGCATGTACGCATGTGTGAGTGTGTGCTGGTCCTGCCGAGTGGCTTTGCTAAGGAGACGCTTTTAGGAAGGTTGCAGCACCTCGCGCTTTGGCACTGCAAAGCCGTGCGGTCCGCGACAATATTGACTTAAATTATTGATGTCTTGGAGTTCTAGTTCAAGAACTGCAGCATCTGTGTCCTCTGCTTCAAAAACCTGAATAGGCTGAACCTGTATCATAAACCAGGCAAAAAATACAATTCAAACACAAATTTAAGATTAAAAAGTCTGTCAGCACAGACTCACTCTGACACATTGACTTTCTCTTCCTTCTGCCACACAAATCTCTCTTTTCCCAAACCTGAAGGGTATGGAGGAACAGAGACAGAGACAGCAGCTAAGGGCATTAGGCAGTAGTGAGTACTCAGAAGTGATGTAAGAACAGGGCACACAGTGATGCATTCTCACAATTGTATTTCCAAGCTGCAGGACCCTTTGGCTTCGTGGCTTTCTCAGCCAAAGATTTGTGTAAATCTCTCTGTTTTTTATCCTTTGATGGGCTTTATCTACAAGGGATTGTATCACTGAGATTCAGGAAGAAGAAACAGTGGTGCTAAAAGGAAGACAGGAAGGAGGAAGGTGCCAAACAAGTGAAGGACCGCATGCCCTGGAATGGACCCATGCTGGAGCCATTTGTGAAGAACTGCAGCCAGGGGAAATGCCAGTGCTGGAGCAGTTTGTGCAGGACAGTCTTCCCTGGCAAGAAACCCAAGCTGGAGCAGTGGAAAAGCATGAGGAAGAAGGAGCAGCAGAGATTAAATGCTGTAAACTGTCTCTAACCGGTGTTCCCTTTACCCCTGCTTGGAGGGGACAAGGTTGATGAGTTCGGAGAGAATTTAAGTGTGTGAAGAAGGGTAGGGTGAGGGGAAAGTGCTTTTAATTTTATTTTTGTTTCTCACTAACCTACTGTTATTTATTGGAAATAAATTACATTCATCCTCTCAAGCCAAGTCTGGTTTTCCTGTGACAGAAATTGGTGAGTGATTTCCAAGTCTTTGTCTTGACCCATGGGCTTTTTCATTGTGCTTTTTTCCCCTCTGTTCTGCAGGAAGATGGAGTGATAGAGCAGCTTGGTGGGCATCTCTCTGACAGCCCAGGTCAACTCAACACACAAAGTTAGTTCTATTTTGGAAGTCCAGATCCATCTTTCTTTGCTGAAGACTCCCATGAAATTACTAAGTATCTCCCTTTATAACTGTGTTAAAGTATTTGGCTACAAAGAAACCAAGAAGTTACTGTGTGATTCCCAGAGGTTCCCTTCCCTATCTCTGCCTGCTACTTCTCAAGTCATTTTGGACAGACAGTTAGAGAAATTTTTTTGGACTTTGCAAGAAGCAAGTAAAACCTTAACTAGAAACTCTAATGGAGGTGTTTATTTCAGGTAGGAAAAAAATCAATATTTTTTGCTCCCAGTCCTGTTTGCTACTTCCTAGAGCAAAATTCTCTCTCTTAGTTTACAAAAAAGTTTCACATCTGACAAAGGCATAATCGTTCACTTCAAAAATATAAATACAATAAAAGAAAACCTGCCTAATTAATATAAATGCAAAACACACTGGATTGCCAGATCAGTGGATTTGTTAATTCAGTATGTAAATCTCTCCAGGAACTCTCTCCTACAGAGAAATTAATTCACTGCTTGTTCAGTCTTTGGATAATGATAGTCTATTGGTCTGCACAGTTGACTGCGCTGCAAGGTAAAGATAGCTGATAACATCCTGCAAACACTGGAAGACACGGTCTTGCTTTCCTCTTCTGCGTGAAGGATCAAGTTTTAAACACTTGACTTGTTTAGAGAACCTCCTTCTCATAAAGCAATGTGCCTCTAAAGCAGAAGTATGGTTTTTCCAAGTCTATGATCACTGTAACTTGACATGTATAATCTCTTAGATGTCAGAATAAACTCAGCCACAGCAACACTGAGCTTCTTGGCATCAGTAGGAACAAACATAGGTCAGTGCTCTGCATTTTTAACAACAAAACCCTTGAGCATTTTCTGTGCCCTTCTTCAGTAGTTGTGGTGTATGCAGATTCCCAGATCTGGCATACTTGTCTCTCTTACACAAGTTTTCTGCAACACATTCCTATCTGAGTTCAAAATAATAACGATAAAATATTCCAGAAAATTATTACTGACATGGGAATATCAAAGCTCATTTCCCTCATTCTCTTTTGCCTTAAAATATGTCTATTTGTTCATTCTCTGCCACATTCTCCTGTACACTTGAATGAAAATGATTATTTATTCCAAATCATTTCCTTTTCTATTTTTCTTCTCCCTGTAGCCGACATGCTGTCACATGCACTCTTCATCTGGTACATTAGTCAGTTCCTGAGGCAATGAACACCCGCCAGGTTGTATTTGGCAAGCGGAAGAAGTGAGCTCACACAACAGAAGATTCTTGGATCCCAAGCAGAAACTGCCTCGCTGAACTAAATCAATAAGGGACAGATTTTAAGATTCGTCAAATCAATATACTTAAATCCCTAGATCCAATCTTTATCTGAAGGATGCAAGCCATCAAGATGTCTGAAGCACCATCAGAGAGGTTAATCCATGACACATACACAAGATAACACAGTTTCAATGAACTCACAGCAGCGACCATCAAGTTCATCCTCCCAATTTAACTGTATTGACAGAAATAGATTATATACAGACTTCCTTGGACAAATCCCATTGTTGGCAGGCATTTCCAAGGTTAAATTATTCCAGGCACCATTAATATGACTAAAGCTGTAGATAGCATCATTTAATTTATCTAATCTGATCGTAGTTTGGGACTAAAGACCAAGACAAAATGAGAAAACAATCAAAAAAACAATCAAAATACAATCAAAAGACAATGAAATAAGTTTATTTCAATTTCATAGTCTACCTTCAAATTGCAATTCTTCTATAATAGAACTTTTAATTCACATCCTCAAGATCAAAGTTTCCTAGATACTGAGTTACATCCACACAGGTTCAATATTGAATATATTGCTGTATAACTCTAACTGATATGGATCCAGAAACTAGATTTTGCCTTTGAAAATACTTGAGGGATTCAGTAATTTAAAAATATTTTGTTAATGTCTGGAATTGTTCTGAATGGACAGATTGCATGAAAAGAATGTCATCCGCTTTCTTTTTCAATTTTTGCTCTCTATGAAGGCAGCAAAACCACCCCATGTTTTTCTAACACCTGAGTGGTTCCAGGACTCTGATTCAATTCCAGCCTCATATCAAAGGGTTTCAGATTTAAAATTCTCTAATGCCTGGAATGTTTCCTAACCACTGGCTTATAAGTTTTCCAAAGGCAGAGCATCCTTCAGCCCTTCAGTGACTGCAACGTTATTCTTCAGAAAATTTGGACAGGTGGTGAGAAGACAGAAATAAAGAAAAGTTCTCTGTCTCCAAGAGATTAAAATAGTCACTTGAATATGAAAAGTGTGAGGGTTTAAACTCTACACACAGGACTTGTTTCAGCATGTTCTGTTTAAAAAAAAAAAAAAAATTATTTAAAGTCTTCATTCATTTTTAAAGTACCAAATATTGGAACTGTGCCAATTTCTTAGATTTTAGGCTTTGTTGCTAACATCAGCCAAAGCACACTTTTAATGAAAAGTAGCATCTCAATAAAGGAAAGAGACCAGAATTCGTGTGCTCTCTTGAAAACAAAACAAAACAAAACAAAAAGACAGAATTACTTAAGGACAGATTGGCTAAAGAACATACAGCTTTGAAAATTCTGCAATGAGTATTGCTTCCTGCCTTACAGAAAGAAAGAGGATGTGGGAGGGAAGCAAGAATGCTGTGTCATTTAGAGAACATTCTGGGAAGTGCTGATGTTAATATGCTAATCTTAAAATAGAGGGCAGACGCTCTTAGAAAACAAGACCTGATGTGTTTAGGTGATCTACCAAATAATTATTTATACATATCAAGTGGATGTGAAATATAAACTAGAGAAGCTGTTCACAGGCAGAAGTCAGAGCAGTTTTTTCTCTGCTTGAAAGCTAAGACAGTGGATACAGCAAGGCACACTCCTTTTTTCCAGTGTCTCATTCAATTTTATTTACAACAGCATAAACAGGAGGGTACTAAAACCCTGTTCTTCTTTCTCAGGTCTCACAGCACTCTGCTCTACAGACTTCTAGTAAGAACATGCTTCAGGAGAGAAGTGATACTGCTTTGAATATCTGAAGTGAAGTGAATAAAATGTTGATCTGCTTTGTCTGGAGATAGTATTCTAAGTATCTGTGTCTTGCATAAAAAGAAACTTGTTGGGGTTTTTTCTTTCGTTTGGCTGTTTGTTTTTTTTTTAATGTATATTAAATTAAAATTGAGGTCTTTGTAATATTTTGGATGCATTAAAAATCCAGTAGTTTTGATGTTAAGGGTTTGGATGAGGTACAAAAGGAGGCATTCTGGCTGATCCCTAAATTTGGGTATCTGTGAACGTATTAGGTCTCTCTAAATTCCCTTTAAGTCAGTGGATATGTGGCAGTACAGTGCAGGTGGAAAATCCATTCAGGTATTGAGCTAACATGGGAACAATTCTGTTATCTTAATGTGCCCTCACAAATCTGCAGCTGGACTCACCGATCCGACACAGGAAGTTCAGGAGACACACATCCTTCTGGATCACACTTTGGGGAGCATATAAGATGCATAGGGTGTGCCAAATAGCATTAGACATGTTTAGTACACAAATCATGTTCTATTTGTCTACCTTTGGGTGATCTGAAAAGCTCAATAAGCTCTATTGATTGTATTAAGTAGTTAAAGAGTAGCTTGCAACAGACACAGACAGGTAGATCAGCCATTCAGCTGCTTAAAGATACACACCCAGTACCTTATAAAATACCCAGTATCCTGGCTGGCTGCAAGCTGCAGTTGCAGAAGGACATAATTCTTCTGTAGGTGTTGAATATTATCATCCAGCTCAATTAAATATCTTAAGTATCCAAAGGTACCTTTAGGAACACATGGTCTCTCTCTCTCTCTCTCATGAGACCTCACCTGGAGTACTGCATCCAGGTCTGGGATCCTCAAAAGAAGAAAGATCAGGACTTGTTAGAGTGAGTCCAGAGGAGGCCACAAAGATGCTCAGAGGACTAGTGCACCTCTCCTATGGGGACAGGCTGAGAGAGCTGGGATTGTTCAGCCTGGGGAAGAGAGGGCTCTGGGAAGACCAGAGCCTTCCAGTACCTTGGAAGTATCTTGGTTTAGGAATGGTATTTTCCAATTTAGTACTCTGGCTAAAACTATGAGCTGTTTCCCCTCCAATTGGAGGCACAAAAGGCAGAGATCACAGGCTGAGATAAGAACTATTTACTGGAAATGCAATGAGATAAGCAAACGAACAGAAACATCAACAATATCAATAACAAAAGGTATAAGAAAAATAAATTATTTACATGGAAAGCCTGTGACAACGAACAATTACAGACACCTTCTCCCACCATGTTTTTTTGACTGGAAGGAACTGCCTCTCCTAGGAAGTGAGAGTCCTTATGCCCCACCCCCTCAATTACGTGAATGTTACAGAAAAATCTCTGTGTTTTAGCCATACCCCCTCCCAGCTACTGCAAAAATTAACGCGGTCTTGACTGGAACCAGGACATACCTTAAGGGGGCTTATTAAAATGAGGGAGAGGGACTTTTTATACAAGCAGAAAATAAGGACAAGGGGGAATGGTTTCAAACTGACAGAAAGTAGGTTTTAGACTAAATGTTAGGAAGAAATTCTTCACCCAGAGGGTAATGAAGCACTGCAACAAGTTACTTGGAGAAGATGTGGACACCCCATCCCTGGAAGTGTTCAAGGCCAAGCTGGATGGGGCTCTGAGCCACCTGATCTGGTGAATGGCCTCCTTGCCCATGATTTTTAAGGTCCCTTCTCATCCAAAATATTTTTGATTCTATGAATCCTACATTTAGGCAATTGAATTGAGAATTTACACTGCAACTGAGTCACCTCTTGTTGCAGCAGCTTGAGTGGGCTAAGAACAAAAAATCCTAAATTTCTCTTAGAAAAAGAATTTTCTCCAAGAATGTTGAAATGAAAGTACGGAGGAAGAAAAAAACAAATGATGAAATAACTGAACTGTTCGGTAAGGATTAAAACAACTTTAAAGGTTGTACATTTTTCAGAAAAGTACAGTTTTAAGTATCATAATTTTGTACTCAGCTATGTAATTCTTTAATTGCAAATTCTCTGAAGCAGGTTGTTATTATGTCAGACTGTTACCTAGCATGGTGTTGCTTTCAGATGCAGGTTCTGTGTTTTGTCATAATAGAAACAGCAAATAACAGTAACAAATGTACAAACTGCTAGAGAACATAGCCCACCACCTAGTGATTAACTTGTGTGCATGTATTTATAATACACATGGTTTCAAAGCCAAGAGCTCATATATTGTATTTCAAAAACCATTGTCCCAGTTGTGTGGGCAAATTCCCAAACCTGTGGCAGTTTCTTTGAAGAGGTCAGAGGTCTTTCTGGGTCAGAATTGGAGATGTATCTTCACACATTTCAGTGTCCAGGTTTAGGAACAGCCTCTGTTGGGAAGACAGCCCTGGCTCTTCAAAGTACAAAACTTTATTGTTTCAGAGGCATACTTTGTCACAGTGTTAGCCATGGGCTGATCATAAATATTTATGCTTTCAGCAAATGGATCTGTTGTGCCAATAAACACTGGCGTTTTGTCCTCTTTTTCAATATTTCATGAGTGGTATGCAAAAGCTAGATTGTGCAGTGATAGCACAATCCTTTTCATCACTGGAGTTCAGAACCATGGAAAACTCAAAACCAAATATCACAATCGTATTGTTTTAATGTTTCCATTTCATAATCATTCTCCTGTGTAATCAGGCTTGGAAGAGGACATGCTCTAACTGGTGAGGATTTACCGTGTTTTCGGTGACTAATTCCAGGCAATGAAGAGAGCTCATTTTGTTTTTTTGATTATTTCTAATAGTATTGAAATAAAACAGAATGGAAGTTCTTTCCGGGTACAAAATGCACATATCTCAAATATATTCCTTTACAGTTACACCTAACAGACATTGTGTTGCTTTTATCATTCTACACTTTAGAACTATAGTTTTCAGGAAAATATTATGATCACACAGCTAAAGTTAAACCTCTGTTTTATATACTGAGGCACCCATGTCTAAAATTCTTTCCAAGCTCTTTTATGTGTTCAAAGGCACAGTGCCATAAACCGCCATTTTTGTAATACTGTAGATGACTCAGTAGCCTCCCTCTCCTAAGCTGTCCTTGATGCTGTAAGGAGCTTTTCAGACTAATGGAGATAGATATGGATAGCACAGTAAGGCTTGGACAGCAAAACTCTGAAGTTTACTTTACTGTAAAGTTGTTATTTCACTGTAATTATGCTCTTACATTTGCTGTTGGGTTCATTTAAAAAGCTGCTGGGGTCAAGGTTGTTTGCTCAAGGCTGAGAGATAAGTTTGATTACTACTGAAATGGCAGAAAGAAAAGTATATAACTTTAAAATTACTTGTACTCAACAGTTCTATTTTTGGTGGGCCAGAAATCATGAACAGCACATGAAAGAGTTCATTAACGAAGAATGAAAGTTATCTTTTTGAGTAAGGCATGAACAGAGATCTCTTGATACAACTCAGTCACTTAAAACACTTCCAGTGTCATATTTCTTATCATGCTGTCATTTTTGGGTCTTCCCCACAGTGAAGAAAAGCAGGAATACATTATTCCAGGGCCAAATGGAGATCAGAAATGGTCAGATCTCTACTTTCTTTTCACTGCAGTAAAAGAAAAGTTATTGTCTGCAATGATATTTAGAATAAGTCTGAAAGTTTGTTTCAATACACCAAGAATTGCCGGTCACCTGTTATCTCTAAGCTGCAGGTGGTTGTTTATATTCTTAATTTATGCACAGTACACAGAAGATTAGTCCAAAGTTCTCGGTAGTAAGGAAGTGGAGCCACCCTAAAAATGGATCTCTGGGCTATTTCTGTCTCCATGCAGTCCTTTATATGAGAGCAAATATAGGGCTGCAGAAAGTTTCTGGTATTACTAGACACATTGAAGAGTAGCTGGCAGAATTTCCAGTCTCAAGACAAGGAACATGACAGTGATTTGCAAATAAATTGCAGAGACTTGTTGGAGGCAGTCAGAAGGAAAAGTAATCCTATAACAATTTTCATCATAACTCCTCAGCTTTAAGCAGCTGCTGCAAGTTGAGGCTAATGCCTTGCAACACAGTTGCTCCATGAATATGATGTGAAATGTGGTGTATAATCCAAGCCAAGTAGTAGTAGTAGTATATATATAATTAAATTGATTTTAGCAGAAAAATTTAAGGAAAAGAACTTTAAACTTGACTGTGATCTCCAATGAATAATACCCATTATGTGTTTCATGAAGAGTGGTGTCCATATATTTTATGTAATAAAAAAGAAAAAGTGGTTTCAATATGAATAAAGAGATGAGGGAGTATACTACCTGTGCATGTATTTGTATATGCAGACACATATATACATATACAAACAGCCTAGTTTCATCCTGTATCCCATTGTGTCCATAATTCTGGTGTGTACAATGGAACAAAAACTTTCAGTTGATGATTTATCACCTCTGTATTGGTCATATTATCTTGGATGGATTGCTCTTTGGTTTTTATATTATTTCACTGCTTACAGAGCAAAGATGCAACTAGTTCAGCTTAGATGTTTAATGCATGATCCATTGCTCAGAATTAAGTAACCTCATTGGACTTAAATCCTGACGAAAATAATAACAGTATGAAGGCATAGACAGATGGGCTCTGAAATGCTGGAGCTCTGCAGTGAACGCCAGCACAGTGACATCATGATGCTTGATCTGCCTGTCCAGCTGTGCTCTCAAAGGCCAAGGAAATTGCTTTCACCATGGCCCCTTGACTGCAAAACTGCTTTTAATTTATGTGGTAGGGGTTAAAAACACCAAACAAACAAGGATTTGGCCTGACATTTCACATTAAAATACCCCTTAATGCTCCTTAAACCACATCAAAATGCCCACTCTTGTGAGACCACACCTGGAATACCGTGTCCAGCTCTGCAGTCCCTGGCACAAGAAGGACATGGACCTGTTGGAACAAAGTGCAGGGTGGTGTTGCCATCCGGTTTAAACCCAGAAAAGCAAAGAAAGCTAAGTCTCTCTGCATAAACTGGAAAGAACTCAGAAGGTTCAAAATATTCCCTGAAACGAGATTAAAACCAAATGAGGTTAGATGTTGATGCCAAAAAAATTGATGTATTTTATTTAATAGTAGAGAGGCAAAGAGAAGGAAAGAGAAAAAGAAAGAAAGAAAATAGAAAAAGAAGTGTGCGTGGGGGGGTGGGGGGACAGGGAGAGGTGACAGGGGTTAGGTGGAAGCAGATCACCCATCCGAGGGTCCCAGTGATGTCTCATTGCTCCCCTCCATCTGCTCTGCTGGTGGTGAGGGTCTCCCATCGCTGCTGTGGCCACGCCGCCACCACACCACAGGCCAAAGAGTGCAGAATCCCGTGGATTAAGACACGCTTTGGGCCAGGTGGGAATGCCCACATGTCTCCGTTGCAGGGGCTGGCTTTGAAACACAGATTTAGAAGAAACATAAAGATTTTAGGTATAGGCTAGCTGTGTTGAAATTAGTTAGAATAGGAAGGAATTTGGGCCCAGCTAGAGTTAAGAGAGCTGGACCTGAAATGGGTTTTAAGATGTTAGTTACTGACTACCAAATAACTGATGATCTGTCATTTGCATGTTTGCGTAGCTGTGCTTAGAATGAGGAATAGAAACATTGATAAGTTGGTGTAGGGAACAAGGACAATTACCAATTTCCTCCCTTGGTGGGAACCCGTTCAAAAGTCACACAAGAGGAAACTTAGCAGTTACTAAAGTAATTAGGATTGTTAAAGTTCAGAAAGGCAAAAAGGTCAAAATGAGGAAGATGAGTTATATTTTTGGGACCACTGACCCAATTCAGGACACACACTACACATGCTTAATGACATTTAAGCTCATTTCCATATGAAGCAGAGAATGGGAGGTGTTAATGTTATGGATATGCATTTGTATTTTGGATATTCATAATATTTGGAAATAAAAAGTATCGTGTTTGCTTGTATCGGGGCCCTGCGTCTTAGGGAGCTATACCACGCAGTGCCTGGTGCCAAATAAAACATACACTTTCTAACTCTAAACTGTTAGAGAGTTTTTGTCTGTCTCAGTTGGATATCGATACATAGATCAATATTCATATTTTGGTAAATCAGCTTGACACTGTCCCTTGCAACACTGAGGGTCTGTTGCATCATCTCTGGTGCTCTGGTGCAGGGTCTGGGGACCCCTTTGAGGGGGGCCCCTTTGATGGGCCATGTCACCCCCTTCTGCTGTGATTAAGCTTCCCCCCCAGTGAGCACCCCTCAGCTGGACTCCTCTGCACAGGGGAGGATGGGAGTCACTGCACCTCTGACCAGAGGCTTTTCCAAGACACCCAAAGCCTCTCCTCCCTCCACCCCTTGGTTCGAGGGTCTGTGGGAGCCTGGCAGCTGATAGCCCTGGGGCTGTGGTCTCCACCTTGGAGGTGTTAAGCCTGTGCTTTGTGAATGCCCCCAGCCCTGAGCTGTTACTTTATCTTATCTTCATCAGGGAGCGGTGTAAGGCCCCAGTCAGGGCCCCATTCAGGGTTAGGTGTCTTCTCTGCAGCTTTTGTAACATGTATGAAATGTAACACATTTCCTTCATGAAAATGTTTAAGTCATAAACTATAATATTTCAGTCTCTGACAGGTGGGCCACAAAGGGGATCAGAGAGCTGAAACACCTCTTCTATGAAGAAAGGCTGAGAGAGTTGGGGTTGTTCAGCCTGGAGAAGGGAAGGTTCTGGGGTGAGCTTAGTGTGGACTTCCAGCACCTGAAGGGAGCCCACAAAACAGATGGAAAAGGACTTCGGACAAGGGCATGTAGTGATAGAACAAGGGGGAATGTCTCTAAGCTGAAGGAGGGTAAATCTAGACTAGATATTAGGAAGAAATTATTGACTGTGAGGGTGGTGAGAAACTGAAACAAGTTGCCAAGAGAAGCTGTGGATATCCCATCCATGGAAGTGTTCAGGGCCAGGTTGGATGGAACTTTGAGCAACCTGGTCTAGTGGAAGGTATTCCTGTCCGTGGCAGCAGGGTTGGAACTAGATGACCTTTAGGGTCCTTTCCAGCCCAAGCTATTCTATGATTCTATCATTAATCACCTGGGAAATACATGCAATTTTCTTTATCTTTGTTTTTTGGCTTCTTATGCTCTTATTTGTCACATTTGGCAATTTCTTATTTGGTGTCCAGCACTTTTCCACATCTTGTTTGTTTAGCTTAACCTCAGGTCACCTAGTCACAGCCTAATCATTTGTCTGCAGAAAAAAAGAAGTGATCAAATCTGAGGCTTCAGGCACTGACAATCTTCAGAATGGATATTCTTTATAGCCTTCAAATTCTGGGTTGCTGCATATGAGACATTAATGAGGTAAAAGGGTTTAGTGTTTCCTAAAGAGGGAGATGAATGGAGCTCAGTAACTCTCACATCCTCACCCTGCTGTGTGTGAGCATAAACCCGCCTCATAGCTGTGCTGCATTTTGCCAACAGCAGCAGTTACTACAGGTGCCTTATAACTTGCAGATGAGTCACATTCTTGGAAACTGCTAGAATTGTAGGAATGTTCTTAATTCAATGCCCATCTCATACATTTTATATATGTGCTTGAGTTGGAACATTCTGTCTTCAGCTGTTACAGCATGGATTTTGCTTGCAGAATCTTAGGAAGCAACATACAGTTTGTGCAGATACTAGAAAAAAAAGACAAAAAAAATCCTTTAACAGGAGTATTCTACTGAAGTCTGTCTTTGGATAATAGAGCTTGCAAACCATTGGATACTGTTTGTTCTTAAGTGTCATGGTTTAACCACAGCCAGCAGCCAAGGCCCACAGAACCACTCACTCACTCCCCTACCAGCAGGACTGGGGAGAGAATCAGAAGGGTAAAAGCTCATGGGTGGAGATAAAGACAGTTTAATAGGGAAAGCAAAAACTGCCCAGAAGCAAAACAAAGCAAGGAATTAATTCCCTGCTTCCCATGGGCAGGCAGGTGTTCAGCCATCTCCAGGAGAGCAGGGCTCCATCACATGTAAAGGCGACTTGGGAAGTCAAACACCATCACTGCAAATGTCCCCTCTTCTTTCTTGTTCCCCCACTTTATATACTGAGCATGATGTCACCTGGTCTGGAATATCCCTTTGAGCAGTTTGGGTCACCTACCCTGGCTGTGTCTCTTCCCAACCTCCCCTGCATCTCCAACTTCCCTGCCAATGTGGCAGTACAAAAAGCAGAAAAGGCCTTGGCTCTGTGTAGGCCCTGCTCAGCAATAACAAAAACATCTTTGTATTATCAACAAAAATCCAAAACACAGCCCCATACCAGCCCCCATGAAGAAAATTAACTCCAACCCAGATGAAACCATCACAATCTATGTGTTCCCAAATTTGTTTTCAGAATCTAAGGCTCAGTAAGCAAATTTACAGTTCACATTTTTTATTAAAAATAATACAAATAGGTGGTTTTTGTTAAGCTTTAGACCTTAATGCATAATTAGTCCTTCAGTTAGAAGAAAAGAAGCATCTAAAAAGATAATTCTGGTCTCTCATTTAGAATTAAGAAGCAACTACAAGATAATTCTGGACAGCTAAAGTTATGTCTTTTTTTATTTTATTTTTTTCCCTGTCTCAACTTTCTTGAAGGTCATATTTGCATAACAGTTCAGATTGCCCATTCATCCAATAAAGATAGATTTTAGTCAGGTTGGAGATGCACATACTGACATCAGAAATTTCTGCGCATCTTGGAGAAATATTAGTCAGGGAGATTTATTTCTTCCCTTTTAAAATTGCATTAATATTTATCATGGTGTGTAATGACTGAGTTATATGGTTGATTGTTTCCAGGTATTAGTGCAATATGAATATATTAGCAGTCCCTTTCTTACTGTAATAAAGCACAGAAGCAAATGACACAAAACAGATTGAAATGGTTCAATATGTATTTACAACCTCATATAAATGAACACCCAGAAAGGATGGAAAACATAGACTAGTATGTAATGCTCCTTACCCTTGTTTCAACAATTGTGAAGGGCAGTTCTGCCCCAGCTTTTAAGTGATTGAGAAAATGCTTCAGGGAAGTTAACATGCAGGTTTTTTCTGTAAACATAGAAAGCTTTGTATCAATAGATTAGGAACCTAATATTGTATCCCTGTTCTGTTTGATAACACTCATTTCATCAGCTTGTCATTGAAGTTAAATGGTTCACAGAGAAGAGAGAAAGGAAGTGCAGAAGAAATGTGTGTCACAGTGGAAAGAAGATGCCTTACAAAGTCTCTGAAAGTGTGAAATAAATTGACTTCTTATAGGAGGCTTTTCATTGCTTTTTATGCTTTAAAATTATTTAAGCTGCAAGATTCTGATTAGAGATGTGAAAAATAATAATATTAATTCATCTCTGATGTCTCCACCCAACAGTGGGACCACTTCTATAATGGACCAGTCACAAGGACGTTCGTGTTTCTAGGACATTATTTTTAAGAATGATGAATTCCATATTTTCAAGAGGAAATTTGTGATATTTTTCACAGGAAGAATATGAATGAATCTGGTCCTGTAAAATTCATGTCAAAGTATTCTGCACTCTCTTTCTTGTGAAAAAGTTGTTGAGTATTTTTGGTTTTATTAATTGTTTAGGAATTGCTGTTTTGTAACTACTAAATATTCTCATACCTTCAAGGACATGCGGAACAGATCTTCTCAATCTGCTTCTTTTACATTAATATTGATTTTAAACTTTTATGGTTTTTTCTTATTGTTATTATCTGACTCATGGGTCCTTTAATTTCATAACTTGTCCCAGATTTTTCACTCCCTACTTTTTGAGAAATTTTTGAGTCAATTTTAGTTATTGTCTTCTTCTGACACCCCTCTAATTCTGACATACTTAAAGAACAGCTTCCCTCAGTCAGCACTCTGAAAAAAGGGGGGCTATTCACCATCTGAACAGCACCAGGTTTGCTACTGACATGAAATTCACCTCCGTGCAAAGCAAATAAATGCTGAATGTGATCAGGGCTGCTGGTGATCACTGCTCCTGCTTTCAGACACTTCTCCACCACCACCGCCCTCACCACTGCCCTCACCACTGCCACATACAGCTTCACCTCCTCCTCCTCCACCTCGTCCTCCTCCTCCTCCTAGTCCTCATCCTCCTTGTCCTCATCCTCCTTGTCCTCATCTTTGTCCTCATCCTAATTCCTCCTCCTGCTCCACATCCTCATCATTGTCCTTGTCCTCCTCATCCTCGTCCTCCTATGCCTGCTCATCCTCCTCATCCTCATTCTCATCCTCATTCTCATCCTCGTCCCCATCCTCCTTGTCCTCATCCTCCTCCTCCTTCTCCAAATCCTCATCCTCCTCCTCCTCCTCATCCTCTCTGTCCTTGTCCTTGTCCTCGTCATCCTCATCCTGCAACTCCTGTCCTGGGGTGATGTTATGAAGCCGCTTTATTCCTTAACCATCCGCTCAGTGCCCAAGGACGCCGTTTCTCTAAGCTGGGCCCGGGGCCGGAGCCACAGGACCCGAGTGCGGGGCAGTTTAACGGCCGGGGCCCAACAGCTCGGGGGCTCTGGGGCTCGGCAGGGCTCGGGAGGGAGTGCACCGGGAGCGCTGTGCTGCTTTTTGGGTTTCTTTTGTGTTCCAGCTAGCAGGAAAAAGGTTCTGTTGGTTTTTTTCTTGTTCTTTTTTCCCTTTCCTTCCCCTTGCCTCACTTCCTCCCTTCCCTCCTCGCTGGTCTGGGGAGCCTGCAGGGTGACCCCGGCTGGTCTGAGCTCGTGTGTCTATTCCCGCTCCAGGAATTTGTTGTATTTTGAGGGTTTTTTTTTCCTGTTCTACCCTGTTTTGTTTTGTGTTAATAAACAGTTTGTTTTTTTCCACTTTCACTCACTGTGACCCATTTGTCTCATTGGTGGAGGAAAAAGGGAGGCCCTTTTTCCTTTGGAGGAGGTGCTCATTCCAGAGCGCTTCCTCCTAAAATTTTGTCTCCAAAAACCGAGACAACTCCTCATCCTCATTCTCGTCCTCATCTTACTCCTCCTCCTCCTCCTAGTCTTCATCTTTGTCCTTATCCTCTTCCTCCTCCAATTCCTGCTCCTTATACTACCCCTCCTCCTCCTCGCCCTCTTCCTTGTCCTCCTCCTTTTTGTCTTTCTCCTCCTCTTCATCCTCCTCCTCATCTTCCTCCTCCTCCTCATCTTCCTCCTCCTCCTCCTCGTCCTCCTCCTCCTTGTCCTCTTCAAATTCCTTGTCCTCCTTATCCTCCTCCACCTCAGCCTCTTCCTCTTCCTCATTCTCATCCTCCTCCTTGTCCTCCACCTTCTCATCCTTGTTCTCCTCTTATTTGTCCTCATCATCATCCTTGTCCTCCTCATCCTCATCCTTGTTCTCCTCCTCCTCATCCTTTCCTCCTCATCCTCGTCCTCATCCTTCTCATCCTCATTTTTGTCCTTGTCCTCTTCTTCCTCCTCATCTTCCTCATCCTCCTTTTCATCCTCATCCTCATCTTCTTCCTCCGCCTCCTCATCCTACTCCAATTCCTTGTCCTCCTTGTCCTCCTCCACCTTAGCCTCTTCCACGTCCTCCTCTTATTCGTCCTCATCCTTGTCCTCCTCCTCCTCGTGCTTTTCCTCCTCATCCACATCCTCTTCTTCCTCATCCTCCCCGTCTTCCTCCTCCTCCTCTTTGTCCTTGTCCTCCTCATCCTCCTCCTCCTCCTTGTCCTTCTCCTCCTCCTCCTCCTCCTCATCCTCCTCCTCGTCCTCATTTTCTTCCTCATCTTCCTCCTCCTCCTTCTCTTTGTCCTCATACTCCTCATCCTCCTCCTCCTCCTCCTTGTCCTACTCCTCCTCCTCATGCTCCTCCTCCTCATCCTCCTTGTCCTCATCCTCCTCCTCATTCTCTTCCTCCTCATCCACATTTTCTTCCTCATCTTCCTCTTCCTCCTCCTCCTTGTCCTCCTCCAATTCCTTGTCCTCCTCGTCACCCACCTCAGGCTCTTCCTCATCCTTGTCCTTGTCCTCCACCTCCTCATCCTCCTCCTCCTGTTTGTCCTCGTCCTTGTCCTCATCCCCGTCCTCCTTCTCCTCATGCTCATACTCCTTGTCAACATCCTCCTCTTCTTCATCCTACTCCTCCTTGTCCTTGTCCTCATCCTCCAACTGCTCATCTTCCTTGTCCTCTACCTCCTTGTCCTCATCCTCCTCCTTCTCCTCCTCCTCCTCTTTCTTGTCCTGGTCCTCCTCATCCTCCTCATCCTCCTCTTCCTGCTTCTCATCCTCATCCTCGTCCTCCTTGTCCTCCTCCCCATTATCCCCCTCGTTTTCCTCCTTGTCTTCCTCTCCCTCCTCCTCGTCTCCCCTTTGCTTTTTAAGGCCTCTTTCTCTCCCATCTTTTCCATTTTCCTCATTTTGCCTGTGTGGTGTCTCACTCTTCTTCTGGTTTATTTTCACAGAGACTTCCCAAATTTTACAGAGAAATACAATCCCTGCTTTACTTGTGAGACAAGTGTACCTGCTAAACTCACCTGGGGACTAGCTAAGGAACATTCTCTATAAGTGAATGACTGAGGTTGCAGTGGTGCTGAAGGAAAAGGCTTAGTTATGGTACGGACCGCAGGAATAAGAAAACATTATCTTCATCTCTGAAGTTTAGGTGGTTTTGGGTTTATTTTTCCATTCTGTGAAAGACTGGAGGACTGTTTAAACTTAGAACTGTATGTGTAAGTCTGGAGATCAGGTTTTCAAAAAACTGCAGCATGTCAGAAGAATGCAAAATTACAAAATGCCTTGTTTTAAACTGGGAAACCTCCTCCCCGCCCACCCCCCCAGCCCCCCCATTAAACCAAAAGAAGATTAAAAGTTTACTTGCTTTTAGTGTAGAGGTACCTTCATGGACAGAAAATCGCAAGTGATGAAGACCATGTCACTGTAGTGGAGAAAGTAATAATAAAAGAAAAAAAAATAGGAGCTGAAGCCAGAAAAAGATTCAGTGAGAAGTAAACTTCTTAACAGTAAATCTGGTTAATTATTGGGACAGGCTGCCAAAGCAAATGAGATCATTTCAATGGCTTTCTGTCTTCAAACGAAAAACAAGGTAACTTCATGAAATATTTCTTTTAACCAAGCTCAAGTTACTGGGCCATGTGCTGAACTACATGCAATCCAAAAGTACACTTTTGCTTTAAAGACTGAATCATGTACCATTTAAAACAAAAGATCAAAAATATATTTTTCATGAAAATCACTTTCCTGAAAAATGATTTATTTATATGCAAAAAAATAAATAAAATCTGAAAAAAGAAGTTTCAACGGAGATCTGTATCAGCTCTCTGAGAAAGTCAGTATCTTTTCCTTCAACATAAATAGCATTACTTAATCTGATTTGTTCTTAGAGTTTCAAAAGAGCTTTTTAGTCGACACTGTCTATTCTTTTCTGCTCTTACTGACCTTCTGCTTTTGATTGTTTCTAAGACCCACAGGCTTTGTCTGAACAACTTATACTCTGGAGCTGTGTTGCTATTATGCTAGTTCAGGGAACTATTGATACTTTTTAACATTATCCTTGGAAATTAAGGTATCACCAATATCCATAAGAAAGTGGCTCTTCTGAGGGTGGCCTGTGACATCAATCTACCATGCAGTCCCAGCCTGTGCATACGTAGGACAGATCTCAGGTTTTAGCAGAAATAGGTTCTTCTGTTACTGAACTTAGGAATCTGCCTTCTCACAGCATTAGTCTTTTAATGTAGAAAAGCCATGTCAACAGGTGTTGTCCTTGTGGCAGGGCATATCCCCCCTCTTCCCACCACAGGTGGCTGGTGCAGAGGGGAGAGATAACCCAGGCAGGCTGAAGGCCCAGCAGGGACCATCTCCTGGCTCCAAAAGGTCTGCAGCCTAACCAAGAATCAACACCTTGGTATGGAGAGCAGGCGTGGAAAGAGATAAAATAAAACAAACATAGGTGAGCAAAAGGCTTGCCTTACACTATAAAAGTAATAAAGATTACCACGGAGGTAGAAGTCTCTTACACACTCCCTGGGAATGTGCAAGATGACTTCTTCCCAAAGCTTGGACACACCTTCGTGTTACTTTTCCAGAAATTGAGGGAAAGGATTTCGATGTGTGCCCCTTCAACAACTGGATGGTAAAATATATTGGATCCTAATCTATACTATTTCTTTGCTAGCTGTATTAAAAAATGGTACCCTGTCATGCTCTGTATATTTAGCTATTAATAGTTTCTTTTGTCTTATTCCTGTGTAGTAATAGTCTGTTTTAAGTCTTATGTCTGTTAGTTTCGTGCCTATTAAATAAATAATTCATTCTCTAATAGACAGAATCAGCCATTATTAAAGAACTTGCAAATGAGAGTGGGTTTTGGGGGGCTGGCCACCTCAATAAAGCTACTGCCCGCTGCCAGAGGCCTGGGCAAAAGTCAGGGAATTAACTAAACACCTCACATCTATTCATAACATTTTCGCATAGTCAAATGGATAATGGAAAATGATACAAAAAATCAGACTAAAGACTTAGCAGACTATTTACAGAAGCACAGTGTTCATATTGAAATTAATGATTCTTGGCCAACAGATAATTGGTTTCAGTGAGGAAAAATAAAAGGAAAAAAAAATGAAAAGCGGGGATCACTGAAAGATTAAAAAGGAAAGAGAACAATCTGTCATGCCCTTGCACTATGTTTAAACTCTGCTTGGGAATGGAGAGACCAAATGATAAAAGAAAATGATAAATTGATGAATGACATACAGAGATTAAAACTGTCAAAATTATCCTTGCAATGCCACACAAAGTAAAACAAGAGCTAAAAGAATCTAAGAAGAACACAAAAACATTGGAGGAAAAATTGGAATTGACATTACTACATACTCCCAAAGCTAAAGATGTTAGAAAAATTCAGAAATTAATAACATCACCTGAAGCTTGGGACAGTGATATTTGGGAAAGCTCTGACGAAAACGATCATGAAAACATTGAATTGTATTCTCATGAAAGCATGGAACTTCCACCTCTTAAAGAGGAAGAAGATCCAGAATTTAAAATGAAACCTATAATAAAAACTGTAATATCTGAAGGACCGCAGGGTGGTCAGAGGCAAAACACAACCAAAACATCCCCCTTTGATCCTCTGCAATTGGTAAACCTCCGAGAAATGTACAACAGAAAAGCAGGAGAAACTTAAACTGAATATTTATGGAGAGTTTGTCTCACGGGGGGAGAAGATATATTATTAGATGGGACAGAAAGTTATGGGTTTTGGGGAGCAGGCATATTTCTACATCATGGGCTGCAGCCCCCCACCAAACCCCACTCTATCACAAGCTGAGTTGCATATTGAGCAGGTGGAATGAATAATATAGAAAGGGGGGAACCAGTCTCAATTCCTATGCCCTCATCAGATGATGTTACTATGGCCATAACAAAAGCTGCTTGCATACAAGCAATGCATGATCACACAAACAGGAACATTCCAATCTCTGCAGAAGTAGACCCTGGGAGAATGAGGTCTCTGATTTGAGGGGCCCCAGCTGTACTAAAAATTTTTTTTGGTGGGGTAACGAAATGAAATTCAGAACGACATAGTCTAAAAAGAGCCCTATGCAATCCACGAGCCCCATGGAGAATGATTCTGACCTGGGTAGATCTCTCACATGAAATAGTAATCCATGCAAAAGAAATAGGTTGGGACACCCAGGAAAAGGATTCAAGTGATGAAATGCAGAAAGTCCCCCAAATGATGGGTGAGAGTTGTTAAACACAGAAAAGGGAAAACGCTAGCTAAATTAGCCCCCACAGAGAGAATAGGAATAAACTGTGGAGGACTGCTATAGCCCTGATGATACCCAGGTCTGCCCTAAGAAAGCAGTCTAAGAATGTGATAGCAGGAATAATTCAAGCTATAGAAAAAGCCAAGGAAAAGGCGGCAGACAACACAAACATTTCACAGGAAAAAAGGATTGGTCCCAACCCTTTAGCAACACAGGAAAACTGATAACTGCTAGGAAGCCCAGGGGGCAGCTAGCCCAGCGCCTACCCACATATCAGTATCAGTGCATTCCTAATGAGATTATCCCTTATGTACATTTGCCAGTGGAACATAAGAGGAGTCCTTTGAAGTTCCTAATTGACACCTGTCTTGGGGTGACTTGATGTTGTATTCCCTATCACTGCACTATGCCCAGAAATTAGTATATATGCCTTTCTATGCTTTTAAACTGAGCCTGAGTGGAGAGAGAAGGAAAAAAAAAACAACCCCAAAACCTCAAGGACACAGAGATAACACACTTGTTCTCTGCATTTTTTTCTTCCTTCTGCATTCTGCTGCTGTGGGAGAGGAGCAGAGAAGCACCCTGCTTGCTTGTTCAGCCAGCTTTCATTTTTTTTCTCCTCCGGAGAGTTGAACTTTGTTTTTCCTGCAATTTCGGATTTTTCCCTTTCTCTGCTGGATTATTTTCAACATCAGAACACACGTCGGGACTGTTCTCCACCGAGGGCCCTGGCCCCTGGAGGAGGTGGGCCCACCCCGTCCCAGGTCGAAGGAGGAGGACCACAGCAAGGACTCTAACATTTTCCCAGGATTTTCTCCACAGCAAGACATTGTACTATTTAGCATTATTATCCTTTTCCTGTGTGCTCATTAAATAAATAGTTTTTATCTCTTTCACTTTCCTTTGAGGAAAAAGTTTTTTTCCTGAACCTGGTGGGGGAGGGATGGTTTGTAACCTGCCTTCTCTCAGAGGATATATTTCTAAATTTGGCCAAACTGGCACAACACCGGAGCCCAAATTTCTTTAATCACCCTCACAGAAGCTGAAAGGTTAAACCTAAGTTTTAAAAAGAAAAAGATTCATTTGACTGGCTTTAATGAAAATAGTACTATAGCTTATATTGCTAAAGTCGGTTTACGGTTACCTGGGGAAAAACGGATGACTTCACACATGTTTGCAATAGCTGATCATGGAGAAAACATTTTAGGATATGATATCCTTCAAGGAAAAAATTGGCAGTTACCAAATGGAGCTGTGTGGTCTTTCAGCTCTGCAGGGATCTCACACAGTAATCTTTTTGGGAAAAATAAAAAAAAAGCAACCTCCTAAGAATGGCTCCAATATTGCCCACTTCTGCTGTAACTAATGTCAAACAATACCCTATACCCACTTGTCATAGGTTAGCAAGCATAGTCCCGGAAGGGACGTCCTTGCTAAGGGGTGCTTACAGTTTCCTCTGGGAACTGATAGAACCTATCAGCTGGCCAGTTTGAATATGGACAATTCTCTAAGCCACTTAAAGTTGTGATCACCTCTGTGATCCACATTTAAGAATAGGCAAACTCCCCCTCCAAGCTCTCTCTCGTTTCCGGCGCTGGGACAGGTGGCTGCGGGCCCCGTGTGGGGGCCAGCGGGCCCGGCCAGGCCCTGCCTGGGCCAGGCCGGGCCGGGCCACGGCCATCCTGAAGCCATGGACCTGTTCCAGCCATGGAACCCCCCCCACTGCCTTGCCGTGGGCAGCCGGAGCAGCTCGGCTCTCCCCCCTCTCCACTGCGATAAGAAAAATTCAACATTCCAGTTGCAAAGCTGCAAGGCCGAGGTGAGATTAACCCTTTTATTGCTGTGAAGAGCTGAAAACCTGAGGGAAGAGAGAGAGGAGATGCTTAAGGCTGAAATTCTGTTGTGAAGCTATGATATATCAGAGTATCCTGTTGTAATTTCATGAAGATATGGGGGGTGGAGTGTTCAACTCGTGAGCAAAAGCACCTGCGCTGAGATAGGCAGATGCTGACGCAGCTGTAATTTCATGAGAAGTTTGGACAGGGAGAGATGAACCAGATGAGGACTTTGGCTCCAGATGGGAAAGGAGAAAACCTCAGTCCGTAGAGATGAACCAGATGAGGACTTTTGCTCCGAACGGGAAAGGAGAAAACCTCAGTCCATAGAGATGCTCCCACAGATAGTCCTAAAGATGAAGATGATGAAGACCCTTTGCTCCCAGGGAAGGAGAAGGGCCTCTGTTTTTGTTTCTGAACGGCTCAACCTTAAAATTGTACCCCAAAAAACTTCAAGAGTGGACCCTCGAAGGCAGTTGCGGGAAAAGCTGCAAGTCGGGGGAAAGGACTCACACGCAGGCAGAGAGACTCCTCTTCCTAAATGGACTGAACGATATTTGGAAGTGGGCGGCTGTCTCGTTGTGATAATGTTTTCATAACATGAGCAAGAAGAGACTTCTCTTTCTAAATGGACTGAACAAGGTTATTATGGAAGTGGTAAACAGACTGAACATCTTAAGGGTTGTCTTTTCACATCGTCAGTGGGAGAAGGGAGGAAGGTGGGGGGAGGAGGAGAGTTCTGAAGGTGGTATTTTTTTTTTTTTTTTCTTCTTTTAGGTCTGTTAATAAACTTCTTTATATTCTTTCAAGTTTGGTGCCTGTTTTGCATTTCTCCTAATTCTTATCTCACAGCAGATAAACAGTAATGAGTATTTTGGACCAAACCACTACACTAAATTGGTGTTTCTGCCCGGTTACAAACCGAACCCGCGACACCACTGCAGCCAAACAAGGGATAAATGAAGTAATAAAAAACTTAGAGCAGAGAGACATCATATTTAGAACACACTCTGCATTCAACTCCCCTGTCTGGCTGGCGAAAAAGCCAGATGGGAGCTGGCGTTTGACAGTTGATTATTGGAGACTTAATACAAACATAGGACCCTTGACTGCAGCTGTCACAAACACTGCAAACCCCACTGCTTCACTGCAAACCTCTGCACGTAAGTGGATGGCAGTGCTAGATATAAAGGACACGTTTTTTATGGTGCCAATTTGAGAGAAAGATAAACCCAAATTTGCATTCACGTGGGAAGGAACACAATATACATTCAACCGCCTACCCTAGCGGTACAAGCATTCACCAACTATTGCTCACAATGTGTTAAACGAACTCCTTCAACAAATAAAAATTCAGGAAAGGGTGCAGCTTTACCAATACATTGATGATGTGTTGGTGGGGGGTGAAGAAGAAAGTGCAGAAGGGCTTCCAGCACAGGACATATGAAATAAATTGAGTGAAGAGGGAATAGAATTGCCCTCAAACAAGTGTCAGGGACCCTCTAAAGAAGTTAAATTCTTATGGACTTGGTGGATTGCAGGCCAAGCTATGATTCCAGATGAAATCATCACAAAATTGGATGCTATACCTACCCCCACAACAAAAACGAACAGCAGCAAATCATGAGTACTTGGGGATACTGGAGAAATCATGTCCCCGGGGTTTTCTATAATAGCAAGACCCTTATACACACTAATGAGGAAACATCAAAAGTGGGAATGGCTTGATAACCACAAACAGGCTTTGCAAACACTAATAGTAGAATTGAAAACATACCAATCACTTGGGCCAGTTTACCCCAGTGATCCAATAATAGCTGAGTGGGGTTTTGCTGAGCATGGTACTGTAATTTGTTTCAAAAGGGACTTTATGGGCCAAAACGGCCCCTGAGGTTTAGTTCCACAGCACTAAAAACACTGAAAAGAGGTACACTGATTATGAAAAGGGATTATTATCTCTGACCAGAGCCCTCAAACAAGTAGAAAAAATTCAACAGCAGCAGCCTGTAAAAGTTCAAGGACCTTTCAATTTCTTAGCCAGCACTAAGAAAGGCTTGGCTCCCCCTGAGGTCATAGCTCAGACACCCATAGTTCACAAGTTGTATGCATACCTTTCTGGGATATCAGACCAAATGGGTGTTTCTGAGGGGCCAACAAAGCCTACAAAATTGCACATAACTGTAACTCCAGACATGTTATCTCTGCAGCAACCATATAAACCTAGTCTGATATCGGATGCCCCTGCCTTCACCTCAAATTCCAAAGTAAAAGGTGTCTGGTTGACTGACACCTCAGCCTCATTAATGGTAAATAGAAATACAGAGCAGTGTCTCTGAATATCGAAATGGGAGTGGAAGTGATAGAAGAGGGATTAGGAAGTGCACAGGTAGGAGAATTGAAAGCTGTATTACTGGCAGTAAAGGAAAATGCAAAAATGGTATATGTTGATTCATATGCCATATGGGCTGGTGCCACACAGTGGTTGTGTCAGTGGGAAGCGTTAGATTGGCAGGTGAATGGGAAAGTAGTTTGGCAGAAGGAAGATTGGGGTGGTTGGTACTACAGGCTCAGTCCCGACAAATCCAGATAGGTTGGGTTAAAGCCCGCACAAATGACCAAGCCTTACAAACTTATTGGAGTAACAAGGTAGATCAGCTAACAAAATTGGAGGACTCACAGCATTGGTACCGATTAGGTTACCGAATGGTTGCACTGCAAATTAAGACATACTGGGCAGGAGGTCCTATTTTTTGCAGCACAAAGCAGAGGCTGGCCAATAACCAGGAAAATGTGTAAAGACATTCTCACACAGTGTCCACAATGCCAGCTGAGGCTTGAACGAAATCACCCAGACCTGGCACCACCTTTACACATCAGAATTAATAAGACACTTTGTTCAACCCGGCAAATAGATTACATCAGACCCCCGAAAATATCTAAGGGTTACGAGTACATACTAACAGGTGTAGAAGTTATATCTGGGCTATTAAGAGCCACTAAAAGCAGGCAGGCCAATGCAGAAACTACTATCTCAGGGCTTAGTGACTGGTTTTCCAGTCTCCCTATCCCAGACTCTATACAGAGTCACAATGGATCACACTTCACCAGTGTGGTGGTACAGGATTGGGCCAGGAAGGAAGGTATCAAGTGGATTTTCCATACACCTTATTATCCCCAGGCAAATGGGATTGTGGAGTGTGACAGTGGTTTACTAAAACGTTACCTTAAGCCACAGAAGCCTGGGTGGGATAAAAAGTTAACTTTTGCGCTGTACCAAATAACAACCGACATGGGCTGATGGACAGCCTGGTCTCATGAGCTTTCCTGTGTCCTATTCTTTTGAAACAGCCCCAAATAACACAACTGAAACTTTTCAGAGTAACTTAACAGTGGACCACAGTTAAATTGCCTCAGATTGGAATCGTGCCTATGACTCTGACAGACACTCAAGGGCCTGTGGCCTGGGTGGCTACTAATTCTAACAGCCACCAACAGAGGATTAGCTCCCGATGGACATTCCCCACATTCTAAACTGTCTGTTTCTGTAACAAACCTGGTTTTGCTCTGAACAAAATCCATTTCCCAGTGAAGCCTCGTAAACTGTGCCTACACTGCTGCCATGTGGCGGCAGTGAGCATAGCAACATGTTTACAACTAGAGGCCAAGGAGGGAACCGCTGCTGTACCTCTCTGGAAAAAAACATATTTATCATTACTTAAGTTCTGCTGTTTTAGTTTCTCTAATAACCTTGAATGTTTAAGAATATCCCCACAAGACAGAAGACTAGGTGGTTACCCCAACACGAAACAGAAAACCACTCAAACAGCAGGGGAAAAGACTGTTCGCTACCTACACGGCTGTAAAAGCTACAGAGACTCCTGGACTTCTAAAGGCAAATAACACTGACTCCAAACACAGAGGAACCTATGGGAATGCACAATGACCAGTAAATTCATTGTAATCAAAAATGTTAATTATGGTATTGTTTACATTCTTATATTTACAGGTCAATGTTTTTAATAACACTGAATAGCTAATTAGCCACCCTGATAAAACCCTGTGATTAACCATTATAAAGGGAAATCTAGAAAGCAGTGTCACTATTCCTAAGAGCCACGCCAACCTAACACAGATAAAACAACCGCTATCTGACCCCTGGAAGAAGAACTCCCACCTCAAGCTAATACAAGCTGGAACACTGGTAACAAATTGCAGAGATTGCTGGACCTGTTCTCAGTTTCCCACTCACCCAGATGGAAGTATTTGGATGATGGGAATTCCCACACCAAACATATTTTCCAATGGTATTCCTCCCGCTGGAATGATGCTCCTTCTGGAACGGAAGGCAGTCTGAACCTTTATAGACCAACAAATCTTAACTGTAGATGTAGTAGCCATGGAAACCTTCTGTATTCACAGATCCTTAAAGGGACCAGGGATGACTTCACACCAAAAAATGGAATTACCTGAATGTAGCCTAGGGATCATGGTAGGAATCTATCCCAAGTTCCATTCATATTTGGATGTATTTGGAAAAGGCATTTTAACCACACACTGGTGGCCTATTCCAGACAATATGGGATACTATTGGCTTTGTGGAAATCAAGCTAGAAAAGCTCTACCCCCTAGATGGCATGGAATATGTGCCATTTGAACTGTCGTCCCAGAAATAGATGTCATTGATAAATCAGAATTCCCCAGAGGACACCTAAGATCTTTCATAACAAGATATAAATGAAATTTAAATCCCTTTTGAAAGACTGAAAGATCCTCTGGTTTCCACAGATTTGTGAGAGGGTTCCTACCATGGCTAGGAGTGCCTGAATTAGAATAAGCAATAGAGAATATATCCAGAGTCATCAAACAAATAGAAAATCGGACAAATGATGCAATCAGGGCTTTGAAGTTACCAGCCTCTCAAAAGTAGTTAAGCAAAACCAAATGGCCTTCGACTTGCTTTTGGCTGCCAAAGGTGGGGTATGCACAGTTATCAACACCAGCTGCTGTGTATACATAGATCAGACCCTGAGAATACAAACTGATCTAGAGAAGATTAGGAAAAACACTGGAATCTTATATGAAATCCAGAAGGATCAAGGGATATTGGGGTGGCTCAGCCTGCCCTTGGGCTGAGGCCACGGAATGCCAATCAAACCAGGGCCATCCACTAGGTGGATTTCCCTGCCCAAGACAGTGTGTCAGAGGGCGGATCAGAGGATGTCACTGAAGTCTAGGCCGCCTCCCTCTGGGTGGTTCCTGGGTTCAAGTTACCTCCCTCATTCTGGAAAGTTCTTCATTGTTTGGTTGTTCATTGGTTCCTGTTGCGACTCCCGCCTCCCTGTTTTCCCCATTGGTTCTGGTCAAATTGTATCCTCCCCTTTGACTGTACCCCATTGGTGGCTTCCCTTTTCCCTGCCTTGTTCCGCCCCCCCAATAAAAAGCTGTGCACGGTATCCTCAGGGCTCTTCTGGTCCCTGGACCCTCCTACTAATAAACTCACTGGAACCCACACCAGAGGCCCTTCTCGCCTTCTTTGCCTCCGGGCTGACACAAGCTACATCCAATGGCCACCTGACGTGCCTCCTCCAAAGAGGAGCCAGCACGTGCATCCACCTTGTGCCTTTTCCCGCACCGAACTCGTCCAGCGAGGACACTGTAGAGGCTAACGCTGCATCCCCTCTGCTTGAGGGCACGCTGAGGCTCGTCTCAACAAGCCCCAGGTCGCGTTAAAGGGACAGATATATTTGATTGGATAACATTATGGATTCTGAATCTAAATACAATCATGAGGAAACTGATTGGCGTAATAATTGTTGTTCTGACATTAATGTTTGGTATACGGATTGTATTCCAAATTTGCAAAACTGGAACCAACAGAATGTGTAAATCTGGCAATAACCATTTTCTCTAAAAACTTCAAGAGAATAAATTTAACCTTGTTCACTTAGCATTAAAACCTTATTTAGTACTGTTGAAGTACGAAATTATTTGATAATTTAGTTATTTTGATTGATATTTGTATATAATTTGTAGTTTCACAAGTATTGCTTTAGAATATGACTTGAATTTTCATATGGTTATGGAATCAGTTTTGATTACCTCTCCCTACCTCTTCAAGGTAAAATGTAAGTAAGCAAAACCAATTAAGTTTAATTACATCCTTGCTTCCCCTGAGACAATCAAACCATTATATAATATATATATATATATATTTGTTTAGATTATTGTAGAATTGTCTAACACTTAATACATTAAGCAAAGCTAAACTTCACTGAGGAAGGAGACTGAACCAAGAAACGTAAGGGAAAATGAAAAGAGTCACCAACCATCCACTGAACTCCTTCAATCGCTACAACCGAAGAACTACCTCCACAAATTCTTCTCTGCTCCTGGCTTGCATGTCATCCTCCTATGATCTCAAGATTCAAGGGGTGGGGGAACAACCTACCCTACATGGACTAATAATTGGACTGTCCTTAACTACCATGTACGCTCTGAATCTAATACCATGCCTTACACATATTTGTGTTATATGATCTAATGCGTAAGTACATAAATTGAAGCAACAACAGGTGCTTATCATCAATATCTTTTAATGAAATAATACAACTTAGGAAAACAATGTGTATCAAAATACTCAGCGATGGTGTACACACACATGAAAGTGGATACTTTTATAGCATGGAGGCAAGAGATACCTGCACTAATACTCAATGAGGTAAAATCAGTTCCTCTAGACACAGTGGTGGAATGTGGCAGGACATGTCCTCCCCCTCTCTACCACAGATGGCTGGTGCATATGGAAGAGATAACCAGGTGGGTGAAAGGCCCAAAGAGGTCATCTCTGGCACCAAAAGGGCTCAGGCCCCCAGCTAAGAGTCAGCATCTAAGAGTCTGGAGAGAATATGTAGAAAGAGATAAAAGAAAAATAAATATTCTTGGCTGAAAGACACTGTTTTACAAAGAATATAAAAGACACACGAATTATCATGGAGGCAGAGGCCTTCTACAAACACATACCCTGAAAGTGTGCGAGACTTCTCCCTGAAGTTTGGACACAGTTTGGACACAGTTTGGACACAGATTCCACAGTTACTTTCCTGGGAATTGAGTGAAAGGATTTCGATGTGTGCTCCATCACAAATTCGATGGTAAGAAGCATTGGATCCTAAGTTATATTATTTCTTCACTCGCTGTAAAATTAATGGTACCTTTAACCTCGCGCTGTACTTGCTTACTAGTAATCTCTTTTTGTCTTATTCATATGTAGTAGTAGTCTTTCCAAAGTCTTATGTCTGTTAGTTTTGTGTCTATTAAATAAATAATTCATTCTATAATAGACTGAATCAGCCATTATTAAAGAACTTGAGAACAAGAGTGCGTTTTGGGGGGCTAGCCACCTCAATAAAGCTACTGCCTGCTGCCGGAGGCCTGGACAATAGGCAGGGACTTATTTAAACACCTCACGTCTATTCATAACACGCTGTCTATTCTTTTCTGCACTTCCTGATTTTCTCTGCTTTTGATTGTTTCTAAGACCCACAGGCTTTGTCTGAACAACTTATATTCTGGAGCTGTGTTGCTATTATGCTAGTTCAGGGAATTATTGATACTTTTTAACATTATCCTTGGAAATTAAGGTATCACCAATATCCATAAGAAAGTGGCTCTTCTGAGGGTGGCCTGTGACATCAATCTGCCATGCAGTCCCAGCCTGTGCATACGTAGGACAGATCTCAGGTTTTAGCAGAAATAGGCTCTTCTGTCACTGGACTTAGGAACCTGCCTTCTCACAGCATTAGTCTTTTAATGTAAAAAAGCCATGTCGACAGGTGTTGTCCTAACACTGATAAGTGACATAAGAAACATGATCTCCTGTTCCAGCTGCTCCAGCTCAGGTTTCTGCTGCCCAGCTGCTGGAGCCCAGGCCAGTGCTCAAGATTCAGGGTCTCTGCCCACACTGAGGGATGCAGCTGCTGCTTTCCCAGCTGCTGCTTCAACCAGTAGCAAAAGAGGGCACATGTCCCAGAGACAAAAACACGAGACACACACACACAGAGCACACTGGCATGGCTGATCACACATACTGCCACACACAGGACTCGCATACAGCATAAACACAGGAAGCCAGGTGCCCTCCTTCTCTTTAGCTCTCAGAGAGAACACGTCATTCATGGTGGCCCACACACACTCCCACTCTCTGTGTTCACAAGCACACAACTATTTGTGGATCCTTTAAGCATCACCACAGCCCCTCTGTTGTCCCTGCACCTCTGCTTGGATCCCAGAGCACCATAACTGCCCATGGATTCCCTGCTTGCCTGCTGGTCTAGTTTAGTGCTCACTGCAAACACACACAGAGCTGTCCCTCATGTACTACACACTTGCAGCTCCTCCTGTGAGTACCAGCACAGCCCACCTGTCTTACTGACACCCTGTCCCAGCTTGAATTTACTGGTGAATACACACACACTGCCCATTCCCACCAGGATTGGGGAAGATGCAGACACCCTGCCTCAGCAGCTGGCGCCAGGCACACAGGTGCCTTCTCCAGACACTCTTTTCCACATATTTTTACAAATACCTTTGGTCCTTTGATAGTAGTTTTGCACGTATGTCAAACTGTCAAATTACGGACCAACAATCTGTTGTGTTGGGGAAAGTTCACAGCCATAATGAAATGATATCCCCAGACTTCATGATATTGCAGTTTAATATTTTAAGACAAAAACAAAATAGAGTACTCCAGGGAATAGATTAGAGTAATCCAAGAAAAGCATAAAATTATTAAACTTACTGCAATAAAATATGATTATAGTACATCAGCTGTCTAAACAAAGCCAAGTATATTGGTATCAGGGAAAATTAAAGAATAATTTATATCTCTGCCCTTCCTACATAAGGCATACTTAAGTGTGGCATTAAAGCAAAAGAGAAAGGAACATGCTTTTTTGCAATAAAGGGATCAATCACATGGATTTATACAGTTGTAGCTCTATTATGTTGGTAACATCTCAAATCAGTTACTAATTTTATTGGAATGCAAAGAATAATGTCTTCCTTCAAAATATCTGATGGACCACACTGAAGCCTTATGATAATTTGATTTCTTGGCTACATTCCTATTTATATCACAGAGCAACTGTGAACCTTATATTTGGACTTTGTATTGAGAGGGACCAATCTGATTTTTATTTATGACTCAACATATGTTATATTCCTATAAGGGCTGTACATGTGCTGGCAGCCCTGTCCTCAGGAGGGCTTTGCCTGGCAGCCAGTAAGGGCAGAGAAAACTTCCACAATCGGGCTGTGAGCAACCCCCTCCACTGGCTGGTGGGATAAATGCCTGGAAGCCTGGGAAGAATGCCCGGGAAATTGGGCTGGGGGAGGAGCCTTAACACATAAAAGCAGCTAACTACAACACAACGAGAGCTATTTTGCTTTTGGATTTTTTGGAGGGAGCGGGGGGCTTGCCTGTAGGGTTAGCTCGGCCTCCCTCCCCTCCTTCACTTTTTCTTCCCTGCAGTCCTGTTTCCCTGCCTGTATCTGCTTCACCCTTCTTCACCGTTTCCATGAACCAGCTCATCACCACGAAGACCTCGTGCTCCTCAACCACCGCTGCCTGCACCCAGCCACGACCGCAGCCACCATCGTGTTTCCCATGCTGCAAGCACAGCCGCTGCTGCCTGCACCCAGCCATGACCGCCGCTGCCGCTGTGTTTCCTGCGCTGCCCACTGGCCCAACCTGCTGTAGCACTAGCCCGTAGCAACCAGCCTGCCACCGCCACCTGCATCCAGCCGCAACTGCCACCGTCGCCGTGCTCCCCATGCTGCCCACGGCAAGGAGCCCAGAGCACAAGCCCACGGCACCCAACTTGCAGCCACCACTGCCCGCAGCCATGCCCCGACTCTGAGAGTCCACAACTGCTCCAGGAGCACACCCCTAGCAACAGCAACCGGTTCTCTGCTGACAGAAGAAACACGCAGCCTGCTGCTGTTTGGAAATCGCGCCCAGCTCATCACGGGAGCTACGCAGATGCACGGCAGTTCGCAGCACGCGTGCTCCGTCTGCTGAGCTGACGCCAACAAAGCACCCGGATTCCTCTGGTGACTCTGTCCCTGTCTTCTATTTCTTCCAGTTTATCTGTCTTCCCCCTCTCTACTCTCTTTTATGTCCCCCTTCGGTAGGAACACTTACCCTTTTCTGTCAATAAACGGTTCTAAGATATAATGTTGCCGCGTTTGCGCTTTATTTTCATCTACGAAATCTATCAAAAGAATCCTTCCCAATGCCTCTTTTATATTGGGATGGGATATGTATAAATAACAATTCACTGCTAATAATATGTGGTATGAGTTAGAAGTCTGAGCTTCTTCCTAAATGCACAATACAAGATTGTCCTCACCTTAAGGAACTGATAATAGAGAAATACTTTAACTTGAAGTACAGAATTTCTCATCTACTGCTCCTATAAACACTGCAGAGAACTTTGAATGACCAGCATACCAAAAGAGTAATTGAAGGCACAACACTTAATTACCTTATACTTTCATCATATTATTTCAATATAACCCTTGTAACATGCTCCACTGTCTTTCATATAGAACTAACTTAAATTGTATAACTTAAATTGTTGCAAAATAGGGCATCAGTCATTATATTCAATTAACAGGAACATGTATAAGGTGTGACAGTGACAGACAGTAAAGTCATTGCAGTAGAGAACCATTGGCAATGGTTGATTAACTATTAAAAAAGCTGCTTGAATAAGTAATTGATTACCATTGTCCATATAATTAGGGGGTATATTGTTCATACTGAGATGAATATCAAATGATACACACATCTCATTTAAAAAATTAGAAGTTAATTTCTTTCCTAAGAAAGAGGAAACTCCTCTTTCCCCATACATCAACTGACAGGCAAACATAAACAAAACCATTTCTGAAATTTGAAACAGTACTGTTTACATTTACTCACATTTTGTGTTTTAACTCTCTTGTCTTTCTTCTTTAATTGAGTCTTCCCTGAATTTAATAGCAAAACTGTCATAGATGTCAATGTTGTTGGCATCTGTGGTGGTGGATCCTCCCCCTGCCCCAATCACTCCTTTCCAGGCTGCAGTGTGAGCTGAAAAAATGCTTGTTAGGCCTCATCCTTGAAAACACCACCTGGGCTCAGCTCTTTTACAGCTTATCAAAAAACACTGTCCGCTCTCAGGAACTCCTAACAAGCTTCTGTTTTTCTCATGAGCAGCCTTGGAAAATATTTCTGGCCTGAATGGCATAACATTCTTATTCTCACACTTTCAAAGAAAGAGCTGACCCAAACTGTGGCCAGGATGAAATGTTCTTATGACTAAAGCCCACTCTCTTGCGACCCTATAAACAGCTGTCCAAAATGGGGCCCGTTAAGCCCTCCTGGACGGCAGGAGGCCTGTGATCAGCAATCTCCCTCTGAGTGGGATGCCTCTCAGAGCCAGCACACTCTCAGGTTTGCTACACCTGGAGAATGACTGAACCATGATGTATCCTGGGCCGATACTCTCACTCCTCGAGGCCCGATCCTTCGCCCGTTGGGAGATGCAAAAGCATCTGAAGTGAGTACTTTCACTGACCTCTGAGGGAAATTCTTCCACAGGTACTTTATCTTGCACTGACTATTTCTGACTGCGTGCATACCCCTTACGCATACGCTATAGCAAATCTGGAAGTTAAGTTATAATTTAGGCTAAATGTTGTTAAGTGTTATTTTTCTTCTAGATTGTTAAGGTTAAGATATAAATTAAGATATAAGTTAAGTTTAAATAGTGTTAAGTGTTGTTGAGTTTAGGCCACGTTCCTTTTCATCCCTTTTTACACTGTCTTTACACACAGACACACCTAGGTAGTTTCAATTAATTTCTGCTTTGATTGCCTGGATTGTGTTTGCTTTTCTTGTTGCTTGTTTTCCCTTGTTGTGCCTTAGTTGCCCTTTGTAAGTAGAGTGAATCTTGCCAACGAATTTGTTGTACTTTGTAGTTTAATATTAAATCTGACTTTTGCTCATATCCTTGCTGGTGATTTTTTGAGCAATCTCAAGCACGCTTGTTTGGGACAGTGTCCCAAACTAAATGTATTAGGTTACAATGTAAGATGTAACCAAAAGTATGTATTCTATCACCATCTGTTGAAACCAGGTGGGGCAGGGTTCTTTATCTCTTCCATGACACATACCTGATAATTCCGGGAGATATCTTCTGTTAATGGGCCATCCAGCCTCACTGCATGACTCATAAAATTACATCATCCCATTGTGAGATGATCCACCCAGGAGGAGGAACCAAGCATTCCTAGCTGGATATAATCTGAAGTTTGGAATACCACACTCAGCCCTTACCTACTGGGTTCCTAGAGGACAAGAGCTTCATAACCATCACAGGACCTTCAGAGGAAGACCGTTCTACAGGATCACTGCTTTAACAGAACAATACCTATCACCCCAAAAGGATTGCAGCCACCACTTAATTGGACTGCTACCACCACTCTGTGCAGCAGGGTGTCAGGTTGTATCTTGACTCTGTTGGGGTTAAGCCAGTGTTTCTGTATTACTGCCTTATTTTATATATATTAGTAAAGAACTGTTATTCCTCTTTCCCATATATTTGCCCGAAAGCCTCTTAATTTCAAAATTATAATAATTTGGAGGGAATGTGGTTACATTTTCCATTCCAAGGGAGGCTCCCGCCTTTCTTGGAAGACACCTGTCTTTCAAACCAAGGCACTAAACATCCCTAGTCAACTTGCTACATGAATGTAGAAATTGATCCTACCTATAATTCATCTATGTTCTGAAAATGCATAAAAGGACCATAAGGGAAGGACAAATCATTTTTGTATTCTCTTCTTGCATCCTGTTTCATAAAAGTCTGAATAATGTAATTCAGATACATATCCAATTGGAGAATTAGTTGTCAGCATGTTTACACTGAGTCACATAGGGCCACACAAAATCAAAAAGGTTGGAAAGGACCTCTAAGATCACTGAGTCCAACCCTTGACTGAACACCACCACCATGTCAACTAAATCATGGCACTAAGTGCCATGTCCAGTCTTTCCTTGAAGACCTACAGGGAGAGTGACTTCACCACCTCCCTGGCAAGTCCATTCCAGTGTCTAATCACCCTTTCTGTGAAGAATTCTTTCTAATGTCCAACCTAAGCCTCCTCTGGTGCCAGCTTAAGGTGATGCACTCTTATCCTGTCAGCAGCTATCTGGCAGAAGAGACTGAGTCCCACCTGGCTACAGCCTTCTCTCAGAAAGTTGTAGAGTGATAAGAAAACAATCGGGTACCTCCTTTTCTCCAGGCTGAAAAACCTCAGCTCCCTAAGCTGCTCTTCACAAGATGGTGCTCTGGCTTCATTGCCTGTCTCTGGACCTGCTCCAGAACCTCAATGTCCTTCCTGAATTGAAAGGCCTAGTACAGAGGACAACTACTGGACACAGCACTCAAGGTGTGGCCTCACCAGTGCTCAGTACAGAGGGACAATCACTGCCCTGGTCCTGCTGGCTACACTATTGCTGACACAGAATGTCAGCATGCCACCTGGACACACACCGGCTCATGTTTGGCTGCTGTCGGCCAGCCCCCCCAGGTCCTTTCCCATTCGGCAGTTTTCCAGCCACTCTGCCCCCAGCCTGGAAAACTGAAGGGGGTTGTTCGGGCCAAAGTGTAGGGCCCAGCACTTTGTTTTGTTGAACCACATATTTTTGGCCTTTGTGCATGGATCCAGCCTGTCCTCGTCTCTCTTAAGAGATTTTCTGACATCCAGCAGATTGACACTCCCACCCAACTTGGTGTCATCCACAGATTTACTAATGGTAAACTCAATCCCCTCAGCCAGATGATCAGTAAAGATACCAAACAAAACTGGACCCAGCATTTATCCCCGGGGGACAACACCAGTGACTGGATACCAGCTCAATGCAGCATCATTCACAGCCACTCTCTGGGCCTGACAGCTCTTAACCCAGCAAAGAGTGCACCTGCCCAAGCCCTGGGCTGATGGCTTTTCCAGGACTCTGCTGTGGGAGACAGAGTCAAAGGCTTTGCTCAGGTCCAGGGAGACTCCATCCACTGCTTTTCCCTCAGCCCTGAGGTGGGTCATGCGCTCCTCAAAGGACATCACATTGCTCAGGCAGGACCTGCCTTTCCTAAACCCACACTGGCTGGGCCTGATCCCTCGGTTGTCCTCTATGGGCTGTGTTATAAATAAGTTTTAGTTTTCTATAATTAATAAGTAAGTTGGTAAATATGTTAATAGCGGGAGTTGGGTTGGTTGATGTTTTCTGTGTTAATTATCTTGTTACATCAAGTTGCAAACAGTGTACCAGGTGTAATACCTGCATGTAACCATCGGGTGGTGGACTCAATACCATGGGGAAAGGAGAAGTTTTCCGGATTGTTCCAACAGATAAGAGTGATGTCACCAAGAATGTGGATTGGACATAGCACGAACCAATTGGTGGAGGTTCTTGGAAAATGATTGGTGAAAAAGGCATCCTTGAAATGGACCAATGACAGCAGGAGAAACGAGCCAGTAGCATGAAGGATCCAAAATGGACCAATAGACTTAAAGGACTGAGTCTAAAGACTGATTTGGGGCTCAGCACCTGGTCCTCTGCCCATTTGCAAGGGAGAGTACCCGGCATTGCGTGCGTGCCACTTTGAGTCTCTGCTTCGTTGCTGGGGTTCGTGAGCTTACCTCGGTACCCGTTCTTAGTTGCTCTTTAATAAAGGGGCTGTTCTTTGCAGTAAGGAGTGAGTGGTGTTGCTTGCCTCACCTACATCATCCCTTCCTGTCAGGCTGTGTGATCCCACTCATGATGATCTGCTCCAGAACATTGCTGGGCCCTGACATCAGGCTGACAGGCCTGGAGTTCACCGCATCCTCCCTGGAGCCCTTCTTGTGCATGGGTGTCACATTGGCACCTCCAGTCGTCTGGGACCTCATGACTGTCTAGGACTGATAATAGAAGATGGAGAGCAGCTTAGTGAGCTCTTTCACCGGCTCCCTGAGCACCCGGCCAGCCTCATAGACTTGTCAGTGTCTAAGTGGCTCTGAAGGTCACTAACGACTTCCTCTGGGATTACAGGGGCTCTAGTCTGCTCGTCATCCCTGTCTATGGGCTCAGGGGGCTGCTTGTTCTCCTCGTAACCGGTCTGACTGTTGGGAGACTGAAGCAAAGAAGGCATTCAGTACCTCAGCCTCTTTCTTATCCTTCCTGGCCATATTCCCCCCTGCCTCAAATAAGAATGGAGATTTTCCTTGGCCCTCCTTTGTTGTTAATCTTTGTAAACAAACACTTTTTATTGTCTTATACAGTAGTGGCCAGATGAAGTGCTAATAGAGCTTTTGCCTTCCTGATTATCTTTATACCTGAGGTCAGGGCCAAGGGGTGGGACACGTGGTGGGCTGGGTAGGAAAAGCAGTTTGGCAGGGCACAGGGCTTCTTTAGGCATGTTTAGGGAATGATGCCGAGGCAACAAGATAATGCTTGAGCTATGCAAATACTGTAGCTATGCAGAAAGAAGTAGTTACTTTGTAGCAGGGTATGTGAATGAAGCACTCCTTAGAAATCAACAAATTTAGCCAAACAAGCTAACTGCGCTTATAAATAATCACTGGCTATTTAAACAGACAATCTTATAGAGCATGCACCGGAAACAGGTGAAAAGTTCAAGCTTGAGGAAGACTTATGTGCCTTCATCAAAAACGACCACCAGGAGGCTGACGACCACTTGGTGCAGCAACTGCACATGTGGTACAAGGGCTTACATAATCATGGGATTAGGAAACATTGCAATATGAAAGTTAGGAAAGTGTAATGTGCGCATTAAGGAAAAAAGTATAAAAGCTAGTACTGTGTGAAGAATGGACGAGTGAGTTTGTGGTGGAGCTATCCTGGCATCGAATAAACAAATACCTGCTCTGTAGGGCTTATACTATGGAGTACTGTTTTCTTACCTAGTTTTTGGGCATCAGGGATGAACACAAAGTGAGACAAGAGAGAGCTGGAGGTCATTGGGAGAGGAACAAGCATAGGCAAAGTAGAGGGGCAAAGGCCTAAAAAAGGCCTTTGTGCCCAGGGACATCTGCATGGAAACTGCCAGGCCTCTGTGCCCACCAAGCCTTTGTGACCTGTGGTTGCATCATGCCCAGGGGCTATTGTGACACAGGTCCGTGTGGTGACCCGGAGGGCACTTGTGGGGCCAAACCGCTGGAGTGGCCACTCCCAGGAGAGCAGCTCTCTCAGGAGGCAGCAGCTCTCTCAGCAGGCAGCAGCTCTCCCGGGTGCCCATGGCCAGGGTTCGTCAGAGCACTGCCAAGATGTGGAAGAGGCAGGAGGCGAAGGCCCACTGCCAACCCTGTGAGAGGCAGCCACTGCTGTCCAAGCGTCAACAGGTGAGGGATGGGGATGGAGGGAGAGTGTGCAGTGGGACCCGGGGGAGGGCTGGGGGCAGAGACCACCAGCCAGGCCTGGCACCAGGCCTTGCTCTGGGGAGGAGCCGGTGCCGGTATGGCCGAGGAACAGCAATGCCCCTGAAACAGAGAGTGCAGCGGGGAACCCAGCCCAGCCTGGCTGCCATGGCCAGCACCTGACTCGGGGCCAGAGCTGGGCTTGCCAGTGTGTGGGGGAACAGTGCACCCGCACAGCCGCCTCCATCCCGCACCTCCTCCTGCTTCCCACAGGTGCCCCAGAGGCAGCCGCAGGCAGCAGCGCAGGTCACACAGGTAACCATCACGGCCCTCCATGGGGACAGACTGGTCTCCAGACCGGTCACCTCATGGAGACGCACAGGTCTCAGAACACATGAGGACACCCTGGAGGGCGGGCACTCGCTGCCCCACAGCGGCACAGTCACACGGCCACAAAGATTGTCCGTGTCAGACTTGC